>NC_090646.1:192713887-193032458 GCF_040937935.1 Hyperolius riggenbachi | reverse complement strand
CCTCCCACCCACCGCTGCTATTACCTTTCCCCAGCGGCTTCCAATATTCCCCTCTCCGTCTCCTGCACGGGACGTGTAAATAATTCACCGCAGCTCGCCCCACGGCGGCTGCTGTGTGATGACGGAGGAAGCTGTAGAGAGAGCGGCTTCCTGTAGCGGCAATGTGTATCGCCATTACTATGGGAACCGCTCTCCCTACAGCTTCCTCCATCATCTCACAGCAGCCGACGTGGGGCGAGCTGCTGTGAATTGTTTATACGCCCCGTGCAGGAGACGGAGAGGGGAATAGAGGAAGCAGCCGGGTAAGCTAATAGCAGCGGCGGCCGCAGGGGAGGGGGGGGGGGGGAGATCAACATGACTCGCAAGCAACCCGACTGCCCAACTTTTGGCCCACTTTTGGGGGGTCAAAAATTCGGCTTGCTTGCGAGTATATACGGTACTCAACTTACTGTGCCCTGAGAATCAACTCATGCATCATTGCAAGCATCACCCCATGGAATTACATGACAGTCCCTATATCCCCCGTATCCCTTACCAGCATACATCCCAGCACATCACATGATGAAAGTGATTTCAAAAGACACAAATAAGATTATCTTCACTATCTCAATTAATAATTTCACGCGGCCGCCCCTAATGGGAATCTAATTGTACTGTGCAAGAAAAATGATCTTAGTTACTTCTGCTATTAAGGACACAATCATGTATGATTTCTGAATGAATTAACTCCACTGATATACATCATTTTATTTCTATCATTATAAATCATGTAGTTCACAGCCTTTCATGATGTACAGGTACGCTGGAGTGTGCGATTTCTATCATTATAAATCATGTAGTTCACAGCCTTTCATGATGTACAGGTATGCTGGAGTGTGCTCATGGGCACACACTCTGCTAAGAGACAGAACACTACACCAGTATTATTGCATTGGGCCATAGGGGTGTCACAGCAGTAATCGCCTGGGATTGAGCGACATTGCCTTACCTTCTTTCAGCTGTCCCTGGAGACTGAGATTCCTGATTAAGACGGCTTGGTCTGCACTACTTGTGAAGTCTTCACTCTGATAGAGGTTTAACAACATAGTTATCTTAAACCGCAGTATAGTAAAACAACCTCAAAATTTCATTGTGTGTAAAATAAGATGGTAATCTGTATGGGCTTGTTATCTCCTGTATTTATTCTGTATTCGCTCTGTTCTAAGTCAGCTGCTCTTCCTGATGGTGTTGCATGATTTTTTTCAGTAAAGAGTTCTAACTTGTTATACTGGGTGCCAAACTACAGGTACAGAACACTCTGCTCCATCACCCTCTTCCTATCCACACTTGCTGTATCATTATACCCCACTCATTTTTGTAGATATTTTTGAGCTGATTAGCTAAAACTGAATATCGACAGAAAAAGAAGGTAGCCTCACCTACACACCTTATTCCATTCTAGAAGTCATTGCCTCACTCTCATAGAGTCATGTCTTCAATTCCAAGGAATGAAGGTGATTCCTGGATATTTTGTAAGTACAGGTAATTAAAGTAATACTTTACTGAAGTGAGCTGAAAAAAGTTAGAGGTAGATACTCCTCTATCTAGAGGGAAGGGTCTTGATCCCATAGAGCAGTGGTCCTCAAACTAAGGCCTGTGGGCCAAATGCGGCCCCCCGGGCTTTTTCACTGGCCCCCCAAACCAAAACTTATAGATGTGGCCCACTGCACCTTTAAATATCAGTGGCCCGCATATAGAATAGCAGCGCTGATACCACCCATCCACATACTGTAGAAGCCAGTGAGCAGTCATTCGCTGGCTTTCAATCCAATTCTGCATCAGGTGACACTGCTGTCCAACTGGACGGCATGTTGTCACCAGGGTATGCTTCATTGGTGCACAAAGACGTTCTTCATGACTGAATGGTTGCTGCTGGGAGTTCACCTCCAGGCATGATTTAGGGTAATCAATACCTAGATTCAATGTAATGTTTTTAAACATAATTGTATGTATGATCCGGCCCCCCAGCAGTCTGAAGTATGTTGACCTGGCCCTTGACCGAAAAAGTTTGGGGAACTCTGCCATAGAGCCTTCCTGGTCTTCTCTCTGTGCCCTCGTTCCACCGCTGTCTTCCGTTGAATTTCTGCACCTTCAGGAATCCTTGGCAGTGCTTTCATAGACAGGTGCATCCGTACTGTGCATTCACGAACCTGTAATCACGCATGCGCAGTATGAATCCACTCATCTTTGGAAGGACCAAGCTGGACTAAGAACTTCATCCGGGCCTGCCAATGGAACTAGGGGAGAACCGGGAGGACTCTACTGAATCCAGAACCTTCCCTCTCCATAGATGAGGATAACTTATTTTTCAGCCCATTTCGGGAATTGCTTTAAATTGTAGGAATCTCTGTCACTCGTGGGAACTGAAGGAGTTACTCTACAGGAGTGATAAATTGACCTTTAGACCAGAAAAGCTGTCCATCTGAAGCCACCTTATTCATCTTTGGATGTAGCAGGACCTAGATAAATAGGAGCCTTTACAAAGCAAACACTGAGGAGAAGGGGAGAACACTGGAAAACATAACGGATAAACAGCATCGGACAGACTTTAAAAAAAAAAAAAAAAAAAACCTCTTTGGCTTAATTTACATCTGCATTTAAAGTGAACCCGAGGTGAGAGTGATATGGAGGCTGCCATATTTATTTCCTTTTAAGCAATACCAGTTGCCTGGCTCCCCTGATGATCCTCTGCCTGTAATGCTGGGGATACACGGTACGTTTCTGTACCATGTATCGAGCAGCTGATCCGGCCAGTAGATTATATTCAGCTGGTCCGATCAAGCTGCTCGACCCCCACCAGTGGACAATGGCAGGGAATCGAGCGGCTGATAAGGAGCGCCGGCGGGGGACGAGCAGAAATCGATCAGCGGGGACGCGACTGGGGTCGATCCGGCGGCTAATCGGCCGCTGGATCGACCCATGTATTCCCAGCATAATACTTTCTTCCATAGACCGTGAACAAGCTTGCAGCAGATCAGGTGTTTCTGACATTATTGTCAGAACTGACAAGATTAGCTGCATGCCTGTTTCTAGTGTAATTCAGATACTACTGCAGCCAAATAGATCAGCAGGGGAGCCAGGCAACTGGTATTGTTTTAAAGGAAATAAATATGGCAGCCTCCATATCATTCTCACCCTGGGTTAACTTCATGCTTTTGTATTTCCAGCAGTGTGCTTGCAGAGAGAATGTCACTTGCAGCCAGGAAACCGATTGTACACAGGAATGTACAGAAACATGAAGGATAGTACACACGGCCGCCAGTTATTAATGATATTTGTTTGAGGACACTGAGCCTCAGTTAAAATTGATGTCAGTGATTTTGGTGCTATGCAGCCACTGTTCAGCAGTTATATAGAAGAATGCCCCTTTTGGCCTCTGGGGCTATTTTTGGCAATTGGGTTCAGTTATTATAGTACATAGATGAAACTTCCAGCACTAAAGATGGTGAAAGATAAATATTGGTTAGTGTTATCAGTCACGATTAGGCACAGTCAGATAGTCCGCAAGACAATCTAGGCAGATGCCTAAAATCTGGGGTGTGTCTGCGGGCCTGGCTGTCATCTGTGACCACTTTCCCCACCTGGCTTTACTAAAATAGCTAGGTGGCAAAGCTGGTATCTTATCTAGGACCTCATTTTCCCTTCATCTGTCTTTGGGGTTAGTCTTATATTGCCTGGTTGAAGAGATGTGGGAAGGAGAGGTTAGCTTTAAAGCCTCATCTACACAGTCCAATTTCCATCAGATCGGATCTATTAGATAATTTCCAACCGGTCCAATCGGATTGCGTTAGATTTTGCAATAGATTTTGGGTACTTATCAAAACAAAATCTATCGCAAAATTGATCTGAAACAATTTGGACGTCTACTCACGATGCAATTTCTTATTAGCTCTATCTAATAGATCCGTCTATCTCAGTGTTTCTCAACATTTTATTGGTATGTACCCCTTTCAAAACCATATACTCACGAAGTACCCCCTAGCATAGTAAACATTATCACAAGTACCCCTTGACAAATATATATTTAATCGTAGTACATTATAATTGGTTTTAAACCATTTCCAAGCTTTTACTATTGCTTATAATTAGCTAATATACTAACTTGGCTTTGTTCAAATAAGAATTATCATTTTCTAAAACTCTAAATTTGTTATTCTTGGTTAAGTATATCAAGCCCGAGTACCCCCTGGAACCCTCAGAAGTACCCCCTGGGGTACGCGTACCACACGTTGAGAAACTATGGTCTATCTGATGGAAAATTGTACCGTGTAGAGGCTTTAAGGTAAGAAGGTTAAGTGTCAGTAAGAGTTTAAATATAAAGGAGAAAGAGAAGGTTAGATATCATACGCAAAAACCCGATGCGCTCGTATGTCCCGCTATGCGGGACTACCGCAAACCGCTGATCATTATGCACCTTTTACAGTGGGTTGCAAAAGTATTCAGCCCCCTTGAAGTTTTCCACATTTTGTCATATTACTGCCACAAACATGAATCAATTTTATTGGAATTCCCCATGAAAGACCAACACAAAGTGGTGCACACATGAGAAGTGGAACGAAAATCATACATGATTCCAAACATTTTTTACAAATAAATAACTGCAAAGTGGTGTGTGCAGAATTATTCGGCCCCCTTTGATCTGAGTGCAGTCAGTTGCCTATAGACATTGCCTGATGAGTGCTAATGACTAAATAGAGTGCACCTGTGTGTAATCTAATGTCAGTACAAATACAGCTGCTCTGTGAGGGCCTCAGAGGAGGTCTAAGAGAATATTGGGAGCAACAACACCGTGAAGTCCAAAGAACACACAAGACCGGTCAGGGATCAAGTTATTGAGAAATTTAAAGCAGGCTTAGGCTACAAAAAGATTTCCAAAGCCTTGAATATCCCACGGAGCACTGTTCAAGCGATCATTCAGAAATGGAAGGAGTATGGCACAACTGTAAAACCTACCAAGACAAGGCCATACACCTAAACTCACAGGCCGAACAAGGAGAGCGCTGATCAAAAATGTAGTCAAGAGGCTCATGGCGACTCTGGACGAGCTGCAGAGATCTACAGCTCAGGTGGGAGACTCTGTCCATAGCACAACTATTAGTCATGCACTGTACAAAGTTGGCCTTTATGGAAGAGTGGCAAGAAGAAAGGCATTGTTAACAGAAAGCATAAGAAATCCCGTTTGCAGTTTGCCACAAGCCATGTGGGGGACACAGCAACGATGTGGAAGAAGGTGCTCTGGTCAGATGAGACCAAAATGGAACTTTTTGGCCAAAATGCAAAACGCTATGTGTAGCGGAAAACTAACACTGCACATCACTCTGAACACACCATCCCCACTGTCAAATATGGTGGTGGCAGCATCATGCTCGGGGGGTGCATCTCTTCAGCAGGGACAGGGAAGCTGGTCAGAGTTGATGGGAAGATGGATGGAGCCAAATACAGGGCAAACTTGGAAGAAAACCTCTTGGAGACTGCAAAAGACTTGAGACTGGGGCGGAGGTTCACCTTCCAGCAAGACAATGACCCTAAACATAAAGCCAGGGCAACAATGGAACAATGGAATGGTTTAAACAACGGAATGGTTTAAAACAAAACATATCTATGTGTTAGAATGTCCCAGTCAAAGTCCAGATCTAAATCCAATCGAGAATCTGGCAAGATCTGAAAACTGCTGTTCACAAATGCTGTCCATCTAATCTGACTGAGCTGGAGCTGTTTTGCAAAGAAGAATGGGCAAGGATTTAAATCACTAGATGTGCAAAGCTGGTAGAGACATACCCTAAAAGGCTGGCAGCTGTAATTGCAGCAAAAGGTGGTTCTACAAAGTATTGACTCATAATAATTACGCACACCCCACTTTGCAGTTATTTATTTGTAAAAAAATGTTTGGAATGATGCATGATTTTCGATCCACTTCTCACATGTACACCACTTTGTATTGGTCTTTCACGTGGAATACGTGGAATTCCAATAAAATTGATGCATGTTTGTGGCAGTAATGTGACAAAATGTGGAAAACTTCAAGGGGGCCGAATACTTTTGTAACCCACTGTAGTGGGCATGTAACACTGTCAGTGCCCCCCAGCCCCATACCGGAAATCTGCGTTCCCGGCCGGCAGCAAGTTTCTTTGCTGTTTTTTTGTGTGTGTTTTTTTCTAAATAAAAAATAGTTCGTGATTTGAATCTGCAGATTCCTTTCTGCAGATTCCTTGCTGATTAAATTGCAGCTTTCTTTTTTTGCAGATTGCCTGCAAAGTTGCACACAGAATGAATAGCATCCTATGGGATGGACTGGGGGAGGGTGTAAATAGTAGCCAGTATTTTATTGCTAATCTGCCCAATCGAAATACCAACGACTGCATTGTGTGTAGGGACAGTAAGACCCTGGGTAGTGTGCATAAAACCACCAATTATTGCAAAACTTGCTCACGCAGGCCCAGATTACACCCAGGAAACTGTTTTTCCAATTTACCATACCTTGGCTTTCTCCTCTGCTACCAGCCAATAGAAGATGCCAAACTGTCCAAATAAGGTATCAAATTAAACGTTATAATGTGTTCTTTAAAATAAGATAAACCATGTTACGGTGTTACGTTCCATGTTAAGATGAGAGAGAGAAAGAGGGAGAGCGCATTTCTTTAAAAAAAAAAAAAACTCAGAGCAGAAACGACTTCCTTTAGGAAAGAACTCCGAGTGGAAAGGGTTAAGGAGAAGGTAAAGTTAACATGTCAGGTCAAGGGAGAAGGTTAAGGTTGGGTGTCAGGAAGGTTGGGGGGAGGCAAGCGAGTTGGGAGAAAAGTTACAGGTTACAGGTTGAGAAAAATGCTTTCATTAAAGAGCCTGTTATGTCAAGCTCTGTCCTTATGATGCACAATTGGGGAGATGGCAGGGTAATTACTTACCTGATTCGCTCTAATTCTTACACGGGTGACGCATCGTTCCCCTCCTTTGCAATGCAGTTGTGGCCATGTTTCTGAAGTCTTCTGAAGCTCTTCAGAAACTTCAGCCGGCATTGGCAACGCAAATGGGGTGGGCAGGACCCACCACGTCCGCATTTCCGAGCGGGGCGGAGCGCTTACCTGACTGAATGAATTACATCTGATCAGAAAAGTAATTGGCCCTGAGACACCTCCCCCCAATTATGCATCACTAAGACATACTGGAGGTACTCTTTAAGAATAATTACAGAATATTCTCAGAAGTCGGGGGTCATCTTATACACTATGTGTTGTCTTATAGGGTGGATGCTGAAACTTCAGAGCCAGACTGGAAAATCTGAGATTGCCACATGCGGTGGGGGGAGCTCAAAAACATCCACGGCCTCATCCCACCGTATTGCAGCAACTGTATGAAAGCAGCAAGGGCGGTGCTGTACAAGTATGGTAGAAGAAAATTCACTCACCAGGATTCCTGGAAAGAAGTGACTTAGCGCGGTCCCGATGACGAGGTGAGGGGGCACCTCACTGGGAATTTGTAAGTGAAGGGTGGAGCAAGCTGTAGGCGTCCGAGTGATGGGAAAAAAAAAAAAAAGAGTGGCGCTGTGCCCAGAAAAACACGCCTCTTTCACCCGTCTGGCCTGCCCTTGTATCCCATTACCGCACCCCCTTCTCTGCCTCTCATATCTCACTCCTGAGGACTGCAGTGAAGCGGCACAAGCGCGCATGTGCGAGATCTAAGAGGCAGAGAAGGAGGTAATAGTACACAAGGGCAGTCCAGACGAGTGAAAGAGGCATGTTTGCGCTACCACTCTGATAGTCTTGGAGACAGGGATAGCTGACCAATCCAAGCAGGCTTTGTATATGTTACGGCCAGAACCCAAAGTCTGGCCACTTCAGGTTCTGGCTGGTCAAAACGCGAAGTGGCTGTGCCCCTGTGGCCAGTGTTAGAAATGAAAAGATTCCCGGACGCATAAGTGCATTTTGTGGCTGTCTCGCTGCGGCCAAATGTATCCAAGGGAGTCAATTCCTCCGGCGGCAATGTGATAACATGAAGACTCCTCTTCGGCTGTGCCTCCTCCCCCTGCCTCTCTCGTATACAGCTGTGAGAGCCAAGGAGACTTGCGTCCCCGATCGTTCGTAGCGGCAGGGAAGCAGAGCGGGAAGGCTGCAGACATGGCTTCTGTCAGCACACGCTCTGCAGGAAGGAACAGCAGGATTCCCTGCCACTACAAATGACTCTGGGGGACAGGCGTGTCCCCGGCTGCCAAACTTGCATAGGGGAGGGGGAGGGGAGGAGGCAGAGCCGAAGAGGCGGCTTCATGTGATCACATTGCCACCGGAGAAATCAACTAAATTAACCCCCTTGGATACATTTGGCCGCAGCGAGAAGACCACAAAATGCACTTATGTGGCCGGGAATCTTTTCATTTCTAACATTGGCCGCAAAGGCATGGCCACTTTGCGTCTTGACCGTCCAGAACCCGAAGCAGCCAGATTTCTGGTTCTGGCCGTAACATATACAACAACCAGCCAATTGCCGGTGAAGTACATAGCTTGCCGTGATTGGTTGGTTGTTGTATACGGGGTACCACATACAGTACAGCACCAGTATCTGTACCTCTTTATACAGTTTAGCACCAGTACATACAGTACAGTATACAACTGTCCAAGAGTCAAGAGGGGTAGTCTTATAGGGCGAGTATATCCCAAAATGTATATTTTAACTGGAAAAGTTGGGGGTCGTCTTATACGCCGGAATATACAGTGGTTTTATCCAAACAATAGGGGGAATGGGGAAAAGCTATAGCACTACAGTTGAAAACCACATCTGTTAATTAGTAGTCAAGCACTAAATCCCTGACGAAGCATCCATCCCTCGTCACACTGATTCATGAATAAGCTCGCTGAAGAATGCACACATTGCTGAACATAGTTGTATGTATAACAGGAGAGCTATATTTCCCATTACATAATTTAGACAATAAAATGTAACACAGTCAGGAAGTATGTAACTAAGTCCACAAGGATGTGGAGCGACACCCTCATACGTCAAACAAGAAACAGCACTTGAGCAAGAGAATAACTACAGAGACGTTTGCAGCTGCCCTCAGGGCCATGTGACTCAAGGGCCCAGTTATAACTGCTGCTCACCTTACTTGCTGTGCACCTACTGATAGCACTTACTGTAGTAGAACGCAGATTTTCTCTTTTCTTTTTCTCCCATTTATCTGCTGCTTCTGATTCTACAAA
Source organism: Hyperolius riggenbachi (assembly GCF_040937935.1). Classification (NCBI taxonomy): domain Eukaryota; kingdom Metazoa; phylum Chordata; class Amphibia; order Anura; family Hyperoliidae; genus Hyperolius; species Hyperolius riggenbachi. The sequence continues at coordinate 193,023,231 of NC_090646.1, read as the reverse complement.
ACATTACTGTTGAAAAATAAATGTTATTAAAGCAGAACTAAAGTCATGTAAAGAGAACAACTCAGCATAAAGCAAAGTCATAACAATGTTTAAAGTTCTGCCTAATAAAATGACATGGTTGTCTGTATGCCATAAATGGTTTCTAAGCATTCCTATTACAGTCAAGGGCGTAGGGCCCGCGGTCGCAGCGGTCGCCTTGGCGACCGGGCCCGGCTCCTGAGGAGACGGGGAGGGGCCCATCTCCGTTTGGAGGGCCATGCAGCCCGTGCCAGCTGGTAGGGGGGGAGCCGCAGCCGCGGGGAGGGCAGCCCGACCTCCCCCCCCCTTCCTCTCCCCGGCCCCCCCCCCCCCCCCTCAGATGCAGAGTGAGCGGCTCACGGAAGCGCTGTAGGCAGAACTCACCTCCCTGCGTTCCAATCGCCGCTGATCTCCTCTCTGGCTCTGCATAGAAGCTGATACACACTGCTTCCGGCTAAACAGGAAGCTGCGTGTGTAACAGCATCTATGCAGAGCGGGAGGAGACCAGCGGCAATTGGAACGCAGGGACGGAGGTGAGTTCTGCCTACAGCGCTTCCGTGAGCCGCTCACTCTGCATCTGAGGGGGGGGGGGGGCGGGGAGAGGAAGGGAGGGAGAGGTCGGGCTGCCCTCCCCGCGGCTGCGGCTCCCCCCTCCATTATGGGGACGGGGCACCTACCTACCTACCCTATCCTGGGGGGCAGCTACCTAATCTATCCTGGGGGGCAGCTACCTAATCTAACCTATCCTGGGAGGCAGCTACCTAATCTATCCTGGGGGGCAGCTACCTAATCTATCCTGGGGGGCAGCTACCTAATCTAACCTATACTGGGGGGCACCTACCTAATCTATCCCGGGGGCAGCTACCTAATCTATCCTGGGGGGCAGCTACCTAATCTAACCTATACTGGGGGGCACCTACCTAATCTAACCTATACTGGGGGGGAACCTACCTAATCTATCCTGGGGGCAGCTACCTAATCTATCCTGGGGGGCAGCTACCTAATCTAACCTATACTGGGGGGCACCTACCTAATCTAACCTATAATGGGGGGCACCTACCTATCTAACCTATACTGGGGGGCACCTACCTATCTAACCTATACTGGGGGGCACTTACTTATCTAACCTGTATTGGGGGCACCTAGCTAGCCTATACAGGTGGCAACTAAACTGGCTACCTATATTGGAGGCACCTACCTAAGTAACCTATACTGGGGGCACCTACCTATCTAACCTACGCTGGGGGCAACTATTGTGGCTACCTATATTCGAGGCACCCACCTAGCTAACCTGTACTGGGGGTACCTATCTATCTAACTTATACCGACGGCGCCTGCCTATCTCACCTATACCGGGGGCAACTATACTGGCTTACCTATGCCTGGCTACCTATACTGGGGGGACCTATAGCTGGCTATAGGGATTTTGATATGTGTGTGCGTCGGGTGTTGCCGGGGGAGGGGGGGCTGTTGTTGCCGTGGGGGGGGCCCACATCCAGATTCCGCATCGGGGCCCAGAGGTTTGTAGCTACGCCACTGATTACAGTCACTGTTCCCTGCTTGTGAAAGCCAGTAGGATTTTACTGTGGGCCAGCATTGCCACACTCACAATACAGATCCTCTTCTCATCTCTCCTGGACTAGTGTATGTCATTGCAATATGCCATATTGCCTTTTGGAGAGTGCATGGGTACCAGCGAGAGGTGGGTTATTGTCACAGTTAGTTTCTCCTGGATTCCTGGATTTTTTCTGAGGCATGGACACACAGCCAGACACCCTACCTCCCACTGAAATGTAAGAGTGTGTGACAACTAGCTGTGATATTCATTTGACATTACAGTTCGATACTACCCACCCACAGTGCCGTCCATACAGAGGAGTGATGCTGGTGAGCTGCTGGAGTATTGACCTCTTGTACAGCCCTAGTGCTGGCCCACATCACTGAGTCATGCAGCATCTCTGATGCCTCACACTAACCTCCCCTGTCCTCTTCCTTACACTAACCTCCCCTTCTCCAATGCCTAACACTAAGTTTCACCTCTCCACTGCCTAACACTGACCTCTCCCTCTCCTCTTCTTAACACTAGCCTTCCCCTCTGCTCTGCCTAACACTAACCTCATCCTCTCCTCTGCCTAACACTAACCTCTCCCCTCTCCGCTGCGTAACATTTACCATAACCTCTCCACTGTCTAACACAAACCCCCCTTCCTCTTTCTAACATTAAACTCCCCTCCTCTGCTTAACACTAAGCTTCCCATCTATTCTGCCATACACTAACCTCCCTTCTCTGATGACTAATACTAACCCCCCTCCTCTGCCTCGCACTAACCTCCCCCTCTCCTCTGCCTCACACTAACCTCCCCCTGTGGGCCGCAATTTCTGATGGGAAATCATAGTGTCCAGGCGCAAGAGTTAGGGGAATTACCGTGTGCATGTGGAGCAGAACTAAATGCTACCATACTGGCCAGGGCTCCTCTGTACATCAACAGAAAGGAGGGGAGTGTGGGAGCCCAGAGGCATGTAAATGTTTTGCTTCTGCAGAATAGCTTTTTCACAAACCTTTAGATTATGTGGAGGGGGAGGGACTTTTTTTATTCAATCCTCTGATTGACAGACATTGCCAAATTTTATAACATCTGTTTTTTTATATCTACTATTACAGATGTGAGTTGAACTTTGCAAATTAACACAACCCTAATTGTAATATCTTTTGCATCAGCTTTTAAGCCTCATCTACACGTGTAGATGAGGCGGCGATCCGGCGGCTCGATTAGCCGCCGGATCATCTCTTCCGCGTCCCCGCTTGCCGTGCATGTGCTGGAATCAATTCCCGCTCGTCCCCGCGCCGCTTATCTTCCGCTCAATTCCCTGCCATTGTCCCCTTGCGGGGAGCGAGCAGGGAATCGGCCGTGGGGAGATCCGTCCTGTCTGATCTTATCAATCGAGCCGCATCAGTATACCAGGTGACAGGCCCAAGATTCAGGTCAGGAGGCCTCTGTAAGGCCTCATTCACACTGGAGCGCATTAATAGCGATTTCAGCAGCTTTTTCAATTGCTGGCAATCGCTAGCATTTTGAAAAGCGATACTGCAGTGTAACGTGTAAGCGATCTCCAGCGATTTGATGAAGTCACAAAAGCACTGCATGCAGCATTTTTTTTTAACAATTTTGGAGTGATTATGTTTCTATGTTATAGAATCGCAAAACGCAATTGCGCCAGAATTGCATTCCTGTACAGTTAAAAATGGCGGAAAAATCACTTTGCAAAACGCTAGTGATTTTGCGATTCCCAGTGTGAAGGAGGCCTTAAAGGATACCAGAGCCCAAAAGAAGATGAGAAACTGGAGGAGCTGGCATGTATGGTGAGCTGTCCTGATGCTCACCGCTCCCCACGTTCTTGTTTCTGCCCCCTCGGGTACCTGTAATTGTCCTGTGGCCCCCGTCTTCTGGTCTGCATCCAGTGCACCTGTGCTGGCCGGGCAACCATGGATGAAAGCTCTCTGCGCATGTGCGTGATGTCACACACATGCGCAGAGCGCTTTCGGCCACACCTACAGCCCGGCCATCGCAGTCGCACTGGATCCCAACCAAGCCGACTGGAAGACGGGGGCCACAGGGCAATTACAGGTACCCGAGGTGTCAGAAACGAGAATAAGGGGAGCGGTGAGCATCTGGACAACTCATCATACTTGCCAGCTTCAGCAGCTATACAAGTGGGATCTGAGGGCTGCAGTGTGGTACAGCTGAACCAGCATTGATAACTAGGGAACAGGGAAAATAAAAGCCCAGAGGAGATGGAGGTGAGCTCAGAGTTACAGCCCTCCTATAAACTGAAGTGGACTGTGTTACCAGTGTAAGGATAGTCCAGCAGAATGATACGTCCACAGTAGCAGCATAAAGTACACCTAGTTGCAGAAATTAATAAAAAGCTGTGCTCGCCATTTACACAGACTGACAACATACTGTATGCTATGCCTAGTATATAACATATCTATTACAGTATAGTACGCAATGTTATTGGATACATTACATATAGCCAGGTGAGCGAGATGCACAACCCTACGTCACCAGTGCGAGGCATCTACATCAGCAGCAGAACCGGACACCGACCTCCGCGGACACAGCACGCTCGAGCTACCGACAGCCGGAGGAGGTGGACGAGTCTCCGCTCTGCACAGCCCGACGAGGACGAGAATCCCATCTACCCTCTGGAGGCATCACGGAGCAGCCAGAAACCAGGAGCCCGTATGTAAGCTGGCAGCATTGTGTGCAGAGCTCCCTCTTGTGGCCGGTACTGTAAAATGTCCATTGCACTTGTGTGTGGAGCTCCCCCATGTGGCCGCTATAGAATGTCTTATTGCTGTACTGTAAATAGATGCTGTTAGGAGCCAGTTCTATGGGAGGGCTGTGAGAACCTGTGTATATTGTGAGTGTGAGGAATACAGTAGTTAGGCTGCTGGAAGGGACAGGGCTGCTGTAAATGGATGCAGGTGGCCGTAGACAGCGCTGCACATGGCAGGCTGCTTAGGTAAACACAGTGCAATAGGGGGTTTAATCATCAAAGCAAGGTGACTGCTGGGTACATCAGGTCACTGCAGGGAAGAACTACTGTCCACAGCAGGCTGCCTGTGCTGCTCACACCAACCCCAACACTACAGGTGAACGGAGCCTTCCAAGCTTCCTGATACTGCCTCTGTAGTGTGGCTGCAGGGCCCTCTCACTGAGCGGACAGGTGTGCTCTCCCCACCGGCCAGCAGCTCATACTGGTACTTTATGTAATCATATTGAGGACAGCGCTTTGAGTCCCCAGGGAGAAAAGCGCTATATAAATATTATTGTTATAATGCATGTGGCGCAGTGGCGGTGCAGCAACTGCAAGGTGAGATACTGCCCATAGCAACCGCATCAGTTACATCAGTCAGTGCTAGGGCAGAGATGATGCCCATAGCAACTGCATCAGTTATATCAGCCAGTGCAGGGAAGCTGCCCATAGCAACCGCGTCACTTATATCAGTCAGTGCAGAGGAAAGCATGAAAGTGGAACTAGATTTTCAAAATCCATTTTTAAAGAGAACCTGAGGCAGAATTTTTAAATCTTAACAGGACCTGTATTTACCTGTTGCTTGTCAATCATCGTTCTCCTCCATTACAGGCTCCTCCCGCCGATCCCCACCTCCGCTAGCTTCCTCCAATCAGAAGCTAAGCACTTACTTTGGCACAAACTCTGTGTACCCTTGGGCCTGATTCATCAAGCTGTGCTCCATAGCTGAGCAGCTTAATGTGAAGGAGCGCCCGCTTTGCCTACCGTGCGTAACTTTAACTGCAGGTGGTCCTGTGAAGTATCGTTACCGTAATACTCCACTTGTAGCCGCTACTATGTTAACTTACATAGTTACAACTACATATATGAACATCGTGGTAGCCGCAAGTGAAGCAACACGGTAACAATACTTCACAGGACCACTCGCAGTTAAAGTTACGCACTTTTCTATGTAAGCAAAGTAAAACGCAAGAAAAACTCATGTGCAAAATGCAAACGCTAATGCAATTAAAACGCACTCAAAACGCTAATAAAACGCATTAACTCATATGCAGCAAAACGCAACCCTTCACGCATCGCCTAGTGTGTTCCCAAACCTCAATGAGAACTTTGGACAATGCTAATCCTATTAGAGGGCGAATGATTAATTGAAAATTAGGTTTGTGCGCAAGGCTTTTGGGCCATGTTTCCGGCTAGGACCCACTTGCACGATTTTGGCAGCGTTTTTAGATCGCCGGCGATTTAAAAGAAAAAAAACTCTTTGCCAATGTATTTAAATAGTGGGGAACCCACTAGTGCGACTGCGATTAGGGTTAATCACAATCGCATGACATGCAGCATTTTGGGGGCTCAATGCTATGTATAGAAGTGCTGCAAAACCGTTTTCAAAAAGCAATTTTGCAGCGATTTGGGGGCTGAATGTTTTGAATATTAAATAAAGGTAATTATGCTTACCGGGTGTCTCAAGGTCTGGCTTCCGCCCATAGCAGAAGAGGTCACAGAAACTTCTCTGATTGGTCCTAGAGAAACACCTATGAACTCTTCCATTAGGGGGCAGGGCTACGGACGAAAGCCTTTCATTTAAATTTACAAATGCTCGACCCCAAATCGCTGCAAAATTGATTTTCAAAGCGATTTTGCAGCATTTCTATACTTAGCATTGAGCACAAACACACTCAAAATGCTGCATTCCCTGTGATTAACCCTAATCACAATCACACTAGTGGGTTCAGCCCCATTTAGATACATTGGCAAAGTTTTTTGGGAATCGATGGCGATTGTCAGTGATCCCAAAACACTGCCAAAAACGCCATAGTGGGTCCCAGCCCTTATGCTGGGCATACACGGCTAGATTGTTCTCATCAATCGAGCCGCTGATGTCTCGATTGATAATATCCAACCTGTCCGATCACCGCGGTGGATCGATTCTGCGCTTGATCCCCGTGGGCGGACAATGGAAGAAACGAGCTGCTGATCAGGAATGCCCGCGGGGACGAGTGGGAATCGATCCACGCGCCCGCACGGACGAGCCGGCATCGAGCCAGCGGCTCGATTCCGGCGCATAAATGCACTGTGTATGCCCAGCATCATGCTGGGAATACACCACACAATTTTCTGTTATGCTGGGCATACACGGGTCGATCCGGCGGCCGATTATCCGCCGGATCGACTCCCGCCGCGTCCCTGCGGATCGATTCCCGCTCGTCCCCGCCGGCGCTCCTTATCAGCTGCTCGATTCCCCGCCGGTGGAGATCGAGCGGGGAATCTATCCGGCAGGTCACCGGACCTGTCGGCTATTCTCAATCGAGCCATCAGCGGCTCGATTGATAAGGATACAAACTTGCCGTGTATGCCCAGCATAATTCTTCTGTTAGATTTTCTGTTAGAAGGCATAATTAGATTATTTTCTGTAGAGAATGGTCATTATCTCTGGTGCATTGTCTTCTGTTTATCTCCTGCTGAGTAGAACAATGCCTAATTGCTCGGCAGATAGAGGGTAAAGGCTCGTACACACGCTGAACTGCAGGGAACGACGGGTCCGTCAGGCAGACTGATAAGGCTGTTTCTGAACGATCCGCCGAGCGGATGGTTCAGAAACAGCCTTATCAGTCTGCAGACAGACTGTACACACGCTCTACTGTCGCTGGAACGCCCACCCAGCGGGAGGGTCTGACGGACCCCTCGTTCCCTGCAGTTCAGCGTGTTTACTAGCCTTTAGCATCTATCTGCCGAGCTATTAGGAATTGTTCTACTCAGCAGGAGATAAACAGAAGACAATGCACCAGAGATAATGACCATTCTCTACAGCCAATAATCTAATTATGCATTATAACAAAAAATCTAACAGGAAAATCTAACAGGGGGCCAGCCAACTTACCCTCGTCAACGACCAATAGCCAGTGCGCTCTATGTCTCGTTCCACGTCTCTCCACTACTTCCACCTTCCGGGTTTTTAAGGAGGAAGCAATGGAGAAACAGAATTCGATGAAACGCAACATGGAGGGCATCAGGTATAAGCGGTGACAAGAGTAATTTGTGGCCCACAAGTTTTAATTGAAATTAGGAATCCAAAGGCCGGAACTCTGCAGAGCTCATGCCTAGTGGTGAGTGCAGATGCTCAGTACCATGTGGGATCTGTGTGCTAGTACAAGGTGTCATGTGGGTGCTGGCTATGGGTGGGTATTGGGTGTCATATGGGTGTTGACTAGCGCACGTACATATGTGGGTGCACACGTCATGTGGTTGCTAGGTGTGGGTACTGGGTGAGATCACTATAGGTGCTGCTGGGAACAAGAGAGTAAGTGATGACACAAACTGTTCTCCACCTAACAGTTCACTCTCTAGCTACTTCCGGGCGGGCGAGCGAGCGAGCGAGCTGCGGCAGTAGGGCGCAAGCATTTAAAAACTAGCCATTTTCGGGCGTGTAAGTTGCGGCAGTAATGCAGATTCATTGGCCTGGCGACACGGGCCCTTAATCGCGTGCCAGTGGCTGGGAGAGCTCTGTGCGTCGTGCGTAGTCACGACTATGTAGTGGGAATGCACAGAGCCCTTCTGGCCGCGTAATTAAGGAGGTGAGTCGCCAGGCCAGCGTACTACTGCCGCAACTTGCCGACACAGAAGTAGCTATATGAGGAACCGTTTGCTGGCGGACAGTTCGTGCCATCACTACAGGAGAGGTGCTGTTGGGGGAAGGAAAGGTGAGGCCAGTGCGGGTGCTGGAGAAGGTAGGTCAAGCCAACCTGTCAAGGAGGAGGAGCTTCCTAGTGGTGGGCAGAGCTTATTACAGCCGGGACTGGGGCACTTTTATTGAAAAGTAAAAAATGGGGGCAACTGGGCACCAAGAGCCCCCCTTCAGCAGGTGCCTATCAGCCAATATTAATCACATATACACACTGGCAGCACAAGGCAGGCAGACTAGAATGTTTCACAAGTTACCAGCTTCCAGCAGTTCTCATCCGCCAGTGAAAGTGCTCCCTCTCTCCTCCCAGGCAGGCTGGCTCTTGGTAAAGGTTTACTCCGGCCTCCTCTGCTCTTAGCTACCCTCAAGCTAATGTGGTCTCCTCTCTGCATCGGATGCAGTGCAGGCAAATGGCTCCTAGTCGGGGGGCGGAGCTTGTGATCAGTGCAGAGGCGTATCTAGGGAAGATAGCGCCTATGGCAAGTACTGAAATTGCGCCCCCCCCCCTTCATGTTTTTTTTTTCATATTGAAATGTGTGAATTAAAGGGAACTTGAATTGAAACAAAATTCAGTTACCTGGAGCTTTTACCTGCCCAGTGCAGCCGTCCTGTGCCTGCACCGTCACAGATTGAGTGTCTGGTCCCTCGCTGCCACTTTCTTGCCGACTCAGCCATGTGGATGGCCACTGCGAAAATCTTGTACTGCACATGCGCTGGGACGCTCCCGGCGATTGAGGACGCGCACGGCCAAGGCTGCACAGGTGCAGTGGCCATCGACTGGCCAGTCAGCAAGAATGAAACTAAGTGGCAGCGGGACTGGAGGATTAATCTGTGACAGAGCAGGCCCAGGGTGGCTGCAGGAGGCTTGTAGAAGCCCCAGGTAAGTGAAACTTTCTTTTTTTCAATTTGGGTTTCTTTTAATTCACACTTTTAAATTTGAAAAAACTCACCATGTAGTGTAATATACAGTCTCCATTTTCTGTGGATCTGTTGTGACACACAGGCTTCTAGGTGCTGGAAGAAGCCCCAGGTAAGTAAAGCTTTATACGTAACAATCATTTAAAGGTAATGTCCAGGCTATATTAAAAAAAACAATTATCTACTTGCCCGGGGCTTCCTCCTATGTCCCACTCCGAAGCTCCGCTCCCAGTCGCTGGCTCCCGGTCCGCTCCGGTGCAGAGGTCAACTTCGCAAGGTCAACCTCTACTGCGCCTGCACGAGCGCCGCTGTCAATCAAGTCCACGTTGACGGAATGTATTGCCCAGGCTGGACAACGTGGACTTGATTGACAGCGGCACAGTAGAGGACGACCCGGCGAGGTCAGTCTCTGCACCGGCGGCGACCCCGGGTCGGCGGCTGAGAGCGGAGCTGCGGCGTGGGACATAGCGGCTGCCAGGGGCTGGAGGAAGCCCTGGGTAAGTAGATATTTTTTTTGCATAGCCTGGATATTACCCTTAGGCTGCTTTCACAGTAAGACGTTACAGGCGCAAGTTAGAGCAGCCTGTAACGCAGCCCAACTCACAGCAATGTAAAAGCAATGGGCTGTTCACAGTGCCCACGTTGCGTTACATTGTAACGCTGCACGTTCTGTGAAAGTGCAGCATGCTGTGCATTGTTAGACTGCTTGCACATGCGCAGTAATTAGCCACATGGCTAATTAATATTCACTGCACTGCTGACGTGCAGTGTTTTCTTCCTGGAGCGGCCGCTTTGTGCGCTGATTGGCTGGCGGGACCACGTGATGCGGAGTGGAACACTCTGCATCACGTGGTCCTGCCACCTAATCAGCGCCACGGAGACGTAGTGCGCACAAAGAGCTGCAAATTGCAGCTCACTCTGGCGTCCTCCTCGAACACCACCAGGCGTTGCGTTAGGGGCACGTTATGCGACCATAACGTCCCCTAAGCCGCAACGACCTGGTGGGAAAGAGGCCAAAAGTCATTATTACATATAAAGCTTTTACTTACCAGGGGCTCTTTCCAGCACCTAGAAGCCTGTGTGTCACTCACAACAGCTCCACAGATCCACAGAAAATGGAGACTGAGAGAGACTGGATATTACCTTAAAGTGGACCCAAACTAAAAATACAAGATTTCAGAAATAAAATCTATTTTCTAAATTATAATAATAAATAGCAGCCTTTTTTCAGCTACATGATGACAAATATAAAATATTTTACATTTAATGGAGGAACCCCTCCCTTCCTTTCATTTTGCCGGGACAGAAATCGGCAAACTGGTGAGTAGCAGGTGTCTGGCAAAGGAGGAATGGCTAATGGCTGCCACCTGTATAATCCTAGTTATAAAAGAGAAGGGTGAAAAGCATGCACTGAAATGCTCATAGGCTTGAAGGAGTGTTTATTTATCTTTGTATGTGTCAGAGTGGTGCAACTAAATATTTTGAATTAAAAAAATGTTTGGTTTGGGTCCGCTTTAAAGAGAACCCGAGGTGGCATTTCATTACGTTAGTGGGGCACAGAGGCTGGTTGGGCACACTAACACCAGCCTCTGTTGCCCCATCGTGTGCCTCAAAGACCCCCCTGCTCGCCGCTATAGCTCCCGTAGTGCTGGCGACACGCAGCGCGTCGCCAGCACAATGTTTACCCTAGCGCTGTCTGTCAGCGCCGCTCCCCCGCCTCCTCCGCATCGCCGCTACCCGCCCGCGTCCCTTCCCTACTATCAGCGGGAGGGAAGGGACGCGGGCGGGTAGCGGCAATGCGGGGGAGCGGTGCTGACAGACAGCGCTAGGGTAAACATTGTGCTGGCGACACGCTGCATGTCGCCAGCACTGTGGGTGTATAGCGGCGAGCAGGGGGGTCTTTGAGGCACACGATGGGGCAACAGAGGCTGGTGTTAGTGTGCCCAACCAGCCTCTGTGCCCTACTAACGTAATGAAATGCCACCTCGGGTTCTCTTTAAAGGTGCCCATACACTCGTCAGATTGGCAGCAGATAGATAAGAAATGCATCTGATGATCTATCTGATGCGTTTTTAGAACATTTTTTACCAGGATAGAATTCCAATAGATTTCAGTTTGAAATCTATTGGAATTCGATCTGATGGCATTTTTTTGCCATCAGATTTCCATTAAGGCCAATGCAAACTGATAAGCAATCTCATCAGATCGACCTAAATTTTCCACCCTGCCAGTTCGATGGAAATCCATCGAAATCGGCCATCGATCGGTCGATTGGCCAACCGATTTGCGATCGATCGGGATCAATCGGTCGGCCAGAAAATCGGCTGAGTGTATGGGCCCCTTAAGAGTTAAGAAAGCCTAGAAAAAGAAGTGGAAGTGGCAGAAGAGCTGACCCCAGGTCACAGCTGGTCTGGAGGATATCTGCATATCAATAGTTTCCCTTCCATGTGTAATTACCTGTCTCCCAGCAGCCAGAATCCCCCACCCCCTGCACTGCACAAAGTGAATTAACTTACTTGTCTCACTTATGCAGGCTTGTTCTTATCATTATCTCATTCTGTCTGCTCAGGGCCGGCCCGTCACTTTTTGCCGCCTGAGGCAAATTTGGCAGAGCTGCTGCCGCCGCCCCCCCCCCCCCCCCCGTCTGGGGGGGGGGCGTCCGCTGAGCCGGAGGGGTAGCGGGCAGGTCGGGGGTATTGTGCCTAGCGGTGGGGAGGGGGGTCGGACCCCCCCCTCCCTCGCCTGGGTCCCCCGATCTGTGCTCCCCTCCAGCCTGTAATTAGTAAGCTGCTGCCAGATCGTAAGAGGCACGGGCGGGGAGGACTCACCTTTTCCACGTTCCATCGTGCGCTCCATTGACGTCACTTCCTGCATCGCCGTCCACTTACAATACAGTGGGCGGCGATGCAGGAAGTGACGTCAGTGGAGCGCTCGCTGGAACGCGGAAAAGGTGAGTCCTCCCCGCCCGTGCCTCTTACGATCTGGCAGCAGCTTACTAATTACAGGCTGGAGGGGAGCGCAGATCGGGCGACCCAGGCGAGGTCCGACCCCCCTCCCCACCGCTAGGCACAATACCCCCGACCTGCCCGCTACCCCTCCGGCTCGGCGGCCGGCCCCCCCGGGCGGGTGCCGCCCTTTGAAGTTTGCCGCCTGAGGCAAATGTTTCACCCCGCCTCATGAGCGGGCCGGCCCTGTGTCTGCTAACTAAATAGCCTGCTCAAGTCAGCTGGGTGAAGATTGTAGTGAGAGGAAGGGAGAGTGGAGATTTGGGCACTGCCCCAGTAGTTCGGAGTAATGTTATTAGGTGAGCAGAGTAAGTTTAGGGCTTGACTGTAATAATGTACTGTCTATCGCTCAGTGACAAGCAATCACTGAGCATTCTGAATCAGCTCTGGTAACCTTCTGCCAGATTTAAGTCAGTGATAACTTACTTATATCTTACTAAATACATTGTCTTATTATTTCACTGCTTCCAGCCAACAGCAAGATGTGATCTCTGCTGCCCACAGCCCGATCAGCCTAGCTGCTTACAGTCAGCGTGCGTGTGTCACCTGACCTCTTGCAGCTCCATCCACGGACTGTTTCCTCTCCCACCCCCATCATCCCTAGCGGCACAGAGGTGGCCAATCAGGAGGGGGGATCGGGGATGTGAGGCAGTGCGTGCCACCAATGTTACTATGGCGACCACAAAATGCTGGGCAGTGCAGCGGGAGGACCGCATGTAAATTGGCTGCGAGTGGGGGGCCGCCCTCGAGTCACACACAATCCCTCTCCCTCTCCTCTACCTCTGCGGGCGGGCGGCATAGATAACAGCGCTGGCGGTGCGCCTGCAACATGGGAAGGAGGTGTGTGCCAGGCAGGATTGACTGGAGGGGCAATTTATTAAATTGCTTACTGGGGTTGCGCCCCCCAGGTGATTGATGAGGGGGCGCCTATAGCAGGTGCCCTATATGCACCCCTAAAGATACGCCTCTGGCTCAGTGTGCACCTCAGTGACAGCAAGAGCCATCCTGAGCCGAGTGCATTAACATCATTCACGGCAGCCATGGCATCAATTCATCATTATTTGTAACTCATGGATCATCTTGCATCACATGGATTATCCCTACTAAAAATTGGGGAATCAGATGAGTTTAAAGAGAACCCAAGCTGAAGCTCAGGTTCAAACACATCTACTAACTTATGTAGTGGGAAGCCTCTGGATTATATTGAGGCTACCCCTCACTGGTCTCCTGTTGCTGCTGGTGGACTCTCCATCTGAACACGGTCACTCCTGCGTAGTAGCATGGAGTCACTCGTGCACGAGCAGCTCCAGCGTATTACGCAGGTGCAGTAGGGTCTCGCTTGTGCCAGAAGAGGTGCGCTGACCTGGTCAGATTACAGACAAGCCCTTGTCGGTAAATCCTTAGAGTGTCCTCACTTAGCGACAGGGGACCAGAGGGCAGCGAGGGAAGCTTCATCGGGATCCAGAGGCTACTTAGGTAAGTATGTGATTTTGTACCCATACCTCGGCTCGGGTACACTTTAATGGAATGGCTGCATACAGGGCTGCACATGGAACAGGGGCACTACTGCAAATGGTAGCAGAAGAAAAAGTTGTAAAATATTGTAAAATATTGGTCATTTTATCAATATTATACTAGCAGTAATCACGGCTGTGCAGTCGGTACAAAAATCATCCAACTTTTCCGTTTATGAAACCTCCGATCCCAGGTACCCCAAAATGCTTCAACTCCTTGACTGAGGGCCCGTTTCCACTATGGCGAAATTCACATACATTATCTGTATGCGAATTCCAATAGCAACGTATTTCAATGGGCCTGTTTCCATTACAGGCGAAATTCGCTTCCCCCCCTCAGGTGTAAATAAAAAGGCCGCCTCTGTAACTATTTTTTGTGCAGTTTGAGTTTACACGTGTTTGCGTATGCGGTTTCGCATGCGCGGGTCAATGATGAATGACAATGGGAGAAAAAACAGTTCGCTTACGCATGCGAATTCGCATGAAAAAAAAGCCTACTTATAGTGGAAATGGGCCCTGACTCCACAGCCCCTGCAGGGCCATGGAGTGCGTAAAAAAATCATCCGAGTCCGACTCCTCCGTTTATAAGACCACCGACTCCAAATACTCAAAAATTTCCAGGTGCTTTTATTACATGCAGGGCAATACCTTAGGGTTGGTGGTCACTGGTAGAGGGTGGGAGAAGTCGCTGAGTGGTAATGGAGGGAGGAAGAAGTCACTGCTGTAGGGTGGGAGGGGTCATTAAGTGCAAGTGGATGGTGAAAAAGGTCAATGGTTGCTAGTGGAGGGTGAGAGAGGCCTCTGGGTGCTGCTGTCAGGGACACAGGTACAGGATCTTACCTGCTCTGCTCCCACACAGCTCCTAGCACTTGGTGGGCATCTCTGGAAGCCCTGTCAAGACCATCTCTTCATTAGGTGTCCCGGGAAAGTTCAGAGCTTCTGGTTGGAGGCGGGGCTTAATCGGGCAGGAGGTGGAGCTTAATCAGACAGCCCCGCCCCCTTCACGCTGTTGCCCGTAGTTCCACCCCTGTGGTCACGCGTGGCTCCGCCCCCTTTCACCCCGTGGACGAAAACCCTCTGCATCGGGTGTCACCCCCCCTAACAGGAACATGACATGATGTATGCTGCGGTGCAAGAAATGAAAGGAGAGATGCTGCCCATAGCAACCGCAACTGAAAGAGTTACTAGGTATTCAAAATCCACTTTAATAATACAATCATTCATTAGCATAGAGTGTAACAGCAACACACTAATTAGCCAGGGAAAGAAGATCCGCTGCAGCTGCAGTAGAAAGAAATGACAGGCCAGGTTCATGCAGACACAGGGCCGGATTTGTACTTTTTACCGCCCAAGGCCAACTATATCGTCTGTATGGTTGTTAGCTCTGTGTGCCCCAATGAGAATTCAACTTACTTTCCATCATTGGTGTCACAGACAATAGCTATTTTAGTAATGTGCGTATAGATTATATGTTATGTTTTGAACTTTTATGGTATGCTTGCCATCTCGTTGACGATACACCCAATGTGTCACCATGAGAGTTAGGCTGATGTGTACCTGCAGGATAGAGCTTACATATCTTGCAGGGACAGCACAAGTACAGGACAGAGAGTTCAAAGGTTAAAGCTGTCCTTGTAGATAGGGATGGCTGCATAGAACAGCATTACTGCCACTCACTGAGCCGCCCCTAAACTTCTGGTGCCCTAGGCCATGGCCTATGTGGCCTTGCCAGAAATCCGGCCCTGTGCAGACATGACAGGTGCTCTTATGTGTGAGCGGAGATTGCAGGTATCTGGAGGTGGCAGAGATACAGTAACTAATGCAGCCAAATAACAAGTATATGTGAGTTTATAGCACTTTGGGCATGTGATGGGATGCCGCGCGTCCCCCGCACATCACTCGCATCGTCCCCCGCACATCATCACCCGCATCATGGTCTCCCGCACATCATCACCCGCACATCACCACCCGCATCATGGTCTCCCGCACATCACTTGCATCATCACCCGCACTGCAGGAAGCGCATCAACATCTGCTGCGGACGGACTAGCGGCGGTACCAGGAGAAGAGCAGGAGGTGTCTCCGGAGTGCCCCGCCCACAGCCCACATACATTCCGGACCAGACAAGAGCCGCCTACTTGCTACAGGCATCTCACGAAGGAACGATGGGTCAGCAGTGCGCATGTCAGCCAGCTTCCTCTACCGAGCGCCACCTGGTGGCCGTCAGTGACATGACCACCAGTGTATGAAACCTGTATTAGGTAGGCACACTGTCGGTCAGTAATGGATTATGAGTGTTTCTTCACATTATGCAACATATACGGTATCTTTCATTAATATTGCCTAGTCCATCTCCTTATGAGGGATTGTCAGGGTTTTCTTTGTTTTTAAAAGCATTCTCAGAATGGCAGTTACTCCATCCCGCTGCCAAAATAGCATGCAAGTGAATAGGGAGGCTGGCATCTTAATCATTTGGCAGATAGACTTAGCAACTGCTGTTCATGAAATGCTTTTAAAAACAAAGAAAACCCTGAAAATCTACCATGAGGAGTTGGACTAGTCCAAAGACTGTTGGTTCTGTCAGACTTTGGCCTGAGACACACTGCAAAGCACTTTGCTGACTGTCAGCGCTGCGTCTGTGTTTTTAAAAAATGTCCCATTAACTTGCATAAGAATCACAGCAAAAATGCAGCAATGTTGTTTTGTTTTTTTTAAATCGCAGTCATTGCCACAATTTTAAATCAATGGGAGCAGTTTTTTTTAAAAAATAGACAGAGCGCCAAAGGTCAGCAAAGCACTCTGCAGTGTGTCTCAGGCCTGTAGCGGCATACTTTTTTTTCACTATAGTGGTCCTATAAGAGTATATTGATTAACTATGACAAGTTTAAGTACCCCCTGAGGCCTAGTAAAATACCCCCTGGGGTAAATGTAGAGAACCCATTAGAGGGATTTCTACATGTAGAATAGCTGTAAATTAGAGGTGGTCGGTGAGCTACAAACAATTCAGGGAAATAATACAGGTCTAAGCAAATTTTGTATGAAAGTGTATGCAGCTATAGGGCTGGTTCTTGCGTACGCTTGGTGGGCGTTTACCGCCAGCGTCTGAGACTCGTCGTTAAACTCTCCCAAATTAAGTAAATGGGTGCACTTCCATGGGGTTTTGACCGACGTTTGCGCTAAGTGCAGCATTCCGATCCTGATTTTCCCCGTTGTTCCAGGCGACCCTGGGTGCTACATGCGGCATCCAGGGTTGATTACCGCCGCGTCTTCGTGTCTCCCTGCAGGAGTCAAAAACTCAGATCGCGACAGGAAGCTAATGAGAACCCTGTGCTGTTTTTGCCTGTCTCTGTACTCATGTGCTATTTATTGTTTCTAGCCATTCACTTTAAGCCTCGTATACACACCTGACCCACATACACACACACCAGTCAGGCGTACGTACGAGGCTCCCAACCGGCGATGGCCGCGCTGCAGGTTATACGTCTTGTGGATCAACTTGGCCAAGCGACATGCAGCTAACCCGCCCGTCTACACATGCACCGATCTGTTGTCCCTCTGACGCCCCCCCCCCCCCATAGCAACAGAACGCGTTATCAGCTACACAGCCCATACGAGTCTGTACAGGCCAGCCCAGCAATGTGGTCCAAGGGGATCGGGTCCCAATTCCTGACGGGCGATATCACTTGTTAAGTGTGTATGCACTTTTAAGGCTGGAACCCGTTATAGCGCTTTTCTGAGCGTTTAGGGAGCGCTCTAAATCGCTAGCAATTTCCCTAAATGCTCTGCCAATTGAAATAATTGTAACAAATTCCACATCCGCAGGACATGCAGCATTTTGGGAGCGTTTGTGCTTCAAGGTAAAGTATTGAAGCGCTGACAAATCGCTCATGAATCGCTACACATAGTGATCTGTATGTGATTTTAAATTACTGCAAACTGTAAAAGAGATTATAATAATTTGAAAGGACCAATCAGAATTAAAAATCGCTAATCGCAAATTGCTATCAAAATCGCTGGCAAAAAGCTTGCACTTTAAAATCGCTACCAAAGTTGCCCGAAAACACTCAATAAATCGCTTGTAAATTGCTCATTGGAAACGCTAGCGATTGTGATAGTGCTTTGCGATTTGTAGTGGGTTCCAGGCCTTAAAGAGACACTGAAGTGAAAAAAAAAATATGATATAATGAATTGGTTGTGTACTATGAATAATTTCTAGAAGATTAGCAGCAAAGAAAATATTCTCATACTTTTATTTTCAGGTATATAGTGTTTTTTCTAACATCGCATTATTCTATAATATGTGCAGATTACACAACACTCAGCATTCAAAATGATTCTTTCAGAGCAGTCTGTGAACTAATGATCTCTCCTCTAGCAGAGAAAAAGTAAACAGTTCACTTACAGTTGAGATAATAAAAGTCAGATAACAGCCCTCTCCACAACTAACTTAGTCGGAGAGCTTAATGGCTTGTTTGCATAGAGATAACAACTGGAGTTTCTCAACTCTTCCTGTACTGGAAACAATTAGACTGATGTATCTGATCTTAATGTTTTATTTCTTATCTGTACTACACATACAAATCATAATATCATAATTTTTTTTTTCTCTTCAGTGTCTCTTTAATCGTATAAAGAATTAGCTGTTTATTGCACACTATTAGCCTCTATTGGATTACTTCCTTTATATTTAAATGCACATAGCACCTTATGATTGTGTAGGGGCTTTGAAGCACTTGATGTAGGGCTTGATGCGTTTAAGCTCACAACTGCGCCAAAGTGTCCCCGATCTGGTGAGTCCTACTCTAACCAGGCAAAAATGCTAGTTTTAATCTGCGTTCTAGTGGGAACCATACCAAAAGCCCAAGGGTCAACTAAATGGGAGAAATGAAATTAAAAACACCTCACCTTCTACTAGCTACTAACTAAACTATAAGCTCTGCTCATTTATATGCTTAACTGTGCTAGAGGTGGGCGTGGCTATGCACGCTCACAGGGGAAAATATTATATGTCAGGGGATGAGCAGCACAAACCAAATTTTATGCAATACTATGCAAAGCATGCACGCAGCACTGGAGAACCCCAATCTCCATAAGAAATATAAAAATACAGAGGGGCTGCAGCACACAACAGGAAAACAGTGACAGGGGCTCTTGGTTACGCTTTAACGCGTTTAAGCTCACCAACTGCGCCAAAGTGTCCCCGATCTGGTGAGTCCTACTCTTACCAGGCAAAAATGCTAGTTTTAATCAGCGTTCTAGTGGGAACCATACCAAAAGCCCAAAGGTCAACTAAATGGGAGAAATGAAATTAAAAACACCTCACCTTCTACTAGCTACTAACTAAACTATGAGCTCCGCTCATTTATATGCTTAACTGTGCTAGAGGTAGGCGTGGCTATGCACGCTCACAGGGGAAAATATATGTCAGGGGATGAGCAGCACAAACCAAATTTTAGACAATACTATGCAAAGCATGCACGCAGCACTGGAGAACCCCAGTCTCCATAAGAAATATATAAATACAGAGGGGCTGCAGCACACAACAGGAAAACAGTGACAGGGGCTCTTGGTTACGCTTTAATGCGTTTAACCACTTAACGACCAGTCGCCGGTCCCACCTGTGTTTCCATGGAAAAGGCCGCTCGAAGTTTCCTGTCAGTTCACGGAGCGGGGTTTCGTTAACAGTCAGCGAGCCTCCGATCGCGGCTCGTAGGCTAAATGGTAAAGGAGATTGGCAAACCCCGGCCTCTGATTGGCCGGGGATCGCCGCCATCTGATAGGCTGAAGCCTATCTGAGGCGGTACAGGACGGATCACCGTCCTGTACCGCCTCTATTGAGAAGGGGAGGGAGGGAAGGAGTGGGAGGGGGAATATCAATGCGGAGGGGGGCTTTGAGACCCTCCCCCGCTAGGCACAATTAGGCGGCGGCGGCGGCGATCAGACCCCCCCCCCCCAACAGGACATCCCCCTAGTATAAAAAAAAGGGGGGGCAGTCTGATCGCCCTGCCTGCCACCTGATCTGTGCTGGGGGCTGAAGAGCCCACCAAGCACAGATCACACAAAACAGCGCTGGTCAATAAGTGGTTAAGCTCACCAACTGCGCCAAAGTGTCCCCGATCTGGTGAGTCCTACTCTAACTAGGCAAAAATGCTAGTTTTAATCAGCGTTCTAGACTGGGTTAAAAGCAGAGGATGTCAGAATACAGCACAGGTGAGTCTGATAGAAAAATTGTCTGCATGTCAGTGTCTCATTTCAGGAAAGGTGACAGAAGCTGAGATGGAAGGCTGGGTAAAGGAAAGGGAAGATTGAAGACAGCACCGGTGAGTCTGTTAAAGAAAGTCTGCATGTCATTTTTTTTAATTTCAGGAAAGGAGTTGATAGAAGGTGGCATGGAAGACTGGGTTAAAAGCAGAGGATGTTAGAATACAGCACAGGTGAGTCTGATAGGAAAATTGTCTGTATGTCAGTGTCTCATTTCAGGAAAGGTGACAGAAGCTGAGCTGGAAGGCTGGGTAAAGGAAAGGGAAGATTGAAGACAGCACAGGTGAGTCTGTAAAAGAAAGTCTGCATGTCATTTTTTTTTTATTTCAGGAAAGGAGTTGATAGAAGGCGGCATGGAAGACTGGGTTAAAAGCAGAGGATGTCAGAATACAGCACAGGTGAGTCTGATAGAAAAATTGTCTGCATGTCAGTGTCTCATTTCAGGAAAGGTGACAGAAGCTGAGATGGAAGGCTGGGTAAAGGAAAGGGAAGATTGAAGACAGCACCGGTGAGTCTATAAAAGAAAGACTGCATGTCATTTTTTTTTATTTCAGGAAATGTGTTGATAGAAGGCGGCATAGAAGACTGGGTTAAAAGCAGAGGATGTCAGAATACAGCACAGGTGAGTCTGATAGAAAAATTGTCTGCATGTCAGTGTCTCATTTCAGGAAAGGTGACAGAAGCTGAGATGGAAGGCTGGGTAAAGGAAAGGGAAGATAGAAGACAGCACAGGTGAGTCTGTAAAAGAAAGTCTGCATGTCATTTTTTTATTTCAGGAAAGGAGGTGATAGAAGGCGGCATGGAAGACTGGGTTAAAAGCAGAGGATGTTAGAATACAGCACAGGTGAGTCTGATAGAAAAATTGTCTGCATGTCAGTGTCTCATTTCAGGAAAGGTGACAGAAGCTAAGATGGAAGGCTGGGTAAAGGAAAGGGAAGATAGAAGACAGCACAGGTGAGTCTGTAAAAGAAAGTCTGCATGTCATTTTTTTATTTCAGGAAAGGAGGTGATAGAAGGCGGCATGGAAGACTGGATTAAAAGCAGATGATGTCAGAATACAGCACAGGTGAGTCTGATAGAAAAATTGTCTGTATGTCAGTGTCTCATTTCAGGAAAAGTGACAGAAGCTGAGATGGAAGGCTGAGTAAAGGGAAGACAGAAGACAGCACAGGTGAGTCTGTAAAATAAAGTCTGCATGTCATTTTTTTTTATTTCAGGAAAGGAGTTGATAGAAGGCGGCATGGAAGACTGGGTTAAAAGCAGAGGATGTTAGAATACAGCACAGGTGAGTCTGATAGAAAAATTGTCTGCATGTCAGTGTCTCATTTCAGGAAAGGTGACAGAAGCTGAGATGGAAGACTGGGTAAAGGAAAGGGAAGATTGAAGACAGCAACGGTGAGTCTATAAAAGAAAGTCTGCATGTCATTTTTTTTTAATTTCAGGAAATGTGTTGATAGAAGGTGGCATGGAAGACTGGGTTAAAAGCAGAGGATGTTAGAATACAGCACAGGTGAGTCTGATAGAAAAATTGTCTGCATGTCAGTGTCTCATTTCAGGAAAGGTGACAGAAGCTGAGATGGAAGGATGGGTAAAGGAAAGGGAAGATAGAAGACAGCACCGGTGAGTCTATAAAAGAAAGTCTGCATGTCATTTTTTTATTTCAGGAAATGTGTTGATAGAAGGTGGCATGGAAGACTGGGTTAAAAGCAGAGGATGTCAGAATACAGCACAGGTGAGTCTGATAGAAAAATTGTCTGCATGTCAGTGTCTCATTTCAGGAAAGGTGACAGAAGCTGAGATGGAAGACTGGGTAAGGGAAATGGAAGATTGAAGACAGCACAGGTGAGTCTATAAAAGAAAGTCTGCATGTCATTTTTTTATTTCAGGAAAGGAGGTGATAGAAGGCGGCATGGAAGACTGGGTTAAAAGCAGAGGATGTTAGAATACAGCACAGGTGAGTCTGATAGAAAAATTGTCTGCATGTCAGTGTCTCATTTCAGGAAAGGTGACAGAAGCTGAGATGGAAGGCTGGGTAAGGGAAAGGGAAGATTGAAGACAGCACCGGTGAGTCTATAAAAGAAAGTCTGCATGTCTTTTTTTATTTCAGAAAATGTGTTGATAGAAGGTGGCATGGAAGACTGGGTTTAAAGCAGAGGATGTCAGAATACAGCACAGGTGAGTCTGATAGAAAAATTGTCTGCATGTCAGTGTCTCATTTCAGGAAAGGTGACAGAAGCTGAGATGGAAGGCTGGGTAATGGAAAGGGAAGATTGAAGACAGCACCGGTGAGTCTATAAAAGAAAGTCTGCATGTCATTTTATTTCAGGAAATGTGTTGATAGAAGGCGGCATGGAAGACTGGGTTTAAAGCAGAGGATGTCAGAGTACAGCACAGGTGAGTCTGATAGAAAAATTGTGTGCATGTCAGTGTCTCATTTCAGGAAAGGTGACAGAAGCTTAGATGGAAGGATGGGTAAAGGAAAGGGAAGATTGAAGACAGCACCGGTGAGTCTATAAAAGAAAGTCTGCATGTCATTTTTTTTTAATTTCAGGAAATGTGTTGATAGAAGGCGGCATGGAAGACTGGGTTAAAAGCAGAGGATGTCAGAATACAGCACAGGTGAGTCTGATAGAAAAATTGTCTGTATGTCAGTGCCTCATTTCAGGAAAAGTGACAGAAGCTGAGATGGAAGGCTGGTTAAAGGAAAGACAGAAGACAGCACAGGTGAGTCTGTAAAAGATAGTCTGCATGTCATTTCTTTTAATTTCAGGAAAGGAGTTGATAGAAGGCGGCATGGAAGACTGGGTTAAAAGCAGAGGATGTCAGAATACAGCACAGGTAAATCTGATAGAAAAATTGTCTGTATGTCAGTGTCTCATTTCAGGAAAAGTGACAGAAGCTGAGATGGAAGGCTGGGTAAAGGAAAGACAGAAGACAGCACAGGTGAGTCTGTAAAAGATAGTCTGCATGTAATTTCTTTTAATTTCAGGAAAGGAGTTGATAGAAGGCGGCATGGAAGACTGGGTTAAAAGCAGAGGATGTCAGAATACTGCACAGGTGAGTCTGATAGAAAAATCGTCTGCATGTCAGTGTCTCATTTCAGGAAAGGTGACAGAAGCTGAGATGGAAGGCTGGGTAAAGGAAAGGGAAGATAGAAGACAGCACCGGTGAGTCTATAAAAGAAAGTCTGCATGTCATTTTTTTTATTTCAGGAAATGTGTTGATAGAAGGTGGCATGGAAGACTGGGTTAAAAGCAGAGGATGTCAGAATACAGCACAGGTGAGTCTTATAGAAAAATTGTCTGCATGTCAGTGTCTCATTTCAGGAAAGGTGACAGAAGCTGAGATGGAAGGCTGGGTAAGGGAAAGGGAAGATTGAAGACAGCACCGGTGAGTCTATAAAAGAAAGTCTGCATGTCATTTTTTTTATTTCAGGAAATGTGTTGATAGAAGGTGGCATGGAAGACTGGGTTTAAAGCAGAGGATGTCAGAATACAGCACAGGTGAATCTGATAGAAAAATTGTGTGCATGTCAGTGTCTCATTTCAGGAAAGGTGACAGAAGCTGAGACGGAAGGCTGGGTAAAGGAAAGACAGAAGACAGCACAGGTGAGTCTATTAAAAAAAGTCTGCATGTCATTTTTTTTTAATTTCTGGAAAGGAGTTGATAGAAAGCGGCATGGAAGACTGGGTTAAAAGCAGAGGATGTTAGAATACAGCACAGGTGAGTCTGATAGAAAAATTGTCTGCATGTCAGTGTCTCATTTCAGGAAAGGTGACAGAAGCTGAGATGGAAGGCTGGGTAATGGAAAGGGAAGATTGAAGACAGCACCGGTGAGTCTATAAAAGAAAGTCTGCATGTCATTTTATTTCAGGAAATGTGTTGATAGAAGGCGGCATGGAAGACTGGGTTTAAAGCAGAGGATGTCAGAGTACAGCACAGGTGAGTCTGATAGAAAAATTGTGTGCATGTCAGTGTCTCATTTCAGAAAAGGTGACAGAAGCTTAGATGGAAGGATGGGTAAAGGAAAGGGAAGATTGAAGACAGCACCGGTGAGTCTATAAAAGAAAGTCTGCATGTCATTTTTTTTTAATTTCAGGAAATGTGTTGATAGAAGGCGGCATGGAAGACTGGGTTAAAAGCAGAGGATGTCAGAATACAGCACAGGTGAGTCTGATAGAAAAATTGTCTGTATGTCAGTGCCTCATTTCAGGAAAAGTGACAGAAGCTGAGATGGAAGGCTGGGTAAAGGAAAGACAGAAGACAGCACAGGTGAGTCTGTAAAAGATAGTCTGCATGTCATTTCTTTTAATTTCAGGAAAGGAGTTGATAGAAGGCGGCATGGAAGACTGGGTTAAAAGCAGAGGATGTCAGAATACAGCACAGGTGAATCTGATAGAAAAATTGTCTGTATGTCAGTGTCTCATTTCAGGAAAAGTGACAGAAGCTGAGATGGAAGGCTGGGTAAAGGAAAGACAGAAGACAGCAAAGGTGAGTCTGTAAAAGATAGTCTGCATGTTATTTCTTTTAATTTCAGGAAAGGAGTTGATAGAAGGTGGCATGGAAGACTGGGTTAAAAGCAGAGGATGTCAGAATACTGCACAGGTGAGTCTGATAGAAAAATTGTCTGCATGTCAGTGTCTCATTTCAGGAAAGGTGACAGAAGCTGAGATGGAAGGCTGGGTAAAGGAAAGGGAAGATAGAAGACAGCACCGGTGAGTCTATAAAAGAAAGTCTGCATGTCATTTTTTTTATTTCAGGAAATGTGTTGATAGAAGGTGGCATGGAAGACTGGGTTAAAAGCAGAGGATGTCAGAATACAGCACAGGTGAGTCTTATAGAAAAATTGTCTGCATGTCAGTGTCTCATTTCAGGAAAGGTGACAGAAGCTGAGATGGAAGGCTGGGTAAGGGAAAGGGAAGATTGAAGACAGCACCGGTGAGTCTATAAAAGAAAGTCTGCATGTCATTTTTTTTTAATTTCAGGAAATGTGTTGATAGAAGGTGGCATGGAAGACTGGGTTTAAAGCAGAGGATGTCAGAATACAGCACAGGTGAATCTGATAGAAAAATTGTGTGCATGTCAGTGTCTCATTTCAGGAAAGGTGACAGAAGTTGAGACGGAAGGCTGGGTAAAGGAAAGACAGAAGACAGCACAGGTGAGTCTATTAAAAAAAGTCTGCATGTCATTTTTTTTTAATTTCTGGAAAGGAGTTGATAGAAAGCGGCATGGAAGACTGGGTTAAAAGCAGAGGATGTTAGAATACAGCACAGGTGAGTCTGATAGAAAAATTGTCTGCATGTCAGTGTCTCATTTCAGGAAAGGTGACAGAAGCTGAGATGGAAGGCTGGGTAAGGGAAAGGGAAGATTGAAGACAGCACCGGTGAGTCTATAAAAGAAAGTCTGCATGTCATTTTATTTCAGGAAATGTGTTGATAGAAGGCGGCATGGAAGACTGGGTTTAAAGCAGAGGATGTCAGAATACAGCACAGGTGAGTCTGATAGAAAAATTGTGTGCATGTCAGTGTCTCATTTCAGGAAAGGTGACAGAAGCTGAGATGGAAGGATGGGTAAAGGAAAGGGAAGATTGAAGACAGCACCGGTGAGTCTATAAAAGAAAGTCTGCATCTCATTTTTTTTTAATTTCAGGAAATGTGTTGATAGAAGGCGGCATGGAAGACTGGGTTAAAAGCAGAGGATGTCAGAATACAGCACAGGTGAGTCTGATAGAAAAATTGTCTGTATGTCAGTGTCTCATTTCAGGAAAAGTGACAGAAGCTGAGATGGAAGGCTGGGTAAAGGAAAGACAGAAGACAGCACAGGTGAGTCTGTAAAAGATAGTCTGCATGTCATTTCTTTTAATTTCAGGAAAGGAGTTGATAGAAGGCGGCATGGAAGACTGGGTTAACAGCAGAGGATGTTAGAATACAGCACAGGTGAGTCTGATAGAAAAATTGTCTGCATGTCAGTGTCTCATTTCAGGAAAGGTAACAGAAGCTGAGATGGAAGGCTTAGTAAGGGAAAGGGAAGATTGAAGACAGCACAGGTGAGTCTATAAAAGAAAGTCTGCATGTCATTTTTTTTTATTTCAGAAAATGTGTTGATAGAAGGTGGCATGGAAGACTGGGTTTAAAGCAGAGGATGTCAGAATACAGCACAGGTGAGTCTGATAGAGAAATTGTCTGTATGTCAGTGTCTCATTTCAGGAAAAAGTGACAGAAGCTGAGATGGAAGGCTGGGTAAAGGAAAGACAGAAGACAGCACAGGTGAGTCTGTTAAAGAAAGTCTGCATGTCATTTTTTTATTTCAGGAAAGGAGGTGATAGAAGGCGGCATGGAAGACTGGGTTAAAAGCAGAGGATGTTAGAATACAGCACAGGTGAGTCTGATAGAAAAATTGTCTGCATGTCAGTGTCTCATTTCAGGAAAAGTGACAGAAGCTGAGATGGAAGGATGGGTAAAGGAAAGACAGAAGACAGCACAGGTGAGTCTGTAAAAGATAGTCTGCATGTAATTTCTTTTAATTTCAGGAAAGGAGTTGATAGAAGGCGGCATGGAAGACTGGGTTAAAAGCAGAGGATGTCAGAATACTGCACAGGTGAGTCTGATAGAAAAATCGTCTGCATGTCAGTGTCTCATTTCAGGAAAGGTGACAGAAGCTGAGATGGAAGGCTGGGTAAAGGAAAGGGAAGATAGAAGACAGCACCGGTGAGTCTATAAAAGAAAGTCTGCATGTCATTTTTTTTATTTCAGGAAATGTGTTGATAGAAGGTGGCATGGAAGACTGGGTTAAAAGCAGAGGATGTCAGAATACAGCACAGGTGAGTCTTATAGAAAAATTGTCTGCATGTCAGTGTCTCATTTCAGGAAAGGTGACAGAAGCTGAGATGGAAGGCTGGGTAAGGGAAAGGGAAGATTGAAGACAGCACCGGTGAGTCTATAAAAGAAAGTCTGCATGTCATTTTTTTTTTATTTCATGAAATGTGTTGATAGAAGGTGGCATGGAAGACTGGGTTTAAAGCAGAGGATGTCAGAATACAGCACAGGTGAATCTGATAGAAAAATTGTGTGCATGTCAGTGTCTCATTTCAGGAAAGGTGACAGAAGCTGAGACGGAAGGCTGGGTAAAGGAAAGGGAAGATAGAAGACAGCACAGGTGAGTCTATAAAAGAAAGTCTGCATGTCATTTTTTTTTATTTTAGGAAAGGAGGTGATAGAAGGCGGCATGGAAGACTGGGTTAACAGCAGAGGATGTCAGAATACAGCACAGGTGAGTCTGATAGAAAAATTGTCTGCATGTCAGTGTCTCATTTCAGGAAAGGTGACAGAAGCTGAGATGGAAGGATGGGTAAAGGAAAGGGAAGATTGAAGACAGCACAGGTGAGTCTGTTAAAGGAAGTCTGCATGTCATTTTTTTTATTTCAGGAAAGGAGGTGATAGAAGGTGGCATGGAAGACTGGGTTAAAAGCAGAGGATGTTAGAATACAGCACAGGTGAGTCTGATAGAAAAATTGTCTGTATGTCAGTGTCTCATTTCAGGAAAAGTGACAGAAGCTGAGATGGAAGGCTGGGTAAAGGAAAGACAGAAGACAGCACAGGTGAGTCTGTAAAAGATAGTCTGCATGTCATTTCTTTTAATTTCAGGAAAGGAGTTGATAGAAGGCGGCATGGAAGACTGGGTTAAAAGCAGAGGATGTCAGAATACTGCACAGGTGAGTCTGATAGAAAAATTGTCTGCATGTCAGTGTCTCATTTTAGGAAAGGTGACAGAAGCTGTAATGGAAGGCTGGGTAAAGGAAAGACAGAAGACAGCACAGGTGAGTCTATAAAAAAAAGTCTGCATGTCATTTTTTTTTAATTTCTGGAAAGGAGTTGATAGAAGGCGGCATTGAAGACTGGGTTAAAAGCAGAGGATGTTAGAATACAGCACAGGTGAGTCTGATAGAAAAATTGTCTGCATGTCAGTGTCTCATTTCAGGAAAGGTGACAGAAGCTGAGCTGGAAGGCTGGGTAAAGGAAAGGTAAGATTGAAGACAGCACAGGTGAGTCTATAAAAGAAAGTCTGCATGTCATTTTTTTTTATTTCAGGAAAGGAGGTGATAGAAGGCGGCATGGAAGACTGGGTTAAAAGCAGAGGATGTTAGAATACAGCACAGGTGAGTCTGATAGAAAAATTGTCTGCATGTCAGTGTCATTTCAGGAAAGGTGACAGAAGCTGAGATGGAAGGCTGGGTAAAGGAAAGACAGAAGACAGCACAGGTGAGTCTGTAAAAGATAGTCTGCATGTCATTTCTTTTAATTTCAGGAAATGTGTTGATAGAAGGCGGCATGGAAGACTGGGTTAAAAGCAGAGGATGTCAGAATATAGCACAGGTGAGTCTGATAGAAAAATTGTCTGCATGTCAGTGTCTCATTTCAGGAAAGGTGACAGAAGCTGAGATGGAAGGCTGGGTAAAGGAAAGGGAAGATAGAAGACAGCACCGGTGAGTCTATAAAAGAAAGTCTGCATGTCATTTTTTTTATTTCAGGAAATGTGTTGATAGAAGGTGGCATGGAAGACTGGGTTAAAAGCAGAGGATGTCAGAATACAGCACAGGTGAGTCTTATAGAAAAATTGTCTGCATGTCAGTGTCTCATTTCAGGAAAGGTGACAGAAGCTGAGATGGAAGGCTGGGTAAGGGAAAGGGAAGATTGAAGACAGCACCGGTGAGTCTATAAAAGAAAGTCTGCATGTCATTTTTTTTTAATTTCAGGAAATGTGTTGATAGAAGGTGGCATGGAAGACTGGGTTTAAAGCAGAGGATGTCAGAATACAGCACAGGTGAATCTGATAGAAAAATTGTGTGCATGTCAGTGTCTCATTTCAGGAAAGGTGACAGAAGTTGAGACGGAAGGCTGGGTAAAGGAAAGACAGAAGACAGCACAGGTGAGTCTATTAAAAAAAGTCTGCATGTCATTTTTTTTTAATTTCTGGAAAGGAGTTGATAGAAAGCGGCATGGAAGACTGGGTTAAAAGCAGAGGATGTTAGAATACAGCACAGGTGAGTCTGATAGAAAAATTGTCTGCATGTCAGTGTCTCATTTCAGGAAAGGTGACAGAAGCTGAGATGGAAGGCTGGGTAAGGGAAAGGGAAGATTGAAGACAGCACCGGTGAGTCTATAAAAGAAAGTCTGCATGTCATTTTATTTCAGGAAATGTGTTGATAGAAGGCGGCATGGAAGACTGGGTTTAAAGCAGAGGATGTCAGAATACAGCACAGGTGAGTCTGATAGAAAAATTGTGTGCATGTCAGTGTCTCATTTCAGGAAAGGTGACAGAAGCTGAGATGGAAGGATGGGTAAAGGAAAGGGAAGATTGAAGACAGCACCGGTGAGTCTATAAAAGAAAGTCTGCATCTCATTTTTTTTTAATTTCAGGAAATGTGTTGATAGAAGGCGGCATGGAAGACTGGGTTAAAAGCAGAGGATGTCAGAATACAGCACAGGTGAGTCTGATAGAAAAATTGTCTGTATGTCAGTGTCTCATTTCAGGAAAAGTGACAGAAGCTGAGATGGAAGGCTGGGTAAAGGAAAGACAGAAGACAGCACAGGTGAGTCTGTAAAAGATAGTCTGCATGTCATTTCTTTTAATTTCAGGAAAGGAGTTGATAGAAGGCGGCATGGAAGACTGGGTTAACAGCAGAGGATGTTAGAATACAGCACAGGTGAGTCTGATAGAAAAATTGTCTGCATGTCAGTGTCTCATTTCAGGAAAGGTAACAGAAGCTGAGATGGAAGGCTTAGTAAGGGAAAGGGAAGATTGAAGACAGCACAGGTGAGTCTATAAAAGAAAGTCTGCATGTCATTTTTTTTTATTTCAGAAAATGTGTTGATAGAAGGTGGCATGGAAGACTGGGTTTAAAGCAGAGGATGTCAGAATACAGCACAGGTGAGTCTGATAGAGAAATTGTCTGTATGTCAGTGTCTCATTTCAGGAAAAAGTGACAGAAGCTGAGATGGAAGGCTGGGTAAAGGAAAGACAGAAGACAGCACAGGTGAGTCTGTTAAAGAAAGTCTGCATGTCATTTTTTTATTTCAGGAAAGGAGGTGATAGAAGGCGGCATGGAAGACTGGGTTAAAAGCAGAGGATGTTAGAATACAGCACAGGTGAGTCTGATAGAAAAATTGTCTGCATGTCAGTGTCTCATTTCAGGAAAAGTGACAGAAGCTGAGATGGAAGGATGGGTAAAGGAAAGACAGAAGACAGCACAGGTGAGTCTGTAAAAGATAGTCTGCATGTAATTTCTTTTAATTTCAGGAAAGGAGTTGATAGAAGGCGGCATGGAAGACTGGGTTAAAAGCAGAGGATGTCAGAATACTGCACAGGTGAGTCTGATAGAAAAATCGTCTGCATGTCAGTGTCTCATTTCAGGAAAGGTGACAGAAGCTGAGATGGAAGGCTGGGTAAAGGAAAGGGAAGATAGAAGACAGCACCGGTGAGTCTATAAAAGAAAGTCTGCATGTCATTTTTTTTATTTCAGGAAATGTGTTGATAGAAGGTGGCATGGAAGACTGGGTTAAAAGCAGAGGATGTCAGAATACAGCACAGGTGAGTCTTATAGAAAAATTGTCTGCATGTCAGTGTCTCATTTCAGGAAAGGTGACAGAAGCTGAGATGGAAGGCTGGGTAAGGGAAAGGGAAGATTGAAGACAGCACCGGTGAGTCTATAAAAGAAAGTCTGCATGTCATTTTTTTTTTATTTCATGAAATGTGTTGATAGAAGGTGGCATGGAAGACTGGGTTTAAAGCAGAGGATGTCAGAATACAGCACAGGTGAATCTGATAGAAAAATTGTGTGCATGTCAGTGTCTCATTTCAGGAAAGGTGACAGAAGCTGAGACGGAAGGCTGGGTAAAGGAAAGGGAAGATAGAAGACAGCACAGGTGAGTCTATAAAAGAAAGTCTGCATGTCATTTTTTTTTATTTTAGGAAAGGAGGTGATAGAAGGCGGCATGGAAGACTGGGTTAACAGCAGAGGATGTCAGAATACAGCACAGGTGAGTCTGATAGAAAAATTGTCTGCATGTCAGTGTCTCATTTCAGGAAAGGTGACAGAAGCTGAGATGGAAGGATGGGTAAAGGAAAGGGAAGATTGAAGACAGCACAGGTGAGTCTGTTAAAGGAAGTCTGCATGTCATTTTTTTTATTTCAGGAAAGGAGGTGATAGAAGGTGGCATGGAAGACTGGGTTAAAAGCAGAGGATGTTAGAATACAGCACAGGTGAGTCTGATAGAAAAATTGTCTGTATGTCAGTGTCTCATTTCAGGAAAAGTGACAGAAGCTGAGATGGAAGGCTGGGTAAAGGAAAGACAGAAGACAGCACAGGTGAGTCTGTAAAAGATAGTCTGCATGTCATTTCTTTTAATTTCAGGAAAGGAGTTGATAGAAGGCGGCATGGAAGACTGGGTTAAAAGCAGAGGATAACAGAATACTGCACAGGTGAGTCTGATAGAAAAATTGTCTGCATGTCAGTGTCTCATTTTAGGAAAGGTGACAGAAGCTGTAATGGAAGGCTGGGTAAAGGAAAGACAGAAGACAGCACAGGTGAGTCTATAAAAAAAAGTCTGCATGTCATTTTTTTTTAATTTCTGGAAAGGAGTTGATAGAAGGCGGCATTGAAGACTGGGTTAAAAGCAGAGGATGTTAGAATACAGCACAGGTGAGTCTGATAGAAAAATTGTCTGCATGTCAGTGTCTCATTTCAGGAAAGGTGACAGAAGCTGAGCTGGAAGGCTGGGTAAAGGAAAGGTAAGATTGAAGACAGCACAGGTGAGTCTATAAAAGAAAGTCTGCATGTCATTTTTTTTTATTTCAGGAAAGGAGGTGATAGAAGGCGGCATGGAAGACTGGGTTAAAAGCAGAGGATGTTAGAATACAGCACAGGTGAGTCTGATAGAAAAATTGTCTGCATGTCAGTGTCATTTCAGGAAAGGTGACAGAAGCTGAGATGGAAGGCTGGGTAAAGGAAAGACAGAAGACAGCACAGGTGAGTCTGTAAAAGATAGTCTGCATGTCATTTCTTTTAATTTCAGGAAATGTGTTGATAGAAGGCGGCATGGAAGACTGGGTTAAAAGCAGAGGATGTCAGAATATAGCACAGGTGAGTCTGATAGAAAAATTGTCTGCATGTCAGTGTCTCATTTCAGGAAAGGTGACAGAAGCTGAGATGGAAGACTGGGTAAGGGAAAGGGAAGATTGAAGACAGCACAGGTGAGTCTGCTAAAGAAAGTCTGCATGTCATTTTTTTTTTTATTTCAGGAAAGGAGTTAATAGAAGGCGGCATGGAAGACTGGGTTAAAAGCAGAGGATGTCAGAATACAGCACAGGTGAGTCTGATAGAAAAATTGTCTGCATGTCAGTGTCTCATTTCAGGAAAGGTGACAGAAGCTGAGATGGAAGACTGGGTAAAGGAAAGGGAAGATAGAAGACAGCACAGGTGAGTCTATAAAAGAAAGTCTGCATGTCATTTTTTTTATTTCAGGAAAGGAGGTGATAGAAGGCGGCATGGAAGACTGGGTTAAAAGCAGAGGATGTTAGAATACAGCACAGGTGAGTCTGATAGAAAAATTGTCTGCATGTCAGTGTCTCATTTCAGGAAAAGTGACAGAAGCTGAGATGGAAGGCTGGGTAAAGGAAAGGGAAGATAGAAGACAGCACAGGTAATTCTATAAAAGAAAGTCTGCATGTCATTTTTTTTTTATTTCAGGAAATGTGTTGATAGAAGGCAGCATGGAAGACTGGGTTAAAAGCAGAGGATGTCAGAATACAGCACAGGTGAGTCTGATAGAAAAATTGTCTGCATGTCAGTGTCTCATTTCAGGAAAGGTGACAGAAGCTGAGATGGAAGACTGGGTAAGGGAAAGGGAAGATTGAAGACAGCACAGGTGAGTCTATAAAAGAAAGTCTGCATGTCATTTTTTTACTTCAGGAAAGGAAGTGATAGAAGGCGGCATGGAAGACTGGGTTAAAAGCAGAGGATGTCAGAATACAGCACAGGTGAGTCTGATAGAAAAATTGTCTGTATGTCAGTGTCTCATTTCAGGAAAAGTGACAGAAGCTGAGATGGAAGGCTGGGTAAAGGAAAGACAGAAGACAGCACAGTTGAGTCTGTAAAAGATAGTCTGCATGTTGATAGAAGGCGGCATGGAAGACTAGGTTAAAAGCAGAGGATGTCAGAATACTGCACAGGTGAGTCTGATAGAAAAATCGTCTGCATGTCAGTGTCTCATTTCAGGAAAGGTGACAGAAGCTGAGATGGAAGGCTGGGTAAAGGAAAGGGAAGATAGAAGACAGCACCGGTGAGTCTATAAAAGAAAGTCTGCATGTCATTTTTTTTATTTCAGGAAATGTGTTGATAGAAGGTGGCATGGAAGACTGGGTTAAAAGCAGAGGATGTCAGAATACAGCACAGGTGAGTCTGATAGAAAAATTGTCTGCATGTCAGTGTCTCATTTCAGGAAAGGTGGCAGAAGCTGAGATGGAAGACTGGGTAAGGGAAATGGAAGATTGAAGACAGCACAGGTGAGTCTGTAAAAGATAGTCTGCATGTCATTTCTTTTAATTTCAGGAAAGGAGTTGATAGAAGGTGGCATGGAAGACTGGGTTAAAAGCAGAGGATGTCAGAATACTGCACAGGTGAGTCTGATAGAAAAATTGTCTGCATGTCAGTGTCTCATTTCAGGAAAGGTGACAGAAGCTGAGATGGAAGGCTGGGTAAAGGAAAGGGAAGATAGAAGACAGCACCGGTGAGTCTATAAAAGAAAGTCTGCATGTCACTTTTTTTTTAATTTCAGTAAATGTGTTGATAGAAGGCGGCATGGAAGACTGGGTTAAAAGCAGATGATGTCAGAATACAGCACAGGTGAGTCTGATAGAAAAATTGTCTGTATGTCAGTGTCTCATTTCAGTAAAAAGTGACAGAAGCTGAGATGGAAGGCTGGGTAAAGGAAAGACAGAAGACAGCACAGGTGAGTCTGTTAAAGAAAGTCTGCATGTCATTTCTTTTAATTTCAGGAAAGGAGTTGATAGAAGGCGGCATGGAAGACTGGGTTAAAAGCAGAGGATGTCAGAATACTGCACAGGTGAGTCTGATAGAAAAATCGTCTGCATGTCAGTGTCTCATTTCAGGAAAGGTGACAGAAGATGAGATGGAAGGCTGGGTAAAGGAAAGGGAACATAGAAGACAGCACCGGTGAGTCTATAAAAGAAAGTCTGCATGTCATTTTTTTTATTTCAGGAAATGTGTTGATAGAAGGTGGCATGGAAGACTGGGTTAAAAGCAGAGGATGTCAGAATACTGCACAGGTGAGTCTGATAGAAAAATCGTCTGCATGTCAGTGTCTCATTTCAGGAAAGGTGACAGAAGATGAGATGGAAGGCTGGGTAAAGGAAAGGGAACATAGAAGACAGCACCGGTGAGTCTATAAAAGAAAGTCTGCATGTCATTTTTTTTATTTCAGGAAATGTGTTGATAGAAGGTGGCATGGAAGACTGGGTTAAAAGCAGAGGATGTCAGAATACAGCACAGGTGAGTCTGATAGAAAAATTGTCTGCATGTCAGTGTCTCATTTCAGGAAAGGTGACAGAAGCTGAGATGGAAGACTGGGTAAGGGAAATGGAAGATTGAAGACAGCACAGGTGAGTCTATAAAAGAAAGTCTGCATGTCATTTTTTTATTTCAGGAAAGGAGGTGATAGAAGGCGGCATGGAAGACTGGGTTAAAAGCAGAGGATGTTAGAATACAGCACAGGTGAGTCTGATAGAAAAATTGTCTGCATGTCAGTGTCTCATTTCAGGAAAAGTGACAGAAGCTGAGATGGAAGGATGGGTAAAGGAAAGACAGAAGACAGCACAGGTGAGTCTGTAAAAGATAGTCTGCATGTAATTTCTTTTAATTTCAGGAAAGGAGTTGATAGAAGGCGGCATGGAAGACTGGGTTAAAAGCAGAGGATGTCAGAATACTGCACAGGTGAGTCTGATAGAAAAATCGTCTGCATGTCAGTGTCTCATTTCAGGAAAGGTGACAGAAGCTGAGATGGAAGGCTGGGTAAAGGAAAGGGAAGCTAGAAGACAGCACCGGTAAGTCTATAAAAGAAAGTCTGCATGTCATTTTTTTTATTTCAGGAAATGTGTTGATAGAAGGTGGCATGGAAGACTGGGTTAAAAGCAGAGGATGTCAGAATACAGCACAGGTGAGTCTTATAGAAAAATTGTCTGCATGTCAGTGTCTCATTTCAGGAAAGGTGACAGAAGCTGAGATGGAAGGCTGGGTAAGGGAAAGGGAAGATTGAAGACAGCACCGGTGAGTCTATAAAAGAAAGTCTGCATGTCATTTTTTTTTATTTCAGGAAATGTGTTGATAGAAGGTGGCATGGAAGACTGGGTTTAAAGCAGAGGATGTCAGAATACAGCACAGGTGAATCTGATAGAAAAATTGTGTGCATGTCAGTGTCTCATTTCAGGAAAGGTGACAGAAGCTGAGACGGAAGGCTGGGTAAAGGAAAGGGAAGATAGAAGACAGCACAGGTGAGTCTATAAAAGAAAGTCTGCATGTCATTTTTTTTTATTTCAGGAAAGGAGGTGATAGAAGGCGGCATGGAAGACTGGGTTAACAGCAGAGGATGTCAGAATACAGCACAGGTGAGTCTGATAGAAAAATTGTCTGCATGTCAGTGTCTCATTTCAGGAAAGGTGACAGAAGCTGAGATGGAAGGATGGGTAATGGAAAGGGAAGATTGAAGACAGCACAGGTGAGTCTGTTAAAGGAAGTCTGCATGTCATTTTTTTTATTTCAGGAAAGGAAGTGATAGAAGGTGGCATGGAAGACTGGGTTAAAAGCAGAGGATGTTAGAATACAGCACAGGTGAGTCTGATAGAAAAATTGTCTGTATGTCAGTGTCTCATTTCAGGAAAAGTGACAGAAGCTGAGATGGAAGGCTGGGTAAAGGAAAGACAGAAGACAGCACAGGTGAGTCTGTAAAAGATAGTCTGCATGTCATTTCTTTTAATTTCAGGAAAGGAGTTGATAAAAGGCGGCATGGAAGACTGGGTTAAAAGCAGAGGATGTCAGAATACTGCACAGGTGAGTCTGATAGAAAAATTGTCTGCATGTCAGTGTCTCATTTTAGGAAAGGTGACAGAAGCTGTAATGGAAGGCTGGGTAAAGGAAAGACAGAAGACAGCACAGGTGAGTCTATAAAAAAAAGTCTGCATGTCATTTTTTTTTAATTTCTGGAAAGGAGTTGATAGAAGGTGGCATGGAAGACTGGGTTAAAAGCCGAGGATGTTAGAATACAGCACAGGTGAGTCTGAAAGAAAAATTGTCTGCATGTCAGTGTCTCATTTCAGGAAAGGTGACAGAAGCTGAGCTGGAAGGCTGGGTAAAGGAAAGGGAAGATTGAAGACAGCACAGGTGAGTCTATAAAAGAAAGTCTGCATGTCATTTTTTTTTATTTCAGGAAAGGAGGTGATAGAAGGCGGCATGGAAGACTGGGTTAAAAGCAGAGGATGTTAGAATACAGCACAGGTGAGTCTGATAGAAAAATTGTCTGCATGTCAGTGTCATTTCAGGAAAGGTGACAGAAGCTGAGATGGAAGGCTGGGTAAAGGAAAGACAGAAGACAGCACAGGTGAGTCTGTAAAAGATAGTCTGCATGTCATTTCTTTTAATTTCAGGAAATGTGTTGATAGAAGGCGGCATGGAAGACTGGGTTAAAAGCAGAGGATGTCAGAATATAGCACAGGTGAGTCTGATAGAAAAATTGTCTGCATGTCAGTGTCTCATTTCAGGAAAGGTGACAGAAGCTGAGATGGAAGGATGGGTAAAGGAAAGGGAAGATTGAAGACAGCACCGGTGAGTCTATAAAAGAAAGTCTGCATGTCATTTTTTTTTTATTTCAGGAAATGTGTTGATAGAAGGCGGCATGGAAGACTGGGTTAAAAGCAGAGGATGTCAGAATACAGCACAGGTGAGTCTGATAGAAAAATTGTCTGCATGTCAGTGTCTCATTTCAGGAAAGGTGACAGAAGCTGAGATGGAAGACTGGGTAAGGGAAAGGGAAGATTGAAGACAGCACAGGTGAGTCTGCTAAAGAAAGTCTGCATGTCATTTTTTTTTTTTATTTCAGGAAAGGAGTTAATAGAAGGCGGCATGGAAGACTGGGTTAAAAGCAGAGGATGTCAGAATACAGCACAGGTGAGTCTGATAGAAAAATTGTCTGCATGTCAGTGTCTCATTTCAGGAAAGGTGACAGAAGCTGAGATGGAAGACTGGGTAAAGGAAAGGGAAGATAGAAGACAGCACAGGTGAGTCTATAAAAGAAAGTCTGCATGTCATTTTTTTTATTTCAGGAAAGGAGGTGATAGAAGGCGGCATGGAAGACTGGGTTAAAAGCAGAGGATGTTAGAATACAGCACAGGTGAGTCTGATAGAAAAATTGTCTGCATGTCAGTGTCTCATTTCAGGAAAAGTGACAGAAGCTGAGATGGAAGGCTGGGTAAAGGAAAGGGAAGATAGAAGACAGCACAGGTAATTCTATAAAAGAAAGTCTGCATGTCATTTTTTTTTTTATTTCAGGAAATGTGTTGATAGAAGGCAGCATGGAAGACTGGGTTAAAAGCAGAGGATGTCAGAATACAGCACAGGTGAGTCTGATAGAAAAATTGTCTGCATGTCACTGTCTCATTTCAGGAAAGGTGACAGAAGCTGAGATGGAAGACTGGGTAAGGGAAAGGGAAGATTGAAGACAGCACAGGTGAGTCTATAAAAGAAAGTCTGCATGTCATTTTTTTACTTCAGGAAAGGAAGTGATAGAAGGCGGCATGGAAGACTGGGTTAAAAGCAGAGGATGTCAGAATACAGCACAGGTGAGTCTGATAGAAAAATTGTCGGTATGTCAGTGTCTCATTTCAGGAAAAGTGACAGAAGCTGAGATGGAAGGCTGGGTAAAGGAAAGACAGAAGACAGCACAGTTGAGTCTGTAAAAGATAGTCTGCATGTTGATAGAAGGCGGCATGGAAGACTAGGTTAAAAGCAGAGGATGTCAGAATACTGCACAGGTGAGTCTGATAGAAAAATCGTCTGCATGTCAGTGTCTCATTTCAGGAAAGGTGACAGAAGCTGAGATGGAAGGCTGGGTAAAGGAAAGGGAAGATAGAAGACAGCACCGGTGAGTCTATAAAAGAAAGTCTGCATGTCATTTTTTTTATTTCAGGAAATGTGTTGATAGAAGGTGGCATGGAAGACTGGGTTAAAAGCAGAGGATGTCAGAATACAGCACAGGTGAGTCTGATAGAAAAATTGTCTGCATGTCAGTGTCTCATTTCAGGAAAGGTGGCAGAAGCTGAGATGGAAGACTGGGTAAGGGAAATGGAAGATTGAAGACAGCACAGGTGAGTCTGTAAAAGATAGTCTGCATGTCATTTCTTTTAATTTCAGGAAAGGAGTTGATAGAAGGTGGCATGGAAGACTGGGTTAAAAGCAGAGGATGTCAGAATACTGCACAGGTGAGTCTGATAGAAAAATTGTCTGCATGTCAGTGTCTCATTTCAGGAAAGGTGACAGAAGCTGAGATGGAAGGCTGGGTAAAGGAAAGGGAAGATAGAAGACAGCACCGGTGAGTCTATAAAAGAAAGTCTGCATGTCACTTTTTTTTTTAATTTCAGTAAATGTGTTGATAGAAGGCGGCATGGAAGACTGGGTTAAAAGCAGATGATGTCAGAATACAGCACAGGTGAGTCTGATAGAAAAATTGTCTGTATGTCAGTGTCTCATTTCAGTAAAAAGTGACAGAAGCTGAGATGGAAGGCTGGGTAAAGGAAAGACAGAAGACAGCACAGGTGAGTCTGTTAAAGAAAGTCTGCATGTCATTTCTTTTAATTTCAGGAAAGGAGTTGATAGAAGGCGGCATGGAAGACTGGGTTAAAAGCAGAGGATGTCAGAATACTGCACAGGTGAGTCTGATAGAAAATTCGTCTGCATGTCAGTGTCTCATTTCAGGAAAGGTGACAGAAGATGAGATGGAAGGCTGGGTAAAGGAAAGGGAACATAGAAGACAGCACCGGTGAGTCTATAAAAGAAAGTCTGCATGTCATTTTTTTATTTCAGGAAATGTGTTGATAGAAGGTGGCATGGAAGACTGGGTTAAAAGCAGAGGATGTCAGAATACTGCACAGGTGAGTCTGATAGAAAAATCGTCTGCATGTCAGTGTCTCATTTCAGGAAAGGTGACAGAAGATGAGATGGAAGGCTGGGTAAAGGAAAGGGAACATAGAAGACAGCACCGGTGAGTCTATAAAAGAAAGTCTGCATGTCATTTTTTTTATTTCAGGAAATGTGTTGATAGAAGGTGGCATGGAAGACTGGGTTAAAAGCAGAGGATGTCAGAATACTGCACAGGTGAGTCTGATAGAAAAATTGTCTGCATGTCAGTGTCTCATTTTAGGAAAGGTGACAGAAGCTGTAATGGAAGGCTGGGTAAAGGAAAGACAGAAGACAGCACAGGTGAGTCTATAAAAAAAAGTCTGCATGTCATTTTTTTTTAATTTCTGGAAAGGAGTTGATAGAAGGCGGCGTGGAAGACTGGGTTAAAAGCAGAGGATGTCAGAATACAGCACAGGTGAGTCTGATAGAAAAATTGTCTGCATGTCAGTGTCTCATTTCAGGAAAGGTGGCAGAAGCTGAGATGGAAGACTGGGTAAGGGAAATGGAAGATTGAAGACAGCACAGGTGAGTCTGTAAAAGATAGTCTGCATGTCATTTCTTTTAATTTCAGGAAAGGAGTTGATAGAAGGTGGCATGGAAGACTGGGTTAAAAGCAGAGGATGTCAGAATACTGCACAGGTGAGTCTGATAGAAAAATTGTCTGCATGTCAGTGTCTCATTTCAGGAAAGGTGACAGAAGCTGAGATGGAAGGCTGGGTAAAGGAAAGGGAAGATAGAAGACAGCACCGGTGAGTCTATAAAAGAAAGTCTGCATGTCACTTTTTTTTTTAA
The DNA here is from genome assembly GCF_040937935.1 of Hyperolius riggenbachi. NCBI lineage: Eukaryota > Metazoa > Chordata > Amphibia > Anura > Hyperoliidae > Hyperolius > Hyperolius riggenbachi. The sequence continues at coordinate 192,983,265 of NC_090646.1, read as the reverse complement.
TTTCAGTAAATGTGTTGATAGAAGGCTGGGTTAAAAGCAGATGATGTCAGAATACAGCACAGGTGAGTCTGATAGAAAAATTGTCTGTATGTCAGTGTCTCATTTCAGTAAAAAGTGACAGAAGCTGAGATGGAAGGCTGGGTAAAGGAAAGACAGAAGACAGCACAGGTGAGTCTGTTAAAGAAAGTCTGCATGTCATTTCTTTTAATTTCAGGAAAGGAGTTGATAGAAGGCGGCATGGAAGACTGGGTTAAAAGCAGAGGATGTCAGAATACTGCACAGGTGAGTCTGATAGAAAATTCGTCTGCATGTCAGTGTCTCATTTCAGGAAAGGTGACAGAAGATGAGATGGAAGGCTGGGTAAAGGAAAGGGAACATAGAAGACAGCACCGGTGAGTCTATAAAAGAAAGTCTGCATGTCATTTTTTTTATTTCAGGAAATGTGTTGATAGAAGGTGGCATGGAAGACTGGGTTAAAAGCAGAGGATGTCAGAATACTGCACAGGTGAGTCTGATAGAAAAATCGTCTGCATGTCAGTGTCTCATTTCAGGAAAGGTGACAGAAGATGAGATGGAAGGCTGGGTAAAGGAAAGGGAACATAGAAGACAGCACCGGTGAGTCTATAAAAGAAAGTCTGCATGTCATTTTTTTTATTTCAGGAAATGTGTTGATAGAAGGTGGCATGGAAGACTGGGTTAAAAGCAGAGGATGTCAGAATACTGCACAGGTGAGTCTGATAGAAAAATTGTCTGCATGTCAGTGTCTCATTTTAGGAAAGGTGACAGAAGCTGTAATGGAAGGCTGGGTAAAGGAAAGACAGAAGACAGCACAGGTGAGTCTATAAAAAAAAGTCTGCATGTCATTTTTTTTTAATTTCTGGAAAGGAGTTGATAGAAGGCGGCATGGAAGACTGGGTTAAAAGCAGAGGATGTTAGAATACAGCACAGGTGAGTCTGATAGAAAAATTGTCTGCATGTCAGTGTCTCATTTCAGGAAAGGTGACAGAAGCTGAGCTGGAAGGCTGGGTAAAGGAAAGGGAAGATTGAAGACAGCACAGGTGAGTCTATAAAAGAAAGTCTGCATGTCATTTTTTTTTATTTCAGGAAAGGAGGTGATAGAAGGCGGCATGGAAGACTGGGTTAAAAGCAGAGGATGTTAGAATACAGCACAGGTGAGTCTGATAGAAAAATTGTCTGCATGTCAGTGTCATTTCAGGAAAGGTGACAGAAGCTGAGATGGAAGGCTGGGTAAAGGAAAGACAGAAGACAGCACAGGTGAGTCTGTAAAAGATAGTCTGCATGTCATTTCTTTTAATTTCAGGAAATGTGTTGATAGAAGGCGGCATGGAAGACTGGGTTAAAAGCAGAGGATGTCAGAATATAGCACAGGTGAGTCTGATAGAAAAATTGTCTGCATGTCAGTGTCTCATTTCAGGAAAGGTGACAGAAGCTGAGATGGAAGACTGGGTAAGGGAAAGGGAAGATTGAAGACAGCACAGGTGAGTCTGCTAAAGAAAGTCTGCATGTCATTTTTTTTTTTATTTCAGGAAAGGAGTTAATAGAAGGCGGCATGGAAGACTGGGTTAAAAGCAGAGGATGTCAGAATACAGCACAGGTGAGTCTGATAGAAAAATTGTCTGCATGTCAGTGTCTCATTTCAGGAAAGGTGACAGAAGCTGAGATGGAAGACTGGGTAAAGGAAAGGGAAGATAGAAGACAGCACAGGTGAGTCTATAAAAGAAAGTCTGCATGTCATTTTTTTTATTTCAGGAAAGGAGGTGATAGAAGGCGGCATGGAAGACTGGGTTAAAAGCAGAGGATGTTAGAATACAGCACAGGTGAGTCTGATAGAAAAATTGTCTGCATGTCAGTGTCTCATTTCAGGAAAAGTGACAGAAGCTGAGATGGAAGGCTGGGTAAAGGAAAGGGAAGATAGAAGACAGCACAGGTAATTCTATAAAAGAAAGTCTGCATGTCATTTTTTTTTTTATTTCAGGAAATGTGTTGATAGAAGGCAGCATGGAAGACTGGGTTAAAAGCAGAGGATGTCAGAATACAGCACAGGTGAGTCTGATAGAAAAATTGTCTGCATGTCAGTGTCTCATTTCAGGAAAGGTGACAGAAGCTGAGATGGAAGACTGGGTAAGGGAAAGGGAAGATTGAAGACAGCACAGGTGAGTCTATAAAAGAAAGTCTGCATGTCATTTTTTTACTTCAGGAAAGGAAGTGATAGAAGGCGGCATGGAAGACTGGGTTAAAAGCAGAGGATGTCAGAATACAGCACAGGTGAGTCTGATAGAAAAATTGTCTGTATGTCAGTGTCTCATTTCAGGAAAAGTGACAGAAGCTGAGATGGAAGGCTGGGTAAAGGAAAGACAGAAGACAGCACAGTTGAGTCTGTAAAAGATAGTCTGCATGTTGATAGAAGGCGGCATGGAAGACTAGGTTAAAAGCAGAGGATGTCAGAATACTGCACAGGTGAGTCTGATAGAAAAATCGTCTGCATGTCAGTGTCTCATTTCAGGAAAGGTGACAGAAGCTGAGATGGAAGGCTGGGTAAAGGAAAGGGAAGATAGAAGACAGCACCGGTGAGTCTATAAAAGAAAGTCTGCATGTCATTTTTTTTATTTCAGGAAATGTGTTGATAGAAGGTGGCATGGAAGACTGGGTTAAAAGCAGAGGATGTCAGAATACAGCACAGGTGAGTCTGATAGAAAAATTGTCTGCATGTCAGTGTCTCATTTCAGGAAAGGTGGCAGAAGCTGAGATGGAAGACTGGGTAAGGGAAATGGAAGATTGAAGACAGCACAGGTGAGTCTGTAAAAGATAGTCTGCATGTCATTTCTTTTAATTTCAGGAAAGGAGTTGATAGAAGGTGGCATGGAAGACTGGGTTAAAAGCAGAGGATGTCAGAATACTGCACAGGTGAGTCTGATAGAAAAATTGTCTGCATGTCAGTGTCTCATTTCAGGAAAGGTGACAGAAGCTGAGATGGAAGGCTGGGTAAAGGAAAGGGAAGATAGAAGACAGCACCGGTGAGTCTATAAAAGAAAGTCTGCATGTCACTTTTTTTTTTAATTTCAGTAAATGTGTTGATAGAAGGCGGCATGGAAGACTGGGTTAAAAGCAGATGATGTCAGAATACAGCACAGGTGAGTCTGATAGAAAAATTGTCTGTATGTCAGTGTCTCATTTCAGTAAAAAGTGACAGAAGCTGAGATGGAAGGCTGGGTAAAGGAAAGACAGAAGACAGCACAGGTGAGTCTGTTAAAGAAAGTCTGCATGTCATTTCTTTTAATTTCAGGAAAGGAGTTGATAGAAGGCGGCATGGAAGACTGGGTTAAAAGCAGAGGATGTCAGAATACTGCACAGGTGAGTCTGATAGAAAATTCGTCTGCATGTCAGTGTCTCATTTCAGGAAAGGTGACAGAAGATGAGATGGAAGGCTGGGTAAAGGAAAGGGAACATAGAAGACAGCACCGGTGAGTCTATAAAAGAAAGTCTGCATGTCATTTTTTTTATTTCAGGAAATGTGTTGATAGAAGGTGGCATGGAAGACTGGGTTAAAAGCAGAGGATGTCAGAATACTGCACAGGTGAGTCTGATAGAAAAATCGTCTGCATGTCAGTGTCTCATTTCAGGAAAGGTGACAGAAGATGAGATGGAAGGCTGGGTAAAGGAAAGGGAACATAGAAGACAGCACCGGTGAGTCTATAAAAGAAAGTCTGCATGTCATTTTTTTTATTTCAGGAAATGTGTTGATAGAAGGTGGCATGGAAGACTGGGTTAAAAGCAGAGGATGTCAGAATACAGCACAGGTGAGTCTGATAGAAAAATTGTCTGCATGTCAGTGTCTCATTTCAGGAAAGGTGACAGAAGCTGAGATGGAAGACTGGGTAAGGGAAATGGAAGATTGAAGACAGCACAGGTGAGTCTATAAAAGAAAGTCTGCATGTCATTTTTTTATTTCAGGAAAGGAGGTGATAGAAGGCGGCATGGAAGACTGGGTTAAAAGCAGAGGATGTTAGAATACAGCACAGGTGAGTCTGATAGAAAAATTGTCTGCATGTCAGTGTCTCATTTCAGGAAAAGTGACAGAAGCTGAGATGGAAGGATGGGTAAAGGAAAGACAGAAGACAGCACAGGTGAGTCTGTAAAAGATAGTCTGCATGTAATTTCTTTTAATTTCAGGAAAGGAGTTGATAGAAGGCGGCATGGAAGACTGGGTTAAAAGCAGAGGATGTCAGAATACTGCACAGGTGAGTCTGATAGAAAAATCGTCTGCATGTCAGTGTCTCATTTCAGGAAAGGTGACAGAAGCTGAGATGGAAGGCTGGGTAAAGGAAAGGGAAGATAGAAGACAGCACCGGTGAGTCTATAAAAGAAAGTCTGCATGTCATTTTTTTTATTTCAGGAAATGTGTTGATAGAAGGTGGCATGGAAGACTGGGTTAAAAGCAGAGGATGTCAGAATACAGCACAGGTGAGTCTTATAGAAAAATTGTCTGCATGTCAGTGTCTCATTTCAGGAAAGGTGACAGAAGCTGAGATGGAAGGCTGGGTAAGGGAAAGGGAAGATTGAAGACAGCACCGGTGAGTCTATAAAAGAAAGTCTGCATGTCATTTTTTTATTATTTCAGCAAATGTGTTGATAGAAGGTGGCATGGAAGACTGGGTTTAAAGCAGAGGATGTCAGAATACAGCACAGGTGAATCTGATAGAAAAATTGTGTGCATGTCAGTGTCTCATTTCAGGAAAGGTGACAGAAGCTGAGACGGAAGGCTGGGTAAAGGAAAGGGAAGATAGAAGACAGCACAGGTGAGTCTATAAAAGAAAGTCTGCATGTCATTTTTTTTTATTTCAGGAAAGGAGGTGATAGAAGGCGGCATGGAAGACTGGGTTAACAGCAGAGGATGTCAGAATACAGCACAGGTGAGTCTGATAGAAAAATTGTCTGCATGTCAGTGTCTCATTTCAGGAAAGGTGACAGAAGCTGAGATGGAAGGATGGGTAAAGGAAAGGGAAGATTGAAGACAGCACAGGTGAGTCTGTTAAAGGAAGTCTGCATGTCATTTTTTTTATTTCAGGAAAGGAGGTGATAGAAGGTGGCATGGAAGACTGGGTTAAAAGCAGAGGATGTTAGAATACAGCACAGGTGAGTCTGATAGAAAAATTGTCTGTATGTCAGTGTCTCATTTCAGGAAAAGTGACAGAAGCTGAGATGGAAGGCTGGGTAAAGGAAAGACAGAAGACAGCACAGGTGAGTCTGTAAAAGATAGTCTGCATGTCATTTCTTTTAATTTCAGGAAAGGAGTTGATAGAAGGCGGCATGGAAGACTGGGTTAAAAGCAGAGGATGTCAGAATACTGCACAGGTGAGTCTGATAGAAAAATTGTCTGCATGTCAGTGTCTCATTTTAGGAAAGGTGACAGAAGCTGTAATGGAAGGCTGGGTAAAGGAAAGACAGAAGACAGCACAGGTGAGTCTATAAAAAAAAGTCTGCATGTCATTTTTTTTTAATTTCTGGAAAGGAGTTGATAGAAGGCGGCATGGAAGACTGGGTTAAAAGCAGAGGATGTTAGAATACAGCACAGGTGAGTCTGATAGAAAAATTGTCTGCATGTCAGTGTCTCATTTCAGGAAAGGTGACAGAAGCTGAGCTGGAAGGCTGGGTAAAGGAAAGGGAAGATTGAAGACAGCACAGGTGAGTCTATAAAAGAAAGTCTGCATGTCATTTTTTTTTATTTCAGGAAAGGAGGTGATAGAAGGCGGCATGGAAGACTGGGTTAAAAGCAGAGGATGTTAGAATACAGCACAGGTGAGTCTGATAGAAAAATTGTCTGCATGTCAGTGTCATTTCAGGAAAGGTGACAGAAGCTGAGATGGAAGGCTGGGTAAAGGAAAGACAGAAGACAGCACAGGTGAGTCTGTAAAAGATAGTCTGCATGTCATTTCTTTTAATTTCAGGAAATGTGTTGATAGAAGGCGGCATGGAAGACTGGGTTAAAAGCAGAGGATGTCAGAATATAGCACAGGTGAGTCTGATAGAAAAATTGTCTGCATGTCAGTGTCTCATTTCAGGAAAGGTGACAGAAGCTGAGATGGAAGACTGGGTAAGGGAAAGGGAAGATTGAAGACAGCACAGGTGAGTCTGCTAAAGAAAGTCTGCATGTCATTTTTTTTTTATTTCAGGAAAGAAGTTAATAGAAGGCGGCATGGAAGACTGGGTTAAAAGCAGAGGATGTCAGAATACAGCACAGGTGAGTCTGATAGAAAAATTGTCTGCATGTCAGTGTCTCATTTCAGGAAAGGTGACAGAAGCTGAGATGTAAGACTGGGTAAAGGAAAGGGAAGATAGAAGACAGCACAGGTGAGTCTATAAAAGAAAGTCTGCATGTCATTTTTTTTATTTCAGGAAAGGAGGTGATAGAAGGCGGCATGGAAGACTGGGTTAAAAGCAGAGGATGTTAGAATACAGCACAGGTGAGTCTGATAGAAAAATTGTCTGCATGTCAGTGTCTCATTTCAGGAAAAGTGACAGAAGCTGAGATGGAAGGCTGGGTAAAGGAAAGGGAAGATAGAAGACAGCACAGGTAATTCTATAAAAGAAAGTCTGCATGTCATTTTTTTTTTTATTTCAGGAAATGTGTTGATAGAAGGCAGCATGGAAGACTGGGTTAAAAGCAGAGGATGTCAGAATACAGCACAGGTGAGTCTGATAGAAAAATTGTCTGCATGTCAGTGTCTCATTTCAGGAAAGGTGACAGAAGCTGAGATGGAAGACTGGGTAAGGGAAAGGTAAGATTAAAGACAGCACAGGTGAGTCTATAAAAGAAAGTCTGCATGTCATTTTTTTACTTCAGGAAAGGAAGTGATAGAAGGCGGCATGGAAGACTGGGTTAAAAGCAGAGGATGTCAGAATACAGCACAGGTGAGTCTGATAGAAAAATTGTCTGTATGTCAGTGTCTCATTTCAGGAAAAGTGACAGAAGCTGAGATGGAAGGCTGGGTAAAGGAAAGACAGAAGACAGCACAGTTGAGTCTGTAAAAGATAGTCTGCATGTTGATAGAAGGCGGCATGGAAGACTAGGTTAAAAGCAGAGGATGTCAGAATACTGCACAGGTGAGTCTGATAGAAAAATCGTCTGCATGTCAGTGTCTCATTTCAGGAAAGGTGACAGAAGCTGAGATGGAAGGCTGGGTAAAGGAAAGGGAAGATAGAAGACAGCACCGGTGAGTCTATAAAAGAAAGTCTGCATGTCATTTTTTTTATTTCAGGAAATGTGTTGATAGAAGGTGGCATGGAAGACTGGGTTAAAAGCAGAGGATGTCAGAATACAGCACAGGTGAGTCTGATAGAAAAATTGTCTGCATGTTAGTGTCTCATTTCAGGAAAGGTGACAGAAGCTGAGATGGAAGACTGAGTAAGGGAAATGGAAGATTGAAGACAGCACAGGTGAGTCTGTAAAAGATAGTCTGCATGTCATTTCTTTTAATTTCAGGAAAGGAGTTGATAGAAGGTGGCATGGAAGACTGGGTTAAAAGCAGAGGATGTCAGAATACTGCACAGGTGAGTCTGATAGAAAAATTGTCTGCATGTCAGTGTCTCATTTCAGGAAAGGTGACAGAAGCTGAGATGGAAGGCTGGGTAAAGGAAAGGGAAGATAGAAGACAGCACCGGTGAGTCTATAAAAGAAAGTCTGCATGTCACTTTTTTTTTTAATTTCAGTAAATGTGTTGATAGAAGGCGGCATGGAAGATTGGGTTAAAAGCAGATGATGTCAGAATACAGCACAGGTGAGTCTGATAGAAAAATTGTCTGTATGTCAGTGTCTCATTTCAGTAAAAAGTGACAGAAGCTGAGATGGAAGGCTGGGTAAAGGAAAGACAGAAGACAGCACAGGTGAGTCTGTTAAAGAAAGTCTGCATGTCATTTCTTTTAATTTCAGGAAAGGAGTTGATAGAAGGCGGCATGGAAGACTGGGTTAAAAGCAGAGGATGTCAGAATACTGCACAGGTGAGTCTGATAGAAAAATCGTCTGCATGTCAGTGTCTCATTTCAGGAAAGGTGACAGAAGATGAGATGGAAGGCTGGGTAAAGGAAAGGGAACATAGAAGACAGCACCGGTGAGTCTATAAAAGAAAGTCTGCATGTCATTTTTTTTATTTCAGGAAATGTGTTGATAGAAGGTGGCATGGAAGACTGGGTTAAAAGCAGAGGATGTCAGAATACAGCACAGGTGAGTCTGATAGAAAAATTGTCTGCATGTCAGTGTCTCATTTCAGGAAAGGTGACAGAAGCTGAGATGGAAGACTGGGTAAGGGAAATGGAAGATTGAAGACAGCACAGGTGAGTCTACAAAAGAAAGTCTGCATGTCATTTTTTTATTTCAGGAAAGGAGGTGATAGAAGGCGGCATGGAAGACTGGGTTAAAAGCAGAGGATGTTAGAATACAGCACAGGTGAGTCTGATAGAAAAATTGTCTGCATGTCAGTGTCTCATTTCAGGAAAAGTGACAGAAGCTGAGATGGAAGGATGGGTAAAGGAAAGACAGAAGACAGCACAGGTGAGTCTGTAAAAGATAGTCTGCATGTAATTTCTTTTAATTTCAGGAAAGGAGTTGATAGAAGGTGGCATGGAAGACTGGGTTAAAAGCAGAGGATGTCAGAATACTGCACAGGTGAGTCTGATAGAAAAATCGTCTGCATGTCAGTGTCTCATTTCAGGAAAGGTGACAGAAGCTGAGATGGAAGGCTGGGTAAAGGAAAGGGAAGTTAGAAGACAGCACCGGTGAGTCTATAAAAGAAAGTCTGCATGTCATTTTTTTTATTTCAGGAAATGTGTTGATAGAAGGTGGCATGGAAGACTGGGTTAAAAGCAGAGGATGTCAGAATACAGCACAGGTGAGTCTTATAGAAAAATTGTCTGCATGTCAGTGTCTCATTTCAGGAAAGGTGACAGAAGCTGAGATGGAAGGCTGGGTAAGGGAAAGGGAAGATTGAAGACAGCACCGGTGAGTCTATAAAAGAAAGTCTGCATGTCATTTTTTTTTTATTTCAGGAAATGTGTTGATAGAAGGTGGCATGGAAGACTGGGTTTAAAGCAGAGGATGTCAGAATACAGCACAGGTGAATCTGATAGAAAAATTGTGTGCATGTCAGTGTCTCATTTCAGGAAAGGTGACAGAAGCTGAGACGGAAGGCTGGGTAAAGGAAAGGGAAGATAGAAGACAGCACAGGTGAGTCTATAAAAGAAAGTCTGCATGTCATTTTTTTTTATTTCAGGAAAGGAGGTGATAGAAGGCGGCATGGAAGACTGGGTTAACAGCAGAGGATGTCAGAATACAGCACAGGTGAGTCTGATAGAAAAATTGTCTGCATGTCAGTGTCTCATTTCAGGAAAGGTGACAGAAGCTGAGATGGAAGGATGGGTAAAGGAAAGACAGAAGACAGCACAGGTGAGTCTATAAAAAAAAGTCTGCATGTCATTTTTTTTTAATTTCTGGAAAGGAGTTGATAGAAGGCGGCATGGAAGACTGGGTTAAAAGCAGAGGATGTCAGAATACAGCACAGGTGAGTCTGATAGAGAAATTGTCTGCATGTCAGTGTCTCATTTCAGGAAAGGTGACAGAAGCTGAGCTGGAAGGCTGGGTAAAGGAAAGGGAAGATTGAAGACAGCACAGGTGAGTCTATAAAAGAAAGTCTGCATGTCATTTTTTTTTATTTCAGGAAAGGAGGTGATAGAAGGCGGCATGGAAGACTGGGTTAAAAGCAGAGGATGTTAGAATACAGCACAGGTGAGTCTGATAGAAAAATTGTCTGCATGTCAGTGTCTCATTTCAGGAAAAGTGACAGAAGCTGAGATGGAAGGCTGGGTAAAGGAAAGGGAAGATAGAAGACAGCACAGGTAATTCTATAAAAGAAAGTCTGCATGTCATTTTTTTTTTTATTTCAGGAAATGTGTTGATAGAAGGCAGCATGGAAGACTGGGTTAAAAGCAGAGGATGTCAGAATACAGCACAGGTGAGTCTGATAGAAAAATTGTCTGCATGTCAGTGTCTCATTTCAGGAAAGGTGACAGAAGCTGAGATGGAAGACTGGGTAAGGGAAAGGGAAGATTGAAGACAGCACAGGTGAGTCTATAAAAGAAAGTCTGCATGTCATTTTTTTACTTCAGGAAAGGAAGTGATAGAAGGCGGCATGGAAGACTGGGTTAAAAGCAGAGGATGTCAGAATACAGCACAGGTGAGTCTGATAGAAAAATTGTCTGTATGTCAGTGTCTCATTTCAGGAAAAGTGACAGAAGCTGAGATGGAAGGCTGGGTAAAGGAAAGACAGAAGACAGCACAGGTGAGTCTGTAAAAGATAGTCTGCATGTTGATAGAAGGCGGCATGGAAGACTAGGTTAAAAGCAGAGGATGTCAGAATACTGCACAGGTGAGTCTGATAGAAAAATCGTCTGCATGTCAGTGTCTCATTTCAGGAAAGGTGACAGAAGCTGAGATGGAAGGCTGGGTAAAGGAAAGGGAAGATAGAAGACAGCACCGGTGAGTCTATAAAAGAAAGTCTGCATGTCATTTTTTTTATTTCAGGAAATGTGTTGATAGAAGGTGGCATGGAAGACTGGGTTAAAAGCAGAGGATGTCAGAATACAGCACAGGTGAGTCTGATAGAAAAATTGTCTGCATGTCAGTGTCTCATTTCAGGAAAGGTGACAGAAGCTGAGATGGAAGACTGGGTAAGGGAAATGGAAGATTGAAGACAGCACAGGTGAGTCTGTAAAAGATAGTCTGCATGTCATTTCTTTTAATTTCAGGAAAGGAGTTGATAGAAGGCGGCATGGAAGACTGGGTTAAAAGCAGAGGATGTCAGAATACTGCACAGGTGAGTCTGATAGAAAAATTGTCTGCATGTCAGTGTCTCATTTCAGGAAAGGTGACAGAAGCTGAGATGGAAGGCTGGGTAAAGGAAAGGGAAGATTGAAGACAGCACCGGTGAGTCTATAAAAGAAAGTCTGCATGTCATTTTTTTTATTTCAGGAAATGTGTTGATAGAAGGTGGCATGGAAGACTGGGTTAAAAGCAGAGGATGTCAGAATACAGCACAGGTGAGTCTGATAGAAAAATTGTCTGCATGTCAGTGTCTCATTTCAGGAAAGGTGACAGAAGCTGAGATGGAAGACTGGGTAAGGGAAAGGGAAGATTGAAGACAGCACAGGTGAGTCTATAAAAGAAAGTCTGCATGTCATTTTTTTATTTCAGGAAAGGAGGTGATAGAAGGCGGCATGGAAGACTGGGTTAAAAGCAGAGGATGTTAGAATACAGCACAGGTGAGTCTGATAGAAAAATTGTCTGCATGTCAGTGTCTCATTTCAGGAAAGGTGACAGAAGCTGAGATGGAAGGATGGGTAAAGGAAAGGGAAGATTGAAGACAGCACCAGTGAGTCTATAAAAGAAAGTCTGCATGTCATTTTTTTTTAATTTCAGGAAATGTGTTGATAGAAGGCGGCATGGAAGACTGGGTTAAAAGCAGAGGATGTCAGAATACAGCACAGGTGAGTCTGATAGAAAAATTGTCTGCATGTCAGTGTCTCATTTCAGGAAAGGTGACAGAAGCTGAGATGGAAGGCTGGGTAATGGAAAGGGAAGATTGAAGACAGCACCGGTGAGTCTATAAAAGAAAGTCTGCATGTAATTTTATTTCAGGAAATGTGTTGATAGAAGGCGGCATGGAAGACTGGGTTTAAAGCAGAGGATGTCAGAATACAGCACAGGTGAGTCTGATAGAAAAATTGTGTGCATGTCAGTGTCTCATTTCAGGAAAGGTGACAGAAGCTTAGATGGAAGGATGGGTAAAGGAAAGGGAAGATTGAAGACAGCACCGGTGAGTCTATAAAAGAAAGTCTGCATGTTATTTTTTTTTTAATTTCAGGAAATGTGTTGATAGAAGGCGGCATGGAAGACTGGGTTAAAAGCAGAGGATGTCAGAATACAGCACAGGTGAGTCTGATAGAAAAATTGTCTGCATGTCAGTGTCTCATTTCAGGAAAGGTGACAGAAGCTGAGATGGAAGACTGGGTAAGGGAAAGGGAAGATTGAAGACAGTACAGGTGAGTCTGTTAAAGGAAGTCTGCATGTCATTTTTTTTTTATTTCAGGAAAGGAGGTGATAGAAGGCGGCATGGAAAACTGGGTTAAAAGCAGAGGTTGTTAGAATACAGCACAGGTGAGTCTGATAGAAAAATTGTCTGCATGTCAGTGTCTCATTTCAGGAAAAGTGACAGAAGCTGAGATGGAAGGCTGGGTAAAGGAAAGACAGAAGACAGCACAGGTGAGTCTGTAAAAGATAGTCTGCATGTCATTTCTTTTAATTTCAGGAAAGGAGTTGATAGAAGGCGGCATGGAAGACTGGGTTAAAAGCAGAGGATGTCAGAATACTGCACAGGTGAGTCTGATAGAAAAATTGTCTGCATGTCAGTGTCTCATTTCAGGAAAGGTGACAGAAGCTGAGATGGAAGACTGGGTAAGGGAAAGGGAAGATTGAAGACAGCACAGGTGAGTCTATAAAAGAAAGTCTGCATGTCATTTTTTTATTTCAGGAAAGGAGGTGATAGAAGGCGGCATGGAAGACTGGGTTAAAAGCAGAGGATGTTAGAATACAGCACAGGTGAGTCTGATAGAAAAATTGTCTGCATGTCAGTGTCTCATTTCAGGAAAGGTGACAGAAGCTGAGATGGAAGGATGGGTAAAGGAAAGGGAAGATTGAAGACAGCACCGGTGAGTCTATAAAAGAAAGTCTGCATGTCATTTTTTTTTTATTTCAGGAAATGTGTTGATAGAAGGCGGCATGGAAGACTGGGTTAAAAGCAGAGGATGTCAGAATACAGCACAGGTGAGTCTGATAGAAAAATTGTCTGCATGTCAGTGTCTCATTTCAGGAAAGGTGACAGAAGCTGAGATGGAAGGCTGGGTAATGAAAAGGGAAGATTGAAGACAGCACCGGTGAGTCTATAAAAGAAAGTCTGCATGTCATTTTATTTCAGGAAATGTGTTGATAGAAGGCGGCATGGAAGACTGGGTTTAAAGCAGAGGATGTCAGAATACAGCACAGGTGAGTCTGATAGAAAAATTGTGTGCATGTCAGTGTCTCATTTCAGGAAAGGTGACAGAAGCTTAGATGGAAGGATGGGTAAAGGAAAGGGAAGATTGAAGACAGCACCGGTGAGTCTATAAAAGAAAGTCTGCATGTCATTTTTTTTTTAATTTCAGGAAATGTGTTGATAGAAGGCGGCATGGAAGACTGGGTCAAAAGCAGAGGATGTCAGAATACAGCACAGGTGAGTCTGATAGAAAAATTGTCTGCATGTCAGTGTCTCATTTCAGGAAAGGTGACAGAAGCTGAGATGGAAGACTGGGTAAGGGAAAGGGAAGATTGAAGACAGTACAGGTGAGTCTGTTAAAGGAAGTCTGCATGTCATTTTTTTTTTTATTTCAGGAAAGGAGGTGATAGAAGGCGGCATGGAAAACTGGGTTAAAAGCAGAGGTTGTTAGAATACAGCACAGGTGAGTCTGATAGAAAAATTGTCTGCATGTCAGTGTCTCATTTCAGGAAAAGTGACAGAAGCTGAGATGGAAGGCTGGGTAAAGGAAAGACAGAAGACAGCACAGGTGAGTCTGTAAAAGATAGTCTGCATGTCATTTCTTTTAATTTCAGGAAAGGAGTTGATAGAAGGCGGCATGGAAGACTGGGTTAAAAGCAGAGGATGTCAGAATACTGCACAGGTGAGTCTGATAGAAAAATTGTCTGCATGTCAGGGTCTCATTTCAGGAAAGGTGACAGAAGCTGAGATGGAAGGCTGGGTAAAGGAAAAACAGAAGACAGCACAGGTGAGTCTGTAAAAGATAGTCTGCATGTCATTTTTTTTTATTTCAGGAAATGTGTTGATAGAAGGTGGCATGGAAGACTGGGTTAAAAGCAGAGGATGTCAGAATACAGCACAGGTGAATCTGATAGAAAAATTGTCTGCATGTCAGTGTCTCATTTCAGGAAAGATGACAGAAGCTGAGATGGAAGGCTGGGTAAAGGAAAGGGAAGACAGAAGACAGCACAGGTGAGTCTGTAAAAGAAAAAGTCTGCATGTCAGTTTTTTTTTCAGGAAATGTGTTGATAGAAGGTGGCATGGAAGACTGGGTTAAAAGCAGAGGATGTCAGAATACAGCACAGGTGAATCTGATAGAAAAATTGTCTGTATGTCAGTGTCTCATTTCAGGAAAAGTGACAGAAGCTGAGATGGAAGGCTGGGTAAAGGAAAGACAGAAGACAGCACAGGTGAGTCTGTAAAAGATAGTCTGCATGTCATTTCTTTTAATTTCAGGAAAGGAGTTGATAGAAGGCGGCATGGAAGACTGGGTTAAAAGCAGAGGATGTCAGAATACTGCACAGGTGAGTCTGATAGAAAAATTGTCTGCATGTCAGTGTCTCATTTCAAGAAAAGGTGACAGAAGCTGAGATGGAAGACTGGGTAAAGGAAAGGGAAGATTGAAGACAGCACAGGTGAGTCTGCTAAAGAAAGTCTGCATGTCATTCTTTTTATTTCAGGAAAGGAGGTGATAGAAGGCGGCATGGAAGACTGGGTTAAAAGCAGAGGATGTTAGAATACAGCACAGGTGAGTCTGATAGAAAAATTGTCTGCATGTCAGTGTCTCATTTCAGTAAAGGTGACAGAAGCTGAGATGGAAGGCTGGGTAAAGGAAAGGGAAGATAGAAGACAGCACAGGTGAGTCTATAAAAGAAAGTCTGCATGTCATTTTTTTTTTAATTTCAGGAAATGTGTTGATAGAAGGCGGCATGGAAGACTGGGTTAAAAGCAGAGGATGTCAGAATACAGCACAGGTGAGTCTGATAGAAAAATTGTCTGCATGTCAGTGTCTCATTTCAGGAAAGGTGACAGACGATGAGATGCAAGACTGGGTAAAGGAAAGGGAAGATAGAAGACAACACATGTGAGTCTGTAAAGGAAAAAGTCTGCATGTCAGTTTCTTATTTCAGGAAAGGAGATGGATGTTGAGATAGAAGACAGGTAAAGGAAAAGATTGATGGAGGACTGCAAAGGTAACTGAGAGAAAAAATACTTTGCATGTCATTATTTCATTTCAGGAAAGGGGATAAAAGATGAGAGAGAAGACTGGGTAAACGAAAAAGTTGATGTTGGACAGCAGAGGTAGGTAAAGGTAGGTTTGAGAGAGAAAAAAATCTGTATGTCAATGTTTCATTTCAGGAAATGTGATAGAAGGAAGCGTGGAAGACTGGGATAAAAGCAGAGGATGTTAGAATAAAGCACAGGTGAGTCTGATAGAAAAATTGTCTGCATGTCAGTGTTTCATTTCAGGAAAGGTGACAGAAGCTGAGATGGAAGGCTGGGTAAAGGAAAGGGAAGATAGAAGACAGCACAGGTGAGTCTGTAAAAGAAAAAGTCTGCATATCAGTTTCTCATTTCAGGAAAGGAGATGGATGTTGAGATAGAAGACAGGTAAAGTAAAAGATTGATGGAAGACTGCGACGCTAAGCGAGAGAAAAAATACTTTGCATGTCATTATTTCATTTCAGGAAAGGTGATAAAAGATGAGAGAGAAGATGGGTAAACAAAAAAGTTGATGTAAGACAGCACAGGTAGGTAAAGGTAGGTTTGAGAGAAAAGAAATCTGTATGTCAGTGTTTCTTTTCAGGTAATGTGATAGAAGGCGGCGTGGAAGACTGGGTTAAAAGCAGAGGATGTTAAAAGGCAGTACAGGTGAGTCTGACAAAAAATTGTCTGCATGTCAGTGTTTCATTTCAGGAAAGGTGACAGAAGCTGAGATGGAAGGCTGGGTAAAGGAAAGGGAAGATAGAAGACAGCACCGGTGAGTCTATAAAAGAAAGTCTGCATGTCATTTTTTTTATTTCAGGAAATGTGTTGATAGAAGGTGGCATGGAAGACTGGGTTAAAAGCAGAGGATGTCAGAATACAGCACAGGTGAGTCTGATAGAAAAATTGTCTGCATGTCAGTGTCTCATTTCAGGAAAGGTGGCAGAAGCTGAGATGGAAGACTGGGTAAGGGAAATGGAAGATTGAAGACAGCACAGGTGAGTCTGTAAAAGATAGTCTGCATGTCATTTCTTTTAATTTCAGGAAAGGAGTTGATAGAAGGTGGCATGGAAGACTGGGTTAAAAGCAGAGGATGTCAGAATACTGCACAGGTGAGTCTGATAGAAAAATTGTCTGCATGTCAGTGTCTCATTTCAGGAAAGGTGACAGAAGCTGAGATGGAAGGCTGGGTAAAGGAAAGGGAAGATAGAAGACAGCACCGGTGAGTCTATAAAAGAAAGTCTGCATGTCACTTTTTTTTTTAATTTCAGTAAATGTGTTGATAGAAGGCGGCATGGAAGACTGGGTTAAAAGCAGATGATGTCAGAATACAGCACAGGTGAGTCTGATAGAAAAATTGTCTGTATGTCAGTGTCTCATTTCAGTAAAAAGTGACAGAAGCTGAGATGGAAGGCTGGGTAAAGGAAAGACAGAAGACAGCACAGGTGAGTCTGTTAAAGAAAGTCTGCATGTCATTTCTTTTAATTTCAGGAAAGGAGTTGATAGAAGGCGGCATGGAAGACTGGGTTAAAAGCAGAGGATGTCAGAATACTGCACAGGTGAGTCTGATAGAAAATTCGTCTGCATGTCAGTGTCTCATTTCAGGAAAGGTGACAGAAGATGAGATGGAAGGCTGGGTAAAGGAAAGGGAACATAGAAGACAGCACCGGTGAGTCTATAAAAGAAAGTCTGCATGTCATTTTTTTTATTTCAGGAAATGTGTTGATAGAAGGTGGCATGGAAGACTGGGTTAAAAGCAGAGGATGTCAGAATACTGCACAGGTGAGTCTGATAGAAAAATCGTCTGCATGTCAGTGTCTCATTTCAGGAAAGGTGACAGAAGATGAGATGGAAGGCTGGGTAAAGGAAAGGGAACATAGAAGACAGCACCGGTGAGTCTATAAAAGAAAGTCTGCATGTCATTTTTTTTATTTCAGGAAATGTGTTGATAGAAGGTGGCATGGAAGACTGGGTTAAAAGCAGAGGATGTCAGAATACAGCACAGGTGAGTCTGATAGAAAAATTGTCTGCATGTCAGTGTCTCATTTCAGGAAAGGTGACAGAAGCTGAGATGGAAGACTGGGTAAGGGAAATGGAAGATTGAAGACAGCACAGGTGAGTCTATAAAAGAAAGTCTGCATGTCATTTTTTTATTTCAGGAAAGGAGGTGATAGAAGGCGGCATGGAAGACTGGGTTAAAAGCAGAGGATGTTAGAATACAGCACAGGTGAGTCTGATAGAAAAATTGTCTGCATGTCAGTGTCTCATTTCAGGAAAAGTGACAGAAGCTGAGATGGAAGGATGGGTAAAGGAAAGACAGAAGACAGCACAGGTGAGTCTGTAAAAGATAGTCTGCATGTAATTTCTTTTAATTTCAGGAAAGGAGTTGATAGAAGGCGGCATGGAAGACTGGGTTAAAAGCAGAGGATGTCAGAATACTGCACAGGTGAGTCTGATAGAAAAATCGTCTGCATGTCAGTGTCTCATTTCAGGAAAGGTGACAGAAGCTGAGATGGAAGGCTGGGTAAAGGAAAGGGAAGATAGAAGACAGCACCGGTGAGTCTATAAAAGAAAGTCTGCATGTCATTTTTTTTATTTCAGGAAATGTGTTGATAGAAGGTGGCATGGAAGACTGGGTTAAAAGCAGAGGATGTCAGAATACAGCACAGGTGAGTCTTATAGAAAAATTGTCTGCATGTCAGTGTCTCATTTCAGGAAAGGTGACAGAAGCTGAGATGGAAGGCTGGGTAAGGGAAAGGGAAGATTGAAGACAGCACCGGTGAGTCTATAAAAGAAAGTCTGCATGTCATTTTTTTATTATTTCAGCAAATGTGTTGATAGAAGGTGGCATGGAAGACTGGGTTTAAAGCAGAGGATGTCAGAATACAGCACAGGTGAATCTGATAGAAAAATTGTGTGCATGTCAGTGTCTCATTTCAGGAAAGGTGACAGAAGCTGAGACGGAAGGCTGGGTAAAGGAAAGGGAAGATAGAAGACAGCACAGGTGAGTCTATAAAAGAAAGTCTGCATGTCATTTTTTTTTATTTCAGGAAAGGAGGTGATAGAAGGCGGCATGGAAGACTGGGTTAACAGCAGAGGATGTCAGAATACAGCACAGGTGAGTCTGATAGAAAAATTGTCTGCATGTCAGTGTCTCATTTCAGGAAAGGTGACAGAAGCTGAGATGGAAGGATGGGTAAAGGAAAGGGAAGATTGAAGACAGCACAGGTGAGTCTGTTAAAGGAAGTCTGCATGTCATTTTTTTTATTTCAGGAAAGGAGGTGATAGAAGGTGGCATGGAAGACTGGGTTAAAAGCAGAGGATGTTAGAATACAGCACAGGTGAGTCTGATAGAAAAATTGTCTGTATGTCAGTGTCTCATTTCAGGAAAAGTGACAGAAGCTGAGATGGAAGGCTGGGTAAAGGAAAGACAGAAGACAGCACAGGTGAGTCTGTAAAAGATAGTCTGCATGTCATTTCTTTTAATTTCAGGAAAGGAGTTGATAGAAGGCGGCATGGAAGACTGGGTTAAAAGCAGAGGATGTCAGAATACTGCACAGGTGAGTCTGATAGAAAAATTGTCTGCATGTCAGTGTCTCATTTTAGGAAAGGTGACAGAAGCTGTAATGGAAGGCTGGGTAAAGGAAAGACAGAAGACAGCACAGGTGAGTCTATAAAAAAAAGTCTGCATGTCATTTTTTTTTAATTTCTGGAAAGGAGTTGATAGAAGGCGGCATGGAAGACTGGGTTAAAAGCAGAGGATGTTAGAATACAGCACAGGTGAGTCTGATAGAAAAATTGTCTGCATGTCAGTGTCTCATTTCAGGAAAGGTGACAGAAGCTGAGCTGGAAGGCTGGGTAAAGGAAAGGGAAGATTGAAGACAGCACAGGTGAGTCTATAAAAGAAAGTCTGCATGTCATTTTTTTTTATTTCAGGAAAGGAGGTGATAGAAGGCGGCATGGAAGACTGGGTTAAAAGCAGAGGATGTTAGAATACAGCACAGGTGAGTCTGATAGAAAAATTGTCTGCATGTCAGTGTCATTTCAGGAAAGGTGACAGAAGCTGAGATGGAAGGCTGGGTAAAGGAAAGACAGAAGACAGCACAGGTGAGTCTGTAAAAGATAGTCTGCATGTCATTTCTTTTAATTTCAGGAAATGTGTTGATAGAAGGCGGCATGGAAGACTGGGTTAAAAGCAGAGGATGTCAGAATATAGCACAGGTGAGTCTGATAGAAAAATTGTCTGCATGTCAGTGTCTCATTTCAGGAAAGGTGACAGAAGCTGAGATGGAAGACTGGGTAAGGGAAAGGGAAGATTGAAGACAGCACAGGTGAGTCTGCTAAAGAAAGTCTGCATGTCATTTTTTTTTTATTTCAGGAAAGAAGTTAATAGAAGGCGGCATGGAAGACTGGGTTAAAAGCAGAGGATGTCAGAATACAGCACAGGTGAGTCTGATAGAAAAATTGTCTGCATGTCAGTGTCTCATTTCAGGAAAGGTGACAGAAGCTGAGATGTAAGACTGGGTAAAGGAAAGGGAAGATAGAAGACAGCACAGGTGAGTCTATAAAAGAAAGTCTGCATGTCATTTTTTTTATTTCAGGAAAGGAGGTGATAGAAGGCGGCATGGAAGACTGGGTTAAAAGCAGAGGATGTTAGAATACAGCACAGGTGAGTCTGATAGAAAAATTGTCTGCATGTCAGTGTCTCATTTCAGGAAAAGTGACAGAAGCTGAGATGGAAGGCTGGGTAAAGGAAAGGGAAGATAGAAGACAGCACAGGTAATTCTATAAAAGAAAGTCTGCATGTCATTTTTTTTTTTATTTCAGGAAATGTGTTGATAGAAGGCAGCATGGAAGACTGGGTTAAAAGCAGAGGATGTCAGAATACAGCACAGGTGAGTCTGATAGAAAAATTGTCTGCATGTCAGTGTCTCATTTCAGGAAAGGTGACAGAAGCTGAGATGGAAGACTGGGTAAGGGAAAGGTAAGATTAAAGACAGCACAGGTGAGTCTATAAAAGAAAGTCTGCATGTCATTTTTTTACTTCAGGAAAGGAAGTGATAGAAGGCGGCATGGAAGACTGGGTTAAAAGCAGAGGATGTCAGAATACAGCACAGGTGAGTCTGATAGAAAAATTGTCTGTATGTCAGTGTCTCATTTCAGGAAAAGTGACAGAAGCTGAGATGGAAGGCTGGGTAAAGGAAAGACAGAAGACAGCACAGTTGAGTCTGTAAAAGATAGTCTGCATGTTGATAGAAGGCGGCATGGAAGACTAGGTTAAAAGCAGAGGATGTCAGAATACTGCACAGGTGAGTCTGATAGAAAAATCGTCTGCATGTCAGTGTCTCATTTCAGGAAAGGTGACAGAAGCTGAGATGGAAGGCTGGGTAAAGGAAAGGGAAGATAGAAGACAGCACCGGTGAGTCTATAAAAGAAAGTCTGCATGTCATTTTTTTTATTTCAGGAAATGTGTTGATAGAAGGTGGCATGGAAGACTGGGTTAAAAGCAGAGGATGTCAGAATACAGCACAGGTGAGTCTGATAGAAAAATTGTCTGCATGTTAGTGTCTCATTTCAGGAAAGGTGACAGAAGCTGAGATGGAAGACTGAGTAAGGGAAATGGAAGATTGAAGACAGCACAGGTGAGTCTGTAAAAGATAGTCTGCATGTCATTTCTTTTAATTTCAGGAAAGGAGTTGATAGAAGGTGGCATGGAAGACTGGGTTAAAAGCAGAGGATGTCAGAATACTGCACAGGTGAGTCTGATAGAAAAATTGTCTGCATGTCAGTGTCTCATTTCAGGAAAGGTGACAGAAGCTGAGATGGAAGGCTGGGTAAAGGAAAGGGAAGATAGAAGACAGCACCGGTGAGTCTATAAAAGAAAGTCTGCATGTCACTTTTTTTTTTAATTTCAGTAAATGTGTTGATAGAAGGCGGCATGGAAGATTGGGTTAAAAGCAGATGATGTCAGAATACAGCACAGGTGAGTCTGATAGAAAAATTGTCTGTATGTCAGTGTCTCATTTCAGTAAAAAGTGACAGAAGCTGAGATGGAAGGCTGGGTAAAGGAAAGACAGAAGACAGCACAGGTGAGTCTGTTAAAGAAAGTCTGCATGTCATTTCTTTTAATTTCAGGAAAGGAGTTGATAGAAGGCGGCATGGAAGACTGGGTTAAAAGCAGAGGATGTCAGAATACTGCACAGGTGAGTCTGATAGAAAAATCGTCTGCATGTCAGTGTCTCATTTCAGGAAAGGTGACAGAAGATGAGATGGAAGGCTGGGTAAAGGAAAGGGAACATAGAAGACAGCACCGGTGAGTCTATAAAAGAAAGTCTGCATGTCATTTTTTTTATTTCAGGAAATGTGTTGATAGAAGGTGGCATGGAAGACTGGGTTAAAAGCAGAGGATGTCAGAATACAGCACAGGTGAGTCTGATAGAAAAATTGTCTGCATGTCAGTGTCTCATTTCAGGAAAGGTGACAGAAGCTGAGATGGAAGACTGGGTAAGGGAAATGGAAGATTGAAGACAGCACAGGTGAGTCTACAAAAGAAAGTCTGCATGTCATTTTTTTATTTCAGGAAAGGAGGTGATAGAAGGCGGCATGGAAGACTGGGTTAAAAGCAGAGGATGTTAGAATACAGCACAGGTGAGTCTGATAGAAAAATTGTCTGCATGTCAGTGTCTCATTTCAGGAAAAGTGACAGAAGCTGAGATGGAAGGATGGGTAAAGGAAAGACAGAAGACAGCACAGGTGAGTCTGTAAAAGATAGTCTGCATGTAATTTCTTTTAATTTCAGGAAAGGAGTTGATAGAAGGTGGCATGGAAGACTGGGTTAAAAGCAGAGGATGTCAGAATACTGCACAGGTGAGTCTGATAGAAAAATCGTCTGCATGTCAGTGTCTCATTTCAGGAAAGGTGACAGAAGCTGAGATGGAAGGCTGGGTAAAGGAAAGGGAAGTTAGAAGACAGCACCGGTGAGTCTATAAAAGAAAGTCTGCATGTCATTTTTTTTATTTCAGGAAATGTGTTGATAGAAGGTGGCATGGAAGACTGGGTTAAAAGCAGAGGATGTCAGAATACAGCACAGGTGAGTCTTATAGAAAAATTGTCTGCATGTCAGTGTCTCATTTCAGGAAAGGTGACAGAAGCTGAGATGGAAGGCTGGGTAAGGGAAAGGGAAGATTGAAGACAGCACCGGTGAGTCTATAAAAGAAAGTCTGCATGTCATTTTTTTTTTATTTCAGGAAATGTGTTGATAGAAGGTGGCATGGAAGACTGGGTTTAAAGCAGAGGATGTCAGAATACAGCACAGGTGAATCTGATAGAAAAATTGTGTGCATGTCAGTGTCTCATTTCAGGAAAGGTGACAGAAGCTGAGACGGAAGGCTGGGTAAAGGAAAGGGAAGATAGAAGACAGCACAGGTGAGTCTATAAAAGAAAGTCTGCATGTCATTTTTTTTTATTTCAGGAAAGGAGGTGATAGAAGGCGGCATGGAAGACTGGGTTAACAGCAGAGGATGTCAGAATACAGCACAGGTGAGTCTGATAGAAAAATTGTCTGCATGTCAGTGTCTCATTTCAGGAAAGGTGACAGAAGCTGAGATGGAAGGATGGGTAAAGGAAAGACAGAAGACAGCACAGGTGAGTCTATAAAAAAAAGTCTGCATGTCATTTTTTTTTAATTTCTGGAAAGGAGTTGATAGAAGGCGGCATGGAAGACTGGGTTAAAAGCAGAGGATGTCAGAATACAGCACAGGTGAGTCTGATAGAGAAATTGTCTGCATGTCAGTGTCTCATTTCAGGAAAGGTGACAGAAGCTGAGCTGGAAGGCTGGGTAAAGGAAAGGGAAGATTGAAGACAGCACAGGTGAGTCTATAAAAGAAAGTCTGCATGTCATTTTTTTTTATTTCAGGAAAGGAGGTGATAGAAGGCGGCATGGAAGACTGGGTTAAAAGCAGAGGATGTTAGAATACAGCACAGGTGAGTCTGATAGAAAAATTGTCTGCATGTCAGTGTCTCATTTCAGGAAAAGTGACAGAAGCTGAGATGGAAGGCTGGGTAAAGGAAAGGGAAGATAGAAGACAGCACAGGTAATTCTATAAAAGAAAGTCTGCATGTCATTTTTTTTTTTATTTCAGGAAATGTGTTGATAGAAGGCAGCATGGAAGACTGGGTTAAAAGCAGAGGATGTCAGAATACAGCACAGGTGAGTCTGATAGAAAAATTGTCTGCATGTCAGTGTCTCATTTCAGGAAAGGTGACAGAAGCTGAGATGGAAGACTGGGTAAGGGAAAGGGAAGATTGAAGACAGCACAGGTGAGTCTATAAAAGAAAGTCTGCATGTCATTTTTTTACTTCAGGAAAGGAAGTGATAGAAGGCGGCATGGAAGACTGGGTTAAAAGCAGAGGATGTCAGAATACAGCACAGGTGAGTCTGATAGAAAAATTGTCTGTATGTCAGTGTCTCATTTCAGGAAAAGTGACAGAAGCTGAGATGGAAGGCTGGGTAAAGGAAAGACAGAAGACAGCACAGGTGAGTCTGTAAAAGATAGTCTGCATGTTGATAGAAGGCGGCATGGAAGACTAGGTTAAAAGCAGAGGATGTCAGAATACTGCACAGGTGAGTCTGATAGAAAAATCGTCTGCATGTCAGTGTCTCATTTCAGGAAAGGTGACAGAAGCTGAGATGGAAGGCTGGGTAAAGGAAAGGGAAGATAGAAGACAGCACCGGTGAGTCTATAAAAGAAAGTCTGCATGTCATTTTTTTTATTTCAGGAAATGTGTTGATAGAAGGTGGCATGGAAGACTGGGTTAAAAGCAGAGGATGTCAGAATACAGCACAGGTGAGTCTGATAGAAAAATTGTCTGCATGTCAGTGTCTCATTTCAGGAAAGGTGACAGAAGCTGAGATGGAAGACTGGGTAAGGGAAATGGAAGATTGAAGACAGCACAGGTGAGTCTGTAAAAGATAGTCTGCATGTCATTTCTTTTAATTTCAGGAAAGGAGTTGATAGAAGGCGGCATGGAAGACTGGGTTAAAAGCAGAGGATGTCAGAATACTGCACAGGTGAGTCTGATAGAAAAATTGTCTGCATGTCAGTGTCTCATTTCAGGAAAGGTGACAGAAGCTGAGATGGAAGGCTGGGTAAAGGAAAGGGAAGATTGAAGACAGCACCGGTGAGTCTATAAAAGAAAGTCTGCATGTCATTTTTTTTATTTCAGGAAATGTGTTGATAGAAGGTGGCATGGAAGACTGGGTTAAAAGCAGAGGATGTCAGAATACAGCACAGGTGAGTCTGATAGAAAAATTGTCTGCATGTCAGTGTCTCATTTCAGGAAAGGTGACAGAAGCTGAGATGGAAGACTGGGTAAGGGAAAGGGAAGATTGAAGACAGCACAGGTGAGTCTATAAAAGAAAGTCTGCATGTCATTTTTTTATTTCAGGAAAGGAGGTGATAGAAGGCGGCATGGAAGACTGGGTTAAAAGCAGAGGATGTTAGAATACAGCACAGGTGAGTCTGATAGAAAAATTGTCTGCATGTCAGTGTCTCATTTCAGGAAAGGTGACAGAAGCTGAGATGGAAGGATGGGTAAAGGAAAGGGAAGATTGAAGACAGCACCAGTGAGTCTATAAAAGAAAGTCTGCATGTCATTTTTTTTTAATTTCAGGAAATGTGTTGATAGAAGGCGGCATGGAAGACTGGGTTAAAAGCAGAGGATGTCAGAATACAGCACAGGTGAGTCTGATAGAAAAATTGTCTGCATGTCAGTGTCTCATTTCAGGAAAGGTGACAGAAGCTGAGATGGAAGGCTGGGTAATGGAAAGGGAAGATTGAAGACAGCACCGGTGAGTCTATAAAAGAAAGTCTGCATGTAATTTTATTTCAGGAAATGTGTTGATAGAAGGCGGCATGGAAGACTGGGTTTAAAGCAGAGGATGTCAGAATACAGCACAGGTGAGTCTGATAGAAAAATTGTGTGCATGTCAGTGTCTCATTTCAGGAAAGGTGACAGAAGCTTAGATGGAAGGATGGGTAAAGGAAAGGGAAGATTGAAGACAGCACCGGTGAGTCTATAAAAGAAAGTCTGCATGTTATTTTTTTTTTAATTTCAGGAAATGTGTTGATAGAAGGCGGCATGGAAGACTGGGTTAAAAGCAGAGGATGTCAGAATACAGCACAGGTGAGTCTGATAGAAAAATTGTCTGCATGTCAGTGTCTCATTTCAGGAAAGGTGACAGAAGCTGAGATGGAAGACTGGGTAAGGGAAAGGGAAGATTGAAGACAGTACAGGTGAGTCTGTTAAAGGAAGTCTGCATGTCATTTTTTTTTTATTTCAGGAAAGGAGGTGATAGAAGGCGGCATGGAAAACTGGGTTAAAAGCAGAGGTTGTTAGAATACAGCACAGGTGAGTCTGATAGAAAAATTGTCTGCATGTCAGTGTCTCATTTCAGGAAAAGTGACAGAAGCTGAGATGGAAGGCTGGGTAAAGGAAAGACAGAAGACAGCACAGGTGAGTCTGTAAAAGATAGTCTGCATGTCATTTCTTTTAATTTCAGGAAAGGAGTTGATAGAAGGCGGCATGGAAGACTGGGTTAAAAGCAGAGGATGTCAGAATACTGCACAGGTGAGTCTGATAGAAAAATTGTCTGCATGTCAGTGTCTCATTTCAGGAAAGGTGACAGAAGCTGAGATGGAAGACTGGGTAAGGGAAAGGGAAGATTGAAGACAGCACAGGTGAGTCTATAAAAGAAAGTCTGCATGTCATTTTTTTATTTCAGGAAAGGAGGTGATAGAAGGCGGCATGGAAGACTGGGTTAAAAGCAGAGGATGTTAGAATACAGCACAGGTGAGTCTGATAGAAAAATTGTCTGCATGTCAGTGTCTCATTTCAGGAAAGGTGACAGAAGCTGAGATGGAAGGATGGGTAAAGGAAAGGGAAGATTGAAGACAGCACCGGTGAGTCTATAAAAGAAAGTCTGCATGTCATTTTTTTTTTATTTCAGGAAATGTGTTGATAGAAGGCGGCATGGAAGACTGGGTTAAAAGCAGAGGATGTCAGAATACAGCACAGGTGAGTCTGATAGAAAAATTGTCTGCATGTCAGTGTCTCATTTCAGGAAAGGTGACAGAAGCTGAGATGGAAGGCTGGGTAATGAAAAGGGAAGATTGAAGACAGCACCGGTGAGTCTATAAAAGAAAGTCTGCATGTCATTTTATTTCAGGAAATGTGTTGATAGAAGGCGGCATGGAAGACTGGGTTTAAAGCAGAGGATGTCAGAATACAGCACAGGTGAGTCTGATAGAAAAATTGTGTGCATGTCAGTGTCTCATTTCAGGAAAGGTGACAGAAGCTTAGATGGAAGGATGGGTAAAGGAAAGGGAAGATTGAAGACAGCACCGGTGAGTCTATAAAAGAAAGTCTGCATGTCATTTTTTTTTTAATTTCAGGAAATGTGTTGATAGAAGGCGGCATGGAAGACTGGGTCAAAAGCAGAGGATGTCAGAATACAGCACAGGTGAGTCTGATAGAAAAATTGTCTGCATGTCAGTGTCTCATTTCAGGAAAGGTGACAGAAGCTGAGATGGAAGACTGGGTAAGGGAAAGGGAAGATTGAAGACAGTACAGGTGAGTCTGTTAAAGGAAGTCTGCATGTCATTTTTTTTTTTATTTCAGGAAAGGAGGTGATAGAAGGCGGCATGGAAAACTGGGTTAAAAGCAGAGGTTGTTAGAATACAGCACAGGTGAGTCTGATAGAAAAATTGTCTGCATGTCAGTGTCTCATTTCAGGAAAAGTGACAGAAGCTGAGATGGAAGGCTGGGTAAAGGAAAGACAGAAGACAGCACAGGTGAGTCTGTAAAAGATAGTCTGCATGTCATTTCTTTTAATTTCAGGAAAGGAGTTGATAGAAGGCGGCATGGAAGACTGGGTTAAAAGCAGAGGATGTCAGAATACTGCACAGGTGAGTCTGATAGAAAAATTGTCTGCATGTCAGGGTCTCATTTCAGGAAAGGTGACAGAAGCTGAGATGGAAGGCTGGGTAAAGGAAAAACAGAAGACAGCACAGGTGAGTCTGTAAAAGATAGTCTGCATGTCATTTTTTTTTATTTCAGGAAATGTGTTGATAGAAGGTGGCATGGAAGACTGGGTTAAAAGCAGAGGATGTCAGAATACAGCACAGGTGAATCTGATAGAAAAATTGTCTGCATGTCAGTGTCTCATTTCAGGAAAGATGACAGAAGCTGAGATGGAAGGCTGGGTAAAGGAAAGGGAAGACAGAAGACAGCACAGGTGAGTCTGTAAAAGAAAAAGTCTGCATGTCAGTTTTTTTTTCAGGAAATGTGTTGATAGAAGGTGGCATGGAAGACTGGGTTAAAAGCAGAGGATGTCAGAATACAGCACAGGTGAATCTGATAGAAAAATTGTCTGTATGTCAGTGTCTCATTTCAGGAAAAGTGACAGAAGCTGAGATGGAAGGCTGGGTAAAGGAAAGACAGAAGACAGCACAGGTGAGTCTGTAAAAGATAGTCTGCATGTCATTTCTTTTAATTTCAGGAAAGGAGTTGATAGAAGGCGGCATGGAAGACTGGGTTAAAAGCAGAGGATGTCAGAATACTGCACAGGTGAGTCTGATAGAAAAATTGTCTGCATGTCAGTGTCTCATTTCAAGAAAAGGTGACAGAAGCTGAGATGGAAGACTGGGTAAAGGAAAGGGAAGATTGAAGACAGCACAGGTGAGTCTGCTAAAGAAAGTCTGCATGTCATTCTTTTTATTTCAGGAAAGGAGGTGATAGAAGGCGGCATGGAAGACTGGGTTAAAAGCAGAGGATGTTAGAATACAGCACAGGTGAGTCTGATAGAAAAATTGTCTGCATGTCAGTGTCTCATTTCAGTAAAGGTGACAGAAGCTGAGATGGAAGGCTGGGTAAAGGAAAGGGAAGATAGA
Organism: Hyperolius riggenbachi; assembly: GCF_040937935.1. Taxonomy (NCBI): domain Eukaryota; kingdom Metazoa; phylum Chordata; class Amphibia; order Anura; family Hyperoliidae; genus Hyperolius; species Hyperolius riggenbachi. The sequence goes on along the minus strand of NC_090646.1, from coordinate 192,955,193 downwards.
AGACAGCACAGGTGAGTCTATAAAAGAAAGTCTGCATGTCATTTTTTTTTTAATTTCAGGAAATGTGTTGATAGAAGGCGGCATGGAAGACTGGGTTAAAAGCAGAGGATGTCAGAATACAGCACAGGTGAGTCTGATAGAAAAATTGTCTGCATGTCAGTGTCTCATTTCAGGAAAGGTGACAGACGATGAGATGCAAGACTGGGTAAAGGAAAGGGAAGATAGAAGACAACACATGTGAGTCTGTAAAGGAAAAAGTCTGCATGTCAGTTTCTTATTTCAGGAAAGGAGATGGATGTTGAGATAGAAGACAGGTAAAGGAAAAGATTGATGGAGGACTGCAAAGGTAACTGAGAGAAAAAATACTTTGCATGTCATTATTTCATTTCAGGAAAGGGGATAAAAGATGAGAGAGAAGACTGGGTAAACGAAAAAGTTGATGTTGGACAGCAGAGGTAGGTAAAGGTAGGTTTGAGAGAGAAAAAAATCTGTATGTCAATGTTTCATTTCAGGAAATGTGATAGAAGGAAGCGTGGAAGACTGGGATAAAAGCAGAGGATGTTAGAATAAAGCACAGGTGAGTCTGATAGAAAAATTGTCTGCATGTCAGTGTTTCATTTCAGGAAAGGTGACAGAAGCTGAGATGGAAGGCTGGGTAAAGGAAAGGGAAGATAGAAGACAGCACAGGTGAGTCTGTAAAAGAAAAAGTCTGCATATCAGTTTCTCATTTCAGGAAAGGAGATGGATGTTGAGATAGAAGACAGGTAAAGTAAAAGATTGATGGAAGACTGCGACGCTAAGCGAGAGAAAAAATACTTTGCATGTCATTATTTCATTTCAGGAAAGGTGATAAAAGATGAGAGAGAAGATGGGTAAACAAAAAAGTTGATGTAAGACAGCACAGGTAGGTAAAGGTAGGTTTGAGAGAAAAGAAATCTGTATGTCAGTGTTTCTTTTCAGGTAATGTGATAGAAGGCGGCGTGGAAGACTGGGTTAAAAGCAGAGGATGTTAAAAGGCAGTACAGGTGAGTCTGACAAAAAATTGTCTGCATGTCAGTGTTTCATTTCAGGAAAGGTGACAGAAGATGAGATGGAAGACTGAGTAAAGGAAAGGGAAGATAGAAGACAGCACAGGTGAGTCTGTAAAATAAAAAGTATTCATGCCAGTTTTTCATTTTAGGAAAGCAGATGGAAGTTGAGACAGGTAAAGGAAAAGATTGATGGAAGATTGTCTTTATATTCTTTCAGTTTCCTTCTTCCCTCATCCACAGAATCAGTGCAAGATGCAGCAAAACAGCTCCACAATGTAACCAGGCTTCCTCCATGTTCACAGTATGCATGATGTTCTTGCCTTTGAAAGCTTATTTTTTTCATTTGTGAACATAATACTCAAGTAATTTGTCAAAAAGCTTGTTAATATACATTTGAGCAAATTCTAACTTAGGATACTTCTATTTTGCTTTCAAACATGGAGTCCTTCTGTGTCTTATGCCATTAAAAGTGGCAGATGATGTAATCAGACACTGATAAACCCTGACCCTGGACTCCCCCTTGCCTCTGTTTTGCAGAGGTCTTTGGTGTTTGTCTACCATTCTCACTATCCTTTGGCCCTTTCTATGGGCTGTTTTCCTCCCCCACTCATGTCCAGGGAAGTTCTCTGCAGTTTTGTAGACCTTAAGCCTCTTATACTTAAAGTACTTTGCATGTTAATTAAATATTAATTATTGTGTTTTACCCTTAAAATGTGGCATCTCTTCTAAAGAGAGAAGAGATGCTGAATAGTGTAATGGTTAAGGGTTCTGCCTCTGATACAGGAGACCTGGGTTCTAATCTCGGCTCTGCTACCACTTATTCAGTAGGAAACCCTGGGCAAGTCTCCCTAAAGGTGGCCACTAACGGTCCAATTTTTAGCGAAATATCGTTCGAGCGATCAGAAATTCTGATCGGATTGGTTGTAAGTAATCTCAGTTGATGGGAACTATCAATAATGAACGATTATTAAAAAAATCATCCAATTGAATTTTTGTCGAACCAAAATTTGGATTTTCTTGTTGGTTGTGATAGATAGGAAGCGATGATTGGTTAGTTGATGGTGTAGTGAACGATTTTTCGTCCGATCAGAATTTCTTATCGCTCGAATGATTTTTCACTAGAAATTGGACAGTTAGTGGCCACCTTAACACTGCTACTGCCTATAGAGTGCGTTCCAGAGGCTGCAGCTCTGGCGCTTTGAGTCCGCCAGGAGAAAAGCGCAATATAAATGTTCTGCGTTTGTTTAAAGACTATGATTAAGGACTAGATCTCTGAAACATGTGATCCTTGTGGATTTCAAGATACGTCAAATGTGTGGACCACCTTCTTTTCTTCTAAAGACTGTTGCTCACCAGGGATCGGGATTAATCCCACTGGTGACAGTTCGGGGCTCTATGCTGTACAGACGCATCACTAGCCTTCAGGCTAGCAATGCTCCTGTTACTATGGAGGTGGGTGGAGGAATGACGTGCGGTATACGATGGAGTGGCTTCCTGACGGTGGGGTGAGTGGGGAGAACAATGCACTGGAGGGTCGCTTAGGCATGTTGGGTGACGAGCACTGTACACACGCTGGATACACGCGGTGTGTATTTCCAGCTAAGGTGGTCTTTATCGGCCACCCCAAAACAATATTTCTGTTTATTGGACATACTTTTTGTTGAAGCGTAAAGATTACCGTATATACTCGCAAGCTAGCCGACCCACATATAAGCCGACCCCCCAACTTTTACCTGAAAAACCAGGAAAAATGATTGACCCTCATATAAGCCGGGGGTAGGAAATGCTGGCCGCGTGATTCCCCCCAGTGTGTCCCAGTATAGCTAGTATAGTGCCCAGTATAGCTAGTATAATGCCCAGCATAGCTAGTAAAGTGCCCAGTATAGCTAGTATAGTGCCCAGTACGGCTAGTAAAGTGCCCAGTACGGCTAGTAAAGTGCCCAGTATAGCTAGTGTAGTGCCCAGTATAGCTAGTATAAGTGCTCAGTACAGCTAGTAAAGTGCCCAGTATAGCTAGTAAAGTGCCCAGTATAGCTAGTATAGTGCTCAGTATAGCTAGTATAGTGCCCAGTATAGCTAGTAAAGTGCCCCAGTATAGCTAGTAAAGTGCCCCAGTATAGCTAGTATAGTGCCCCAGTATATAGCTAGTATGGTGCTCAGTATAGCTAGTAAAGTGCCCCAGTATAGCTAGTATAGTGCCCAGTATAGGTAGATAGTGCCCAGTATAGCGCCCCAGTATGTGTAGGTAGTGCCCTCTCACCCACCGCTGCTATTACCTTTCCCCAGCGGCTTCCAATATTCCCCTCTCCGTCTCCTGCACGGGACGTGTAAATAATTCACCGCAGCTCGCCCCACGGCGGCTGCTGTGTGATGACGGAGGAAGCTGTAGAGAGAGCGGCTTCCTGTAGCGGCAATGTGTATCGCCATTACTATGGGAACCGCTCTCCCTACAGCTTCCTCCATCATCTCACAGCAGCCGACGTGGGGCGAGCTGCTGTGAATTGTTTATACGCCCCGTGCAGGAGACGGAGAGGGGAATAGAGGAAGCAGCCGGGTAAGCTAATAGCAGCGGCGGCCGCAGGGGAGGGGGGGGGGGGGAAGATCAACATGACTCGCAAGCAACCCGACTGCCCAACTTTTGGCCCACTTTTGGGGGGTCAAAAATTCGGCTTGCTTGCGAGTATATACGGTACTCAACTTACTGTGCCCTGAGAATCAACTCATGCATCATTGCAAGCATCACCCCATGGAATTACATGACAGTCCCTATATCCCCCGTATCCCTTACCAGCATACATCCCAGCACATCACATGCTGAAAGTGATTTCAAAAGACACAAATAAGATTATCTTCACTATCTCAATTAATAATTTCACGCGGCCGCCCCTAATGGGAATCTAATTGTACTGTGCAAGAAAAATGATCTTAGTTACTTCTGCTATTAAGGACACAATCATGTATGATTTCTGAATGAATTAACTCCACTGATATACATCATTTTATTTCTATCATTATAAATCATGTAGTTCACAGCCTTTCATGATGTACAGGTACGCTGGAGTGTGCGATTTCTATCATTATAAATCATGTAGTTCACAGCCTTTCATGATGTACAGGTATGCTGGAGTGTGCTCATGGGCACACACTCTGCTAAGAGACAGAACACTACACCAGTATTATTGCATTGGGCCATAGGGGTGTCACAGCAGTAATCGCCTGGGATTGAGCGACATTGCCTTACCTTCTTTCAGCTGTCCCTGGAGACTGAGATTCCTGATTAAGACGGCTTGGTCTGCACTACTCGTGAAGTCTTCACTCTGATAGAGGTTTAACAACATAGTTATCTTAAACCGCAGTATAGTAAAACAACCTCAAAATTTCATTGTGTGTAAAATAAGATGGTAATCTGTATGGGCTTGTTATCTCCTGTATTTATTCTGTATTCGCTCTGTTCTAAGTCAGCTGCTCTTCCTGATGGTGTTGCATGATTTTTTTCAGTAAAGAGTTCTAACTTGTTATACTGGGTGCCAAACTACAGGTACAGAACACTCTGCTCCATCACCCTCTTCCTATCCACACTTGCTGTATCATTATACCCCACTCATTTTTGTAGATATTTTTGAGCTGATTAGCTAAAACTGAATATCGACAGAAAAAGAAGGTAGCCTCACCTACACACCTTATTCCATTCTAGAAGTCATTGCCTCACTCTCATAGAGTCATGTCTTCAATTCCAAGGAATGAAGGTGATTCCTGGATATTTTGTAAGTACAGGTAATTAAAGTAATACTTTACTGAAGTGAGCTGAAAAAAGTTAGAGGTAGATACTCCTCTATCTAGAGGGAAGGGTCTTGAGCCCATAGAGCAGTGGTCCTCAAACTAAGGCCTGTGGGCCAAATGCGGCCCCCCGGGCTTTTTCACTGGCCCCCCCAAACCAAAACTTATAGATGTGGCCCACTGCACCTTTAAATATCAGTGGCCCGCATATAGAATAGCAGCGCTGATACCACCCATCCACATACTGTAGAAGCCAGTGAGCAGTCATTCGCTGGCTTTCAATCCAATTCTGCATCAGGTGACACTGCTGTCCAACTGGACGGCATGTTGTCACCAGGGTATGCTTCATTGGTGCACAAAGACGTTCTTCATGACTGAATGGTTGCTGCTGGGAGTTCACCTCCAGGCATGATTTAGGGTAATCAATACCTAGATTCAATGTAATGTTTTTAAACATAATTGTATGTATGATCCGGCCCCCCAGCAGTCTGAAGTATGTTGACCTGGCCCTTGACCGAAAAAGTTTGGGGACCTCTGCCATAGAGCCTTCCTGGTCTTCTCTCTGTGCCCTCGTTCCACCGCTGTCTTCCGTTGAATTTCTGCACCTTCAGGAATCCTTGGCAGTGCTTTCATAGACAGGTGCATCCGTACTGTGCATTCACGAACCTGTAATCACGCATGCGCAGTATGAATCCACTCATCTTTGGAAGGACCAAGCTGGACTAAGAACTTCATCCGGGCCTGCCAATGGAACTAGGGGAGAACCGGGAGGACTCTACTGAATCCAGAACCTTCCCTCTCCATAGATGAGGATAACTTATTTTTCAGCCCATTTCGGGAATTGCTTTAAATTGTAGGAATCTCTGTCACTCGTGGGAACTGAAGGAGTTACTCTACAGGAGTGATAAATTGACCTTTAGACCAGAAAAGCTGTCCATCTGAAGCCACCTTATTCATCTTTGGATGTAGCAGGACCTAGATAAATAGGAGCCTTTACAAAGCAAACACTGAGGAGAAGGGGAGAACACTGGAAAACATAACGGATAAACAGCATCGGACAGACTTTAAAAAAAAAAAAAAAAAAAACCTCTTTGGCTTAATTTACATCTGCATTTAAAGTGAACCCGAGGTGAGAGTGATATGGAGGCTGCCATATTTATTTCCTTTTAAGCAATACCAGTTGCCTGGCTCCCCTGATGATCCTCTGCCTGTAATGCTGGGGATACACGGTACGTTTCTGTACCATGTATCGAGCAGCTGATCCGGCCAGTAGATAATATTCAGCTGGTCCGATCAAGCTGCTCGACCCCCACCAGTGGACAATGGCAGGGAATCGAGCGGCTGATAAGGAGCGCCGGCGGGGGACGAGCAGAAATCGATCAGCGGGGACGCGACTGGGGTCGATCCGGCGGCTAATCGGCCGCTGGATCGACCCATGTATTCCCAGCATAATACTTTCTTCCATAGACCGTGAACAAGCTTGCAGCAGATCAGGTGTTTCTGACATTATTGTCAGAACTGACAAGATTAGCTGCATGCCTGTTTCTAGTGTAATTCAGATACTACTGCAGCCAAATAGATCAGCAGGGGAGCCAGGCAACTGGTATTGTTTTAAAGGAAATAAATATGGCAGCCTCCATATCATTCTCACCCTGGGTTAACTTCATGCTTTTGTATTTCCAGCAGTGTGCTTGCAGAGAGAATGTCACTTGCAGCCAGGAAACCGATTGTACACAGGAATGTACAGAAACATGAAGGATAGTACACACGGCCGCCAGTTATTAATGATATTTGTTTGAGGACACTGAGCCTCAGTTAAAATTGATGTCAGTGATTTTGGTGCTGACACAATGGCTATGCAGCCAGTGTTCAGCAGTTATATAGAAGAATGCCCCTTTTGGCCTCTGGGGCTATTTTTGGCAATTGGGTTCAGTTATTATAGTACATAGATGAAACTTCCAGCACTAAAGATGGTGAAAGATAAATATTGGTTAGTGTTATCAGTCACGATTAGGCACAGTCAGATAGTCCGCAAGACAATCTAGGCAGATGCCTAAAATCTGGGGTGTGTCTGCGGGCCTGGCTGTCATCTGTGACCCCTTTCCCCACCTGGCTTTACTAAAATAGCTAGGTGGCAAAGCTGGTATCTTATCTAGGACCTCATTTTCCCTTCATTTGTCTTTGGGGTTAGTCTTATATTGCCTGGTTGAAGAGATGTGGGAAGGAGAGGTTAGCTTTAAAGCCTCATCTACACAGTCCAATTTCCATCAAATCGGATCTATTAGATAATTTCCAACCGGTCCAATCGGATTGCGTTAGATTTTGCAATAGATTTTGGGTACTTATCAAAACAAAATCTATCGCAAAATTGATCTGAAACAATTTGGACGTCTACTCACGATGCAATTTCTTATTAGCTCTATCTAATAGATCCGTCTATCTCAGTGTTTCTCAACATTTTATTGGTATGTACCCCTTTCAAAACCATATACTCACGAAGTACCCCCTAGCATAGTAAACATTATCACAAGTACCCCTTGACAAATATATATTTAATCGTAGTACATTATAATTGGTTTTAAACCATTTCCAAGCTTTTACTATTGCTTATAATTAGCTAATATACTAACTTGGCTTTGTTCAAATAAGAATTATCATTTTCTAAAACTCTAAATTTGTTATTCTTGGTTAAGTATATCAAGCCCGAGTACCCCCTGGAACCCTCAGAAGTACCCCCTGGGGTACGCGTACCACACGTTGAGAAACTATGGTCTATCTGATGGAAAATTGTACCGTGTAGAGGCTTTAAGGTAAGAAGGTTAAGTGTCAGTAAGAGTTTAAATATAAAGGAGAAAGAGAAGGTTAGATATCATACGCAAAAACCCGATGCGCTCGTATGTCCCGCTATGCGGGACTACCGCAAACCGCTGATCATTATGCACCTTTTACAGTGGGTTGCAAAAGTATTCAGCCCCCTTGAAGTTTTCCACATTTTGTCATATTACTGCCACAAACATGAATCAATTTTATTGGAATTCCCCATGAAAGACCAACACAAAGTGGTGCACACATGAGAAGTGGAACGAAAATCATACATGATTCCAAACATTTTTTACAAATAAATAACTGCAAAGTGGTGTGTGCAGAATTATTCGGCCCCCTTTGATCTGAGTGCAGTCAGTTGCCTATAGACATTGCCTGATGAGTGCTAATGACTAAATAGAGTGCACCTGTGTGTAATCTAATGTCAGTACAAATACAGCTGCTCTGTAAGGGCCTCAGAGGAGGTCTAAGAGAATATTGGGAGCAACAACACCGTGAAGTCCAAAGAACACACAAGACCGGTCAGGGATCAAGTTATTGAGAAATTTAAAGCAGGCTTAGGCTACAAAAAGATTTCCAAAGCCTTGAATATCCCACGGAGCACTGTTCAAGCGATCATTCAGAAATGGAAGGAGTATGGCACAACTGTAAAACCTACCAAGACAAGGCCATACACCTAAACTCACAGGCCGAACAAGGAGAGCGCTGATCAAAAATGTAGTCAAGAGGCTCATGGCGACTCTGGACGAGCTGCAGAGATCTACAGCTCAGGTGGGAGACTCTGTCCATAGCACAACTATTAGTCATGCACTGTACAAAGTTGGCCTTTATGGAAGAGTGGCAAGAAGAAAGGCATTGTTAACAGAAAGCATAAGAAATCCCGTTTGCAGTTTGCCACAAGCCATGTGGGGGACACAGCAACGATGTGGAAGAAGGTGCTCTGGTCAGATGAGACCAAAATGGAACTTTTTGGCCAAAATGCAAAACGCTATGTGTAGCGGAAAACTAACACTGCACATCACTCTGAACACACCATCCCCACTGTCAAATATGGTGGTGGCAGCATCATGCTCGGGGGGTGCATCTCTTCAGCAGGGACAGGGAAGCTGGTCAGAGTTGATGGGAAGATGGATGGAGCCAAATACAGGGCAAACTTGGAAGAAAACCTCTTGGAGACTGCAAAAGACTTGAGACTGGGGCGGAGGTTCACCTTCCAGCAAGACAATGACCCTAAACATAAAGCCAGGGCAACAATGGAACAATGGAATGGTTTAAACAACGGAATGGTTTAAAACAAAACATATCTATGTGTTAGAATGTCCCAGTCAAAGTCCAGATCTAAATCCAATCGAGAATCTGGCAAGATCTGAAAACTGCTGTTCACAAATGCTGTCCATCTAATCTGACTGAGCTGGAGCTGTTTTGCAAAGAAGAATGGGCAAGGATTTAAATCACTAGATGTGCAAAGCTGGTAGAGACATACCCTAAAAGGCTGGCAGCTGTAATTGCAGCAAAAGGTGGTTCTACAAAGTATTGACTCATAATAATTACGCACACCCCACTTTGCAGTTATTTATTTGTAAAAAAATGTTTGGAATGATGCATGATTTTCGATCCACTTCTCACATGTACACCACTTTGTATTGGTCTTTCACGTGGAATACGTGGAATTCCAATAAAATTGATGCATGTTTGTGGCAGTAATGTGACAAAATGTGGAAAACTTCAAGGGGGCCGAATACTTTTGTAACCCACTGTAGTGGGCATGTAACACTGTCAGTGCCCCCCAGCCCCATACCGGAAATCTGCGTTCCCGGCCGGCAGCAAGTTTCTTTGCTGTTTTTTTTGTGTGTGTTTTTTTCTAAATAAAAATTAGTTCGTGATTTGAATCTGCAGATTCCTTTCTGCAGATTCCTTGCTGATTAAATTGCAGCTTTTTTTTTTTGCAGATTGCCTGCAAAGTTGCACACAGAATGAATAGCATCCTATGGGATGGACTGGGGGAGGGTGTAAATAGTAGCCAGTATTTTATTGCTAATCTGCCCAATCGAAATACCAACGACTGCATTGCGTGTAGGGACAGTAAGACCCTGGGTGGTGTGCATAAAACCACCAATTATTGCAAAACTTGCTCACGCAGGCCCAGATTACACCCAGGAAACTGTTTTTCCAATTTACCATACCTTGGCTTTCTCCTCTGCTACCAGCCAATAGAAGATGCCAAACTGTCCAAATAAGGTATCAAATTAAACGTTATAATGTGTTCTTTAAAATAAGATAAACCATGTTACGGTGTTATGTTCCATGTTAAGATGAGAGAGAGAAAGAGGGAGAGCGCATTTCTTTAAAAAAAAAACAACTCAGAGCAGAAACGACTTCCTTTAGGAAAGAACTCCGAGTGGAAAGGGTTAAGGAGAAGGTAAAGTTAACATGTCAGGTCAAGGGAGAAGGTTAAGGTTGGGTGTCAGGAAGGTTGGGGGGAGGCAAGCGAGTTGGGAGAAAAGTTACAGGTTACAGGTTGAGAAAAATGCTTTCATTAAAGAGCCTGTTATGTCAAGCTCTGTCCTTATGATGCACAATTGGGGAGATGGCAGGGTAATTACTTACCTGATTCGCTCTAATTCTTACACGGGTGACGCATCGTTCCCCTCCTTTGCAATGCAGTTGTGGCCATGTTTCTGAAGTCTTCTGAAGCTCTTCAGAAACTTCAGCCGGCATTGGCAACGCAAATGGGGTGGGCAGGACCCACCACGTCCGCATTTCCGAGCGGGGCGGAGCGCTTACCTGACTGAATGAATTACATCTGATCAGAAAAGTAATTGGCCCTGAGACACCTCCCCCCAATTATGCATCACTAAGACATACTGGAGGTACTCTTTAAGAATAATTACAGAATATTCTCAGAAGTCGGGGGTCATCTTATACACTATGTGTTGTCTTATAGGGTGGATGCTGAAACTTCAGAGCCAGACTGGAAAATCTGAGATTGCCACATGCGGTGGGGGGAGCTCAAAAACATCCACGGCCTCATCCCACCGTATTGCAGCAACTGTATGAAAGCAGCAAGGGCGGTGCTGTACAAGTATGGTAGAAGAAAATTCACTCACCAGGATTCCTGGAAAGAAGTGACTTAGCGCGGTCCCGATGACGAGGTGAGGGGGCACCTCACTGGGAATTTGTAAGTGAAGGGTGGAGCAAGCTGTAGGCGTCCGAGTGATGGGAAAAAAAAAAAAAGAGTGGCGCTGTGCCCAGAAAAACACGCCTCTTTCACCCGTCTGGCCTGCCCTTGTATCCCATTACCGCACCCCCTTCTCTGCCTCTCATATCTCACTCCTGAGGACTGCAGTGAAGCGGCACAAGCGCGCATGTGCGAGATCTAAGAGGCAGAGAAGGAGGTAATAGTACACAAGGGCAGTCCAGACGAGTGAAAGAGGCATGTTTGCGCTACCACTCTGATAGTCTTGGAGACAGGGATAGCTGACCAATCCAAGCAGGCTTTGTATATGTTACGACCAGAACCCAAAGTCTGGCCACTTCAGGTTCTGGCTGGTCAAAACGCGAAGTGGCTGTGCCCCTGTGGCCAGTGTTAGAAATGAAAAGATTCCCGGACGCATAAGTGCATTTTGTGGCTGTCTATCTGCGGCCAAATGTATCCAAGGGAGTCAATTCCTCCGGCGGCAATGTGATAACATGAAGACTCCTCTTCGGCTGTGCCTCCTCCCCCTGCCTCTCTCGTATACAGCTGTGAGAGCCAAGGAGACTTGCGTCCCCGATCGTTCGTAGCGGCAGGGAAGCAGAGCGGGAAGGCTGCAGACATGGCTTCCGTCAGCACACGCTCTGCAGGAAGGAACAGCAGGATTCCCTGCCACTACAAACGACTCTGGGGGACAGGCGTGTCCCCGGCTGCCAAACTTGCATAGGGGAGGGGGAGGGGAGGAGGCAGAGCCGAAGAGGCGGCTTCATGTGATCACATTGCCACCGGAGAAATCAACTAAATTAACCCCCTTGGATACATTTGGCCGCAGCGAGAAGACCACAAAATGCACTTATGTGGCCGGGAATCTTTTCATTTCTAACATTGGCCGCAAAGGCATGGCCACTTTGCGTCTTGACCGTCCAGAACCCGAAGCAGCCAGATTTCTGGTTCTGGCCGTAACATATACAACAACCAGCCAATTGCCGGTGAAGTACATAGCTTGCCGTGATTGGTTGGTTGTTGTATACGGGGTACCACATACAGTACAGCACCAGTATCTGTACCTCTTTATACAGTTTAGCACCAGTACATACAGTACAGTATACAACTGTCCAAGAGTCAAGAGGGGTAGTCTTATAGGGCGAGTATATCCCAAAATGTATATTTTAACTGGAAAAGTTGGGGGTCGTCTTATACGCCGGAATATACAGTGGTTTTATCCAAACAATAGGGGGAATGGGGAAAAGCTATAGCACTACAGTTGAAAACCACATCTGTTAATTAGTAGTCAAGCACTAAATCCCTGACGAAGCATCCATCCCTCGTCACACTGATTCATGAATAAGCTCGCTGAAGAACGCACACATTGCTGAACATAGTTGTATGTATAACAGGAGAGCTATATTTCCCATTACATAATTTAGACAATAAAATGTAACACAGTCAGGAAGTATGTAACTAAGTCCACAAGGATGTGGAGCGACACCCTCATACCTCAAACAAGAAACAGCACTTGAGCAAGAGAATAACTACAGAGACGTTTGCAGCTCAAGGGCCCAGTTATAACTGCTGCTCACCTTACTTGCTGTGCACCTACTGATAGCACTTACTGTAGTAGAACGCAGATTTTCTCTTTCCTTTTTCTCCCATTTATCTGCGGCTTCTGATTCTACAAAAGATTACTGTTGAAAAATAAATGTTATTAAAGCAGAACTAAAGTAATGTAAAGAGAACAACTCAGCATAAAGCAAAGTCATAACAATGTTTAAAGTTCTGCCTAATAAAATGACATGGTTGTCTGTATGCCATAAATGGTTTCTAAGCATTCCTATTACATTCAAGGGCGTAGGGCCCGCGGTCGCAGCGGTCGCCTTGGCGACCGGGCCCGGCTCCCAAGGAGACGGGGAGGGGCCCATCTCCGTTTGGAGGGCCATGCAGCCCGTGCCAGCTGGTAGGGGGGGAGCCGCAGCCGCGGGGAGGGCAGCCCGACCTCCCCCCCCCTTCCTCTCCCCGGGCCCCCCCCCCCTCAGATGCAGAGTGAGCGGCTCACGGAAGCGCTGTAGGCAGAACTCACCTCCCTGCGTTCCAATCGCCGCTGATCTCCTCTCTGGCTCTGCATAGAAGCTGATACACACTGCTTCCGGCTAAACAGGAAGCTGCGTGTGTAACAGCATCTATGCAGAGCGGGAGGAGACCAGCGGCGATTGGAACGCAGGGACGGAGGTGAGTTCTGCCTACAGCGCTTCCGTGAGCCGCTCACTCTGCATCTGAGGGGGGGGGGGGGGGGCTAGGAGAGGAAGGGAGGGAGAGGTCGGGCTGCCCTCCCCGCGGCTGCGGCTCCCCCCTCCATTATGGGGACGGGGCACCTACCTACCTACCCTATCCTGGGGGGCAGCTACCTAATCTATCCTGGGGGGCAGCTACCTAATCTAACCTATCCTGGGAGGCAGCTACCTAATCTATCCTGGGGGGCAGCTACCTAATCTATCCTGGGGGGCAGCTACCTAATCTAACCTATACTGGGGGGCACCTACCTAATCTATCCCGGGGGCAGCTACCTAATCTATCCTGGGGGGCAGCTACCTAACCTAACCTATACTGGGGGGCACCTACCTAATCTAACCTATACTGGGGGGGGAACCTACCTAATCTATCCTGGGGGCAGCTACCTAATCTATCCTGGGGGGCAGCTACCTAATCTAACCTATACTGGGGGGCACCTACCTAATCTAACCTATAATGGGGGGCACCTACCTATCTAACCTATACTGGGGGGCACCTACCTATCTAACCTATACTGGGGGGCACTTACTTATCTAACCTGTATTGGGGGCACCTAGCTAGCCTATACAGGTGGCAACTAAACTGGCTACCTATATTGGAGGCACCTACCTAACTAACCTATACTGGGGGCACCTACCTATCTAACCTACGCTGGGGGCAACTATTGTGGCTACCTATATTAGAGGCACCCACCTAGCTAACCTGTACTGGGGGTACCTATCTATCTAACTTATACCGACGGCGCCTGCCTATCTCACCTATACCGGGGGCAACTATACTGGCTTACCTATGCCTGGCTACCTATACTGGGGGGACCTATAGCTGGCTATAGGGATTTTGATATGTGTGTGCTTCGGGTGTTGCCGGGGGAGGGGGGGCTGTTGTTGCCGTGGGGGGGGGGGGGCCCACATCCAGATTCCGCATCGGGGCCCAGAGGTTTGTAGCTACGCCACTGATTACAGTCACTGTTCCCTGCTTGTGAAACCCAGTAGGATTTTACTGTGGGCCAGCATTGCCACACTCACAATACAGATCCTCTTTTCATCTCTCCTGGACTAGTGTATGTCATTGTACTATGCCATATTGCCTTTTGGAGAGTGCATGGGTGCCAGTGAGAGGTGGGTTATTGTCACGGTTAGTTTCTCCTGGATTCCTGGATTTTTTTCATGGACACACAGCCAGACACCCTACCTTCCACTAAAATGTAAGAGTGTGTGACAACTAGCTGTGACATTCATTTGACATCACAGTTCGATACTACCCACCCACAGTGCCGTCCATACAGAGGAGTGATACTGGTGAGCTGCTGGAGTATTGACATCTTGTACAGCCCTAGTGCTGGCCCACATCACTGAGTCATGCAGCATCTCTGATGCCTCACACTAACCTCCCCTGTCCTCTTCCTTACACTAACCTCCCCTTCTCCAATGCCTAACACTAAGTTTCACCTCTCCACTGCCTAACACTGACCTCTCCCTCTCCTCTTCTTAACATTAGCCTTCCCCTCTGCTCTGCCTAACACTAACCTCATCCTCTCCTCTGCCTAACACTAACCTCTCCCCTCTCCACTGCGTAACATTTACCATAACCTCTCCACTGTCTAACACAAACCCCCCTCCTCTTTCTAACATTAAACTCCCCTCCTCTGCTTAACACTAAGCTTCCCATCTATTCTGCCATACACTCACCTCCCTTCCCTGATGACTAATACTAACCCCCCCTCCTCTGCCTCGCACTAACCTCCCCCTCTCCTCTGCCTCACACTAACCTCCCCCTCTCCTCTGCGTCACACTAACCTCCCCCTGTGGGCCGCAATTTCTGATGGGAAATCATAGTGTCCAGGCGCAAGAGTTAGGGGAATTACCGTGTGCATGTGGGGCAGAACTAAATTCTACCATACCGGCCAGGGCTCCTCTGTACATCAGCAGAAAGGAGGGGAGTGTGGGAGCCCAGAGGCATGTAAATGTTTTGCTTCTGCAGAATAGCTTTTTCACAATCCTTTAGATTATGTGGAGGGGGAGGGACTTTTTTTATTCGATCCTCTGATTGACAGTCATTGCCAAATTTTATAACATCTGTTTTTTATATCTACTATTACAGATGTGAGTTGAACTTTGCAAATTAACACAACCCTAATTTTAATATCTTTTGCATCAGCTTTTAAGCTTCATCTACACGTGTAGATGAGGCGGCGATCCGGCGGCTCGATTAGCCGCCGGATCGTCTCTTCCGCGTCCCCGCTTGCCGCGCGTGCGCCAGAATCAATACCCGCTCGATTCCCGCTCGTCCCCTCGCCACTTATCTTCCGCTCGATTCCCGCGCCACTTATCTTCCGCTCGATTCCCTGCCATTGTCCCCTCACGGGGAGCGAGCAGGGAATCGGCAGTGGGGAGATCCGTCCTGTCTGATCTTATCAATCGAGCCGCTGATAAGGAACATCGCCGCCGCATCTACGTGTGTAGATGCGGCTTTAGTTCATGTGGAATGACTTTATTATTAGAGGAATTGGCTCATATGCAATTCACTTTTTCACCTGAGTTTTCTTCTAGGAGATAATTTTCCTCTTCTCTTTAAATTAACTTTTCATCATTTTACAATTAAAAAAGTACCCACAAGTTGGTGAAAAAGTACTATCAAAATTATTTTGAGTATTTTCTTGCTTGCTGGTGGCTTAAAATGCATTTTATGACAAGGGCCCAAATGCAAGTCACTTTTTCACCTGAGTTTTCTCCTAGGAGGTTATTTGTCAACTTCTTTTTAAAATAACTTTTCAGTACTTTGTAATTGAAAAAGTACCAAAAAAGTAGGTGAAAAAAAAGTACTATAAATTAATTTTGATTGCTTTCTTGCTTGCTGGTGCTTTAAAAGACTTTTTATTGATATGTTGTACAAATATCACCTTGGAGAAAACTCCGAGGAAAAAGTGAATTGCATATGGGCCCTTGTCGGTAAAATGCCTTTTTGACCCCCAGCAAACAAGAAAATACACAAAATAAATTTGTTAGTACTTTTCCTTCTACTTTTTGTAGTTTTTCAATTGTGAAATGCTAAAAAGTTATTTAAAAAAAAAAATGAAAAATGATCACCTAGGAGAAAACATAAAAGAGAAAGTAAATTGCATATGGGCCATTGTCATGTATCCTATTACTTTTCTCTTGAGTTTTCTCCAATGAGATATTTCAAACAAGGTCTCTTCTGCAAGACATAACGTTACATTTTGATTGAGCTCCTCCTAATTTTTCCTCTGATGTGGAAGTTCTCTTCTCAGTTACATATGACTCAGATACAAACGCCAGTATTTACTCAGCTTAGCTATGAACGCATTGCTATTTAGTAACATTTCTTCTGTCTACGAAACATTGCTAGAATTTTTTTTTGCCAGTCATTTTCCACATAATTAAAGGTGCACTGTGGCAAAAAGTAAAATGCATATGTGTGCAGAGTAAATGCACTGTAATTTTTTGCTTCCCATGTAGCAGTCACTTACAGTAGGTATTATAATGTAATGACTTTGAACCGCTTACTGACAGGTTTTGGACTAGTGTGTTTCCTCTTAGGTGATGCTAAAGATCTCCTTTTTTCTAAAAGCAGCTCCTGAAATGCAGTGGCACAATGCAATTGTCGGAGCAGTGTGCAGTCAATCAAGAAGGCCAGCCGCCATCTTTGTGCAAGTCCTTGATAGGGAGTTGCATACAAATCCACAGCACTTGGTACTCAGATCGGCATCCAAAATCCAAAAACGATCTCATATAAGTTGCCCAGTCTCCAGTTCCTACCGGTTTCGGCCTTGCGCCGTCATCAGGGAACACTGGAGACTGAGCTGTGGGCAAAATATATAAAGATTACCTTGTAATCACTCGATCGGGGCCATTGCAGGCTCTCAGCAGCTGCTGATCGTTTTTGGATTTTAAATGTGTACTGGGTTACACTATATGCTTTTAACTACTAAGGGTCCCTGTCAAAAGGACCCTGGAAGTAAGTCATTGTATATGTGATGTAGATTCAGCTTCTAATAAATGTTTATATGTTTCTTGGATGGAGAAGTGACCTTTCTCGATTTATTTCTGGTGATGGTCACTATGGAAACATGATTTTGAGCACTGTGGGGTTACTGCAGATGCCGATCTGAGTACCAAGTGCTGTGGATTTGTATGCAATTTTTCTTGGAACCGATTGTGGATGTGGTTGATCCTGAGCAGCTGGTGGAACATACACATGAGATAAAGATTGGATCAGCGCCTGTATATACTACAAAATACCTTGATAGGGAGTGCTTTTGAAAAGCATTAAGGAAATCTTGAGAATACCCCATGAGGATGGACTAGTCCAAAACCTGTTATAAGACCTTGAGCCATCAGATACCTGTAAGCGATAGGTACAAAGGAGGTAAACTATTTAAACTGCATTTATTGTGGGACAATTATAAGTATGTGTCCATATGTATTTTAAATGTTATAGTTTTTCAGACACTTATCACTTTAACTTCTTAATGACCGCATCATGCCGATGGGCTTGAATGCAGCAGCAGCCCCAGGACCGCCTAACGTCAATTGGCGCCAAAGTTCTGGGGCGGGGTTTTGCAGGAGATCGTGCGCGGATCTCCGCTTGAATGACAAAGCTCCCCTCCGTCAACAGGCTCCCATCGGCGATCGCCGCTGAGACGGTTAGACAGCAAAACCGCCGTCTATTTACACTGTGCAGTGCTGCGATCTAAGGCAGGGCTGTACTGGGGTCAGCCGTGTGACATGGCTGTCCCCTCTGGAGGCACAGAGAGCGATCGGCTCTCATAGGCTGATGTCTATGAGAGGCGATCGCTGTGATTGGCTAGCGGGGGAGGGAGGGAATTAAATAAAAATAAGAAAAAAGGGGTACATTCATAAAAAATAAAAAAAATAAACAAACATCCCAGCTGGGCATACACGGGAGTTGTGCAGCCTTATCAATCGAGCCTGATGGCTTGATTGATAATATCCGACAGGTCCGATGACCTGCCGGATAGATTCCCCGCTCAATCCCCGCCGGCGGACAATAGCGGGGAATCGAGCGGCTGATAAGGAGCGCCGGAGGGGACGAGCGGGGATCGCTCCACGCGCACGAGTGGGGATGCGCCGGCACTGAGCCGCTGGCTCGATCCGGCGCATAATTGTATCAATGTACGCCCAGCATTAGCCTACAGTTCTCAACAGGTTGAGATGATTCTGCTACCCAAAGTTCTATATGTCACCTGGCAGTTCCCAGTATACCTAACGCCTGATACTTTTGCTAAGTTAAATATGCACCTTACACATTTTTTGTGGGCTAAGCAGAGACATAGACTTTCCCTTCCCAGATTACAGAGCCCTAAAAATCTTGGAGGAATAGCCCTCCCGAATTGTTATGTTTACTATGTAGCTGCACAACTATCCCACTGAAACGTTGCTGTACTCTCTCAATGTGTATTTTCATTACTTTTCCAATAAACCTGGCTACTTTAAGTGTACCTGAGGTGAGAGTTATATGGAGCCTGCCATATGCATTTCCTTTTAAGCAATACCAGTTGCCTGGTTGTCCTGCTGATTCTCTGCCCCTAATACTTTCAGTCATAGACTCTGAACAAGCACGCAGCAGGATAAGGTGTTTATGACATTATTGTCAGAACTGAAAAGATTAGCTACATTCTTTTTTTTCTGGTGTGATTCAGACACTACTGCAGCCAAATAGATCAGCAGGGGAGCCAGACAACTGGCATTGTTCAAAAGGAAACAAATATGATAGCCTCCGTATCAGTTGGTATCAGAAGAAAAGTGAGTGTGGCACTCCTATATATTCATGAGAGGATCCGTGGGAGAAAACAGAGGAGGTCAAAAGCATCCCGCACAGAGAGTCTTTAGCACGTACCAATCACTAATGGCCACTGACGTGTGCTCCGTATGAAAAGTAAGAAGGAAGTGTACCATGGATATTATACAACAAGAAGCAGGCACGGGCACCATCCGTCATTCAGCTTTCAATTGTGCAATTTATTCGTGCAATATATGACAACATGTTGACATCACCTGAAATTCATGGCGATAGCTGTGCAGGGTGGAGGTGGGTGTTCAGGGCTGCAAATGGATCGGCGACAGCTGTTTCGGGTCCACCAGGACGCTTGGTCACGCTGCGTTCCAAAAAAATGGCGATCGATACGCTTCCGGTATAAAACGGGGTTAAGCCCCGCCCCTTCCGGTTGCGCGTCAATGCCAGTGCTCGGAGTAGATTGGTCGACCCAAGCCTGACGCATCCGGATTTTAGTACGCATGTGTGGCCTGGCTACGCATAATAGGTGCGACCTAAGGGTCGCACGGCGGACCAAAAACAATTTCAAAGTCCGTCAGCAATGACGTGGCCTATTACGCCACGTTGCCCTATCCATTGCGTATCCACGGAGGTCAAGTGACCTCAAGGTATGCTAATCAAATACATACCGCCAAGCCTCCAAAAACTATATGCGTACACAGGATCCTAGCGCCATCTTGTGGCCGAATCACTAAGTGCACCATTGTATAGTGAATGGATACAAACAAAACCGTGACTTAAAACCAATATCGTTGGGGCGGAGGTGTCAGGAGACCGCATAATACGATCCACTCTGGATCTATACTACCCCCTAAAACTTATTTAACCATGTTCATAGCCAACAAAAGGGAAGGGTCGGGGGAACACGTTGCAGTGTCGCCAATCTAAGGAGGGGGAGCAATGTATAAATGTTGGCAGCTCAGTATACATACATCATAACAAGAGTATACAAAGATTATCTAAATCCTTAATGAAAAAATCAGCAACATTCACATTATGCTAAATACACTAAAGGACCTCAAGGGCAAAATCCCACCCAAATTGTGTTGAATTTCATTTGTGGGAGGGAAAACAAAGGGGGAGAACAGGGTGGGGGGGCAGGAAGGTAGGGAGGGGGAGAGACAAACGGGGGGGATAAAGGGCCGGACAACTGGCAACCACTGAGCCCCGCGGCCCGGGCGTCCACACACCCCAAAATTGCCCACTCTGGAATCCAGCACGGCCACCAAATTTCTACAAAACCAAGACGTTGGAATATATTGCGGCCAAGCTAATTTACGCAAGGCCATCCCCAAGTAGGGAACGTAAGTGCGTGCCGAGCATCTCGGCCACGGCAGTGTGTGGTAACCTCCATCCCCGCGCTCCCCCAAACCCACCTCACACCGCCCACGATAACTTCCCTACGGATCTAACATACACAAAAATTCTATCTTATCGTTCAGACCAAGAGGGCCCATTGCATTGGTTTGTAAAATTAGCCAAGTTTCTCTCCTCAACAACATCCTCTCTCTATCACCCCCTTGTCTCTCGGGTTCAACCCGTTCCAGTACCGCAAATTTAAGACCTCTACCACTCCCCCCATGTTCCTCGTTCATATGTCTCACAAGGCGGGTGCCACTCTTTCCAGATTTCACCGTACTCAAGTGTTCTCCCATCCTAACCTTCAATGGGCGAGTCGTTTGGCCTATATAATATCGGCCACACGGGCAGAACATCACATAGACCACAAAGTCGGTAGCACAGGAAAAGAAGGCCTTAGCCCGGAATAGCTCCTTACCCACCCGCACACTTTTCTGAGGTAATAAGTGGGGGCAATGGACACAATGTCCACATCTAAAGTTCCCCTTTGGAGTAGTTTTATTCAACCAAGTGGTCTTCCTAGGGGAAATAAACTCACTCCGGGTCAGTATACTTCTTAGGGTGGGTGCCCATCTGAAAGCTACCCGTGGTGGTCCTCCCACTTTCCTTGACAAGTCAACATCTTTCATAATAACGTCTGTCACAGGAGCCCTAGTGGCTAACCGCACTTAGCCTTCTGAACGGTGCCAGCGCACGGATCGTGCTAACTCTGGTCGCAGTCAATGCGCAGGAACCGTTAAGAATTAGCCGCAGACAACTCAGAAGGGAGCCTGTGAGACACGGGTAATTACAACGTACACACGATTCCACGGTATCTGCCACCACCACTGGTATGGGCCAGTGGACCAGATTTACTGACTGACTAGTCCTGCGAATAAAACGGTTAAACACACGGTATTCTGTCTAGCCAACAACAAACAAACAGTAGCGTATCTTCAGAGACCCGGGATCAGTTCTGTGTGTGCTGATAAGCAGGGTAGCGGACAGTGAATGACTTGGAGAAAGTCGTTTATTCACGCAATATAAATAATTAATATATACAGACAATTATTAAAATCAACAATTATTAAAACAGTAATAGCCAGTATAAAAAAATAAAAGAAGGGAGAAAAATACTTAGTTCCTGGAAAGATGTCCTTTTTGTGGGAAAAATCAGAGTTCTGGGTTTCAATCAAGGTTCAGAGTTCAGACCAGGTGGATGCCAGCATATCCTCAAGCTGGCACCGATGAGTTCAAGATGTTTTCAGGGTGGAGGACACTGAGTTTGGGTCCTCTGCCATTCTTATGCCCCTGATTCAGTAGGAGGGAGTGAGGGCGGGGAGCCACACACCCCCTTAGAAGATGAGATGAGCCCTCCCCTTGTCCTGGGGACCGGAAATCATATCTACCC
This sequence comes from Hyperolius riggenbachi, assembly GCF_040937935.1. Lineage (NCBI taxonomy): Eukaryota > Metazoa > Chordata > Amphibia > Anura > Hyperoliidae > Hyperolius > Hyperolius riggenbachi. Next base: position 192,933,520 of record NC_090646.1, on the reverse strand, counting down.
ATATATGGGCTCTATCTCACAGAACCGTACAGGTCAGGGCAGAGTCATTAACATTTTCAGGTCTGTCTCGATTTACCCAGCGCCCTGATACCAGCCATGAGGGGTGGGACCCCTGTGGTATCATCAGGGCACTTTCAAACTTCCTAACTGGCAGTCTTTACCTCAGAATGTTCTGAAACTTCCTCAGAACCAGCACCGGGACTCATGCTACACTTCCCCCACGTTTGGCGAAGCTGCCATCTCAGGAACCCCAGAAATATGACAGATCTGGGAAGTTATGGATTATGCTATAAGACTCACGATTATTCAGGATGTGTTCTAGCTGCTAACAGCTGACTTCCCTTTGATCTTTACCAGGGAGCAATTTGTCAAGACCTCCCGGGGATTCGTAGCCTGCCTGGCTGCACCTAGGCATCCTTATCACCCTTTGGTTAATTAACATCTACATGAGACCAGCTAGGTGTCACCTGGTTCCCAGAACAGAAAGGGGAATTGTGCCTTCCACAGGGAAGATGTCCAAGCTAATTAACACCTCCCCCTCAGGCTTCCACTCAGCTAAGACAGATCCCCCAGCTGTTCCTAGGCAGAGGGATACTACACATCAAATCTTGGTTCTATTGATCTGAAGCGCAATCGATGCAGGGAATCGAGTGCGATCGTTCTTTTCTTCACGGGTGGTTCCAGGACGCGCCTGCGGCCCCACAACCGTCCGTGACAACGTCCCAATGTTTGAAGATGGTCTTTCTAATCTTATCCGCCATGGGGCTATAGTCAAAGGTGAATGTCATCCTCCTCTTCTCTAAACCCCTTCTTTTTCTAGGTGTCAACAAGTCCACCCTATCTTGTTCAGTCGCCCGCTGTCTAGCTGCCTCTAATTGGATGGGGTCATACCCTCTTTTAGTAAATCTCTCTGTTCATTTCTCTTACTTGACCGTCAAAATCCGACTCCTTCTTGTTATTCCTCCTGAGTCTCAAGTACTGTCCATATGGGATCGCCCCAATAACATGTTTAGGAAGCTGTTAGCGTGCAATATTGTATTTGTAGCCGTCGGTTTCCTATAGTTCTTGCTGTAAATTCCATCATCTTGGATTACTAGCTTTAGATCCAAAAAGGTCACCTCCGTACGGCTCAATTCTGCCGTGAATTCCATATTGATCTCATTGGTATTCAAATACCCCATAAACAGGTCAAACTCGTCATCCGAGCCAGTCCACACCACCAGGACGTCATCCACATACCTCGACCATTGTCTGACGCATCCCCGAAATGGATTATTCTCGGAGAACACGGCCGACTCCTCCCACGCCCCCAGGAAGAGGTTTGCAAAGGAGCATGCCACAGGGGTCCCCATGGCGGTGCCGGCGGTGTGTTGGAACCAACATCCATCAAACAAGAATGCATTGTGTTTCAACACAAATTCTAAGCATTCACATAGGAACTCAATATACCCATCATCCTTATTGGCACGTTTCAAATATTGTCTGACCGCCGACACCCCCATGTCCTGAGGAATGCGACTATACAGGCTGACCACATCAATGGTGGCCAGTCTGTCTCCTGGGACCCATGTGGTACGCTCCAACATCTGCAACACCTGCACCGTATCCCTTAAGTAGGAGGGAACCCCCCTCAAAAGGGGGCGCAGGAGATGGTCGAGGTATCTGGATAGTCTCTCCGTGAGAGACCCACAGCCTGATACTAAGAACGTCCCGGTGGTGCGGTCATAGATTTATGCAGCTTGGGGATGTGGTACCACACAGGACGTCTTGGGAAGGGGGGTATGAGGTCAATGGCCAATTTCTTGGATATGTAACCCTTCTCAATTCCCCCCTCCAATAGAATCTTTAACCTGGTCTGGAACCTTGAGGTCGGGTCAGCCGGGAGCGGACAATAAGTGGCACGGTCACTTAATTGCCTCTCGGATTCGTTTTTATACTGGTCAGCAGACATAATGACTAAATTGCCACCCTTGTCCGCCCCACGAATGACCAGGCCCTCATTCCCTCTCAGCCAGTCCAGGGCTACTCTTTCGTCCCTGCTCAAATTGGGCACCGCATCTTCATAAATCTCTGCTCTCATATCTTGCATGACTCGATCAAAAAAATGGTCTATGCTCGACCCAGGCGGATAAGATTAGAAAGACCATCTTCAAACATTGGGATGTTATTATGAAAGATGTTGACTTGTCAAGGAAAGTGGGAGGACCACCACGGGTAGCTTTCAGACGGGCACCCACCCTAAGAAGTATACTGACCCGGAATGAGTTTATTTCCCCTAGGAAGACCACTTGGTTGAATAAAACTACTCCAAAGGGGAACTTTAGATGTGGACATTGTGTCCATTGCCCCCACTTATTACCTCAGAAAAGTGTGCGGGTGGGTAAGGAGCTATTCCGGGCTAAGGCCTTCTTTTCCTGTGCTACCGACTTTGTGGTCTATGTGATGTTCTGCCCGTGTGGCCGATATTATATAGGCCAAACGACTCGCCCATTGAAGGTTAGGATGGGAGAACACTTGAGTACGGTGAAATCTGGAAAGAGTGGCACCCGCCTTGTAAGACATATGAACGAGGAACATGGGGGGAGTGGTAGAGGTCTTAAATTTGCGGTACTGGAACGGGTTGAACCCGAGAGACAAGGGGGTGATAGAGAGAGGATGTTGTTGAGGAGAGAAACTTGGCTAATTTTACAAACCAATGCAATGGGCCCTCTTGGTCTGAACGATAAGATAGAATTTTCGTGTATGTTAGATCCGTAGTGAAGTTATCGTGGGCGGTGTGAGGTAGGTTTGGGGGAGCGCGGGGATGAAGGTTACCACACACTGCCGTGGCCGGGATGCTCGGCACGCACTTACGTTCCCTACTTGGGGATGGCCTTGCGTAAATTAGCTTGGCCGCAATATATTCCAACGTCTTGGTTTTGTAGAAATTTGGTGGCCGTGCTGGATTCCAGAGTGGGCAATTTTGGGGTGTGTGGACGCCCGGGCCGCGGGGCTCAGTGGTTGCCGGTTGTCCGGCCCTTTATCCCCCTGGTTTGTCTCTCCCCCTCCCTCCCTTCCTGCCCCCCCACCCTGTTCTCCCCCTTTGTTTTCCCTCCCACAAATGAAATTCAACACAATTTGGGTGGGATTTTGCCCTTGAGGTCCTTTAGTGTATTTAGCATTATGTGAATGTTGCTGATTTTTTCATTAAGGATTTAGATAATCTTTGTATACTCTTGTTATGATGTATGTATACTGAGCTGCCAACATTTATACATTGCTCCCCCTCCTTAGATTGGCGACACTGCAACGTGTTCCCCCGACCCTTCCCTTTTGTTGGCTATGAACATGGTTAAATAAGTTTTAGGGGTAGTATAGATCCAGAGTGGATCGTATTATGCGGTCTCCTGACACCTCCGCCCCAACGATATTGGTTTAAAGTCACGGTTTTGTTTGTATCCATTCACTATACAATGGTGCACTTAGTGATTCGGCCACAAGATGGCGCTAGGATCCTGTGTACGCATATAGTTTTTGGAGGCTTGGCGGTATGTATTTGATTAGCATACCTTGAGGTCACTTGACCTCCGTGGATACGCAATGGATAGGGCAACGTGGCGTTATAGGCCACGTCATTGCTGACGGACTTTGAAATTGTTTTTGGTCCGCCGTGCGACCCTTAGGTCGCACCTATTATGCGTAGCCAGGCCACACATGCGTACTAAGATCCGGATGCGTCAGGCTTGGGTCGACCAATCTACTCCGAGCACTGGCATTGACGCGCAACCGGAAGGGGCGGGGCTTAACAGCGTTTTATACCGGAAGCGTATCGATCGCCATTTTTTTGGAACGCAGCGTGACCAAGCGTCCTGGTGGATGCGAAACGGCCGTCACCGATCCATTTGCAGCCCTGAACACCCACCTCCACCCTGCACAGCTATCGCCATGAATATCAGGTGATGTCAACATGTTGTCATATATTGCACGAATAAATTGCACAATTGAAAGCTGAATGACAGATGGTGCCCGTGCCTGCTTCTTGTTGTATAATAGCCTCCGTATCAGTCTCACCTCGAGTTCACTTAAAAAAACAAACAAACATAAATAAATAAATAAAATGTTACAGTTTTTCACCAAGTAGCCCCTTATAAAAAACAGATACTCATCTAAGGAGAAGGAAAGCTCTGGGTCCTATAGAGCTTTCCCACTCTCCTCCCGGTCTCCGCGTTCCCCCACAGGCTCCCCCCTTAGCAGTCCTCGTGGACTGCTGTCCTTTTCTCCTGTTATGGTTTGGAATTATCACAAGGGGAGGACAAGGAAAAAAGAATATTGGACTGACATGCAGGCAAAAAACGTATAGTTATGGTGTCCAATGGGGTTAGGGGGCGGGGCCATAACCCAAAGTATGCTGCCATAGAATTGCACCAGGAAAGAAAAATTTCCTGTAGGTAAGTATTAATTTTCCTAAATATTGCATACATGTTCCTGGATCCTTTTTTTGAGCATACGGGGAGTTTTGCCGACGTAATTTAGTCCGCAGGGACTTGTTATCATGTATACTACATATATGCTCTCACAGTTGATGAACGTCTGTATTTCATATGTTTTCCTTCCTCTTACATCATGAAATACATTTGTCTGGTCACTCAAATGGAATACACTGCACTTTCGCATTTATACATTCCCGTTGGTCTCAATGAAGGTCCTAACCACATCCTCGTCGACTGTGTTGTTACCGACCGATATTCCGATTTGAGAAGCATGTCACGAAGATTCGGCATTCGTTTCACCGCCATCTTTGGATATTCACCTACTGCCTCAATGATTCGTGGATCTAGTCGCAGCAAGTGCCAGTGTTTTGCCATTTTTTTCCTCAATTGATTCCAATGGGTGCTATATTGTGTCACCAGTCTGACATGATTATCTTTCTGTCTATTGTCTTTAATCTTTCCTGTCAGCAGATTTTCTCTAGACCCTCTGTCTGGCGGGGCCATAACCCAGAGTATGCTGCCATGGAAGCACCAGGGAAAAATGAAGGTGATGAAACCAGCCCACTAGGACTGCATTTTAAGCTCAATCATGGGAAGAATCCAGAAGGCCTGAAATTTAACCACTTCCCGACCGCCGTATATACAATTGGCGGCCGGGAAGTGGACCCCGCAAGGACCGCCGTATTGACAAATGGCGGCGGTCCTTGTAGGGGCATGGGCGGAGCGATCGCGTCATCAGTGACGCGATCCTCCGCCTCCGCCTGGCGCCGCTCACCCGCCGCAACATCCCGCCGGCCATACGGAAGCGCCGGCGGGATGTTAACCCGACGATCGCCGCATACAAAGTGTATAATACACTTTGTAATGTTTACAAAGTGTATTATACAGGCTGCCTCCTGCCCTGGTGGTCCCAGTGTCCGAGGGACCACCAGGGCAGGCTGCAGCCACCCTAGTCTGCACCAAGCACACTAATTTCCCCCCCCCCCTGCCCCAGATCGCCCACAGCACCCAATCACCCCCCTAATCACCCATCAATCACTCCCTGTCACTATCTGTCAACGCTATTTTTTTTTATCCCCCCCCCTGCCCCCTGCTCCCTCCTGATCACCCCCCCCACCCCTCAGATTCTCCCCAGACCCCCCCCCCCCACCCCATGTACTGTATGCATCTATCCTCCCTGATCACCTGTCAATCACCTGTCAATCACCCATCAATCACCCCCTGTCACTGCCACCCATCAATCAGCCCCTAACCTGCCCCTTGCGGGCAATCTGATCACCCACCCACACCAATAGATTGCCCGCAGATCCGACATCAGATCACCACCAAAACGCAGTGTTTACATCTATTCTCTCCTCTAAACACCCACTAATTACCCATCAATCACCCCCTATCACCACCTGTCACTGTTACCCATCAGATCAGACCCTAATCTGCCCCTTGCGGGCACCCAATCACCCGCCTACACGCTCAGATTGCCCTCAGACCCCCCCTTATCAATTCGCCAGTGCAATATTTACATCTGTTCTCCCCTGTAATAACCCACTGATTACCTATCAATCACCCATCAATCACCCCCTGTCACTGCCACCCATCAATCACCCCCTGTCACTGCCACCCATCAATCACCCCCTGTCACTGCCACCCATCAATCACCCACTGTCACTGCCACCCATCAATCAGCCCCTAACCTGCCCCTTGCGGGCAATCTGATCACCCACCCACACCAATAGATCGCCCGCAGATCCGACGTCCGATCACCTCCCAAGTGCAGTGTTTACATCTGTTCTCTACCCTAAACACCCACTAATTACCCATCAATCACCCCCTGTCACTGCTACCTATCAGATTAGCCCCCTATCTGCCCCTAGGGCACTCAATCACCCGCCCACACCCTCAGAATGCTCTCAGACCCCAGCCCTGATCACCTCGCCAGTGCATTGCTTGCATCTATTCCCCCCTCTAATCACACCTTGAGACACCCATCAATCACCTCCTGTCACCCCATAACACACCTTCCCATCAGATCAGGCCCTAATTTGCCCCGTGTGGGCTCCTGATCACTCGGCCAAACCCTCAGATTTCCCTCAGACCCCCATCCGATCACCTCCCCAGTGCATTGATTGCATCTATTTTCCCCTCTAACCACCCCCTGAGACACCCATCGATCACCTCCTGTCACCCCCCTAGCACTCCTATCCATCAGATCAGGCCCAAAACAACCTGTCATCTAAAAGGGCACCCTGCTTATGACCGGTTCCACAAAATTCGCCCCCCTCATAGACCACCTGTCATCAAAATTTGCAGATGCTTATACCCCTGAACAGTCATTTTGAGACATTTGGTTTCCAGACTACTCACGGTTTTGGGCCCGTAAAATGCCAGGGCGGTATAGGAACCCCAAAAGTGACCCCATTTTAGAAAAAAAGACACCCCAAGGTATTCTGTTAGGTGTATGACGAGTTCATAGAAGATTTTATTTTTTGTCAAAAGTTAGAGGAAATTGATTTTTATTGTTTTTTTTTTCATAAAGTGTCATTTTTCACTAACTTGTGACAAAAAATAAAATCTTCTATGAACTCGCCATACACCTAACGGAATACCTTGGGGTGTCTTCTTTCTAAAATGGGGTCACTTGTGGGGTTCCTATACTGCCCTGGCATTTTAGGGGCCCTAAACCGCGAGGAGTAGTCTAGAAAACAAATGCCTCAAAATGACCTGTGAATAGGACGTTGGGCCCCTTAGCGCACCTAGGCTGCAAAAAAGTGTCACACATGTGGTACCGCCGTACTCAGGAAAAGTAGTATAATGTGTTTTGGGGTGTATTTTTACACATACACATGCTGGGTGGGAGAAATTTCTATGTAAATGGACAATTGTGTGTAAAAAACATCAAACAATTGTCATTTACAGAGATATTTCTCCCACTTAGCATGGGTATGTGTAAAAATACAACCCAAAACACATTATACTACTTCTCCTGAGTACGGCGGGTACCACATGTGTGGCACTTTTTTACACCCTAAGTACGCTAAGGGGCCCAAAGTCCAATGAGTACCTTTAGGATTTCACAGGTCATTTTGCAACATTTGGTTTAAAATGCCAGGGCAGTATAGGAACCCCACAAATGACCCCATTCTAGAAAGAAGACACCCAAAGGTATTCCGTTAGGAGTATGGTGAGTTCATAGAAGATTTTATTTTTTGTCCCAAGTTAGCGGAAAATGACACTTTGTGAAAAAAAACAATTAATATCAATTTCCGCTAACTTGTGACAAAAAAATAAAAACTTCTATGAACTCACCATACTCCTAACGGAATACCTTGGGGTGTCTTCTTTCTAAAATGGGGTCATTTGTGGGGTTCTATACTGCCCTGGCATTTTAGGGGCCCTAAACCGTGAGGAGTAGTCTTGAAACGAAATTTCTCAAAATGACCTGTGAAATCCTAAAGGTACTCATTGGACTTTGGGCCCTTTAGCGCAGTTAGGGTGCAAAAAAGTGCCACACATGTGGTATCGCCGTACTCAGGAGAAGTAGTATAATGTGTTTTGGGGTGTATTTTTACACATACCCATGCTGAGTGGGAGAAAGATCTCTGTAAATGGACAATTGTGTGTAAAAAAAATTAACAAATTGTCATTTACAGAGATATTTCTCCCACCCAGCATGGGTATGTGTAAAAATACACCCCAAAACACATTATACTACTTCTCCTGAGTACGGCAATACCACGTGTGGCACTTTTTTGCAGCCTAACTGCGCTAAGGGGTCCAAAGTCCAATGAGCACCTTTAGGCTTTACAGGGGTGCTTACAATTTAGCACCCCCCAAAATGTCAGGACAGTAAACACACCCCACAAATGACCCCATTTTGGAAATTAGACCCTTCAAGGGATTCAAAGAGGGGCATGGTGAGTCCGTGGCAGATTTCATTTTTTTTTTGTCGCAAGTTAGAAGAAATGGAAACTTTTTTTTTTTTTTCTCACAAAGTGTCATTTTCCGCTTACTTGTGACAAAAAATAATATCTTCTATGAACTCACTATGCCTCTCAGTGAATACTTTGGGATGTCTTCTTTCCAAAATGGGGTCATTTGGGGGGTATTTATACTATCCTGGAATTCTAGCCCCTCATGAAACATGACAGGGGGTCAGAAAAGTCATAGATGCTTGAAAATGAGAAAATTCACTTTTTGCACCATAGTTTGTAAACGCTATAACTTTTACCCAAACCAATAAATATACACTGAATGGGTTTTTTTTAATCAAAAACATGTTTGTCCACATTTTTCGCGCTGCATGTATACAGAAATTTTACTTTATTTGAAAAATGTCAGCACAGAAAGTTAAAAAAAATCATTTTTTTGCCAAAATTCATGTCTTTTTTGATGAATATAATAAAAAGTAAAAATCGCAGGAGCAATCAAATAGCACCAAAAGAAAGCTTTATTAGTGACAAGAAAAGGAGCCAAAATTCATTTAGGTGGTAGGTTGTATGAGCGAGCAATAAACCGTGAAAGCTGCAGTGGTCTGAATGGAAAAAAAGTGTCCGGTCCTTAAGGGGTAGAAAGCCCTAGGTCCTCAAGTGGTTAAAGGCATAATTAAAATGCAGATTCCTTCTAGGGAAGGGGGGGTGACCTCGATAGGAAGTTATGCCAGATAGAATCGAAGCTGGATTTTCAGATTGGGAACGGTAATTCCTCATGGCTTAAACTCTGACCTCCCTTTGGCCCCATTCCTTCCACGTTGATTAACCAGCATGCAAATTTGTTGTAATACATTTTTCTGGTGGTTCAGCAACTGCAAGGCATACAATTCCTCTTAGTTTTAAAATCGAAACATAAAATCGATATGAAATCGATAAAAAATCAGTGCAACTTTAGTGGTATGTGTGAAGTGAGGCTGAACGAGGAGTGACAGTGGAAAACAGATACTGTTAGAAGCCAACGCATAAAGCACATATAACATGGGAGATGCAATATAAGAATTATTTTCTCAATACACTGAAACTGTACTTTCGGAATCTAAAAACTGGACGCTAAATGGCAAAATAATGAAACAAGAAAAGATAAGCCTTTTAGGGGAGGAGTATGCAAAGGAGCTACATGGCTGGGACTTTTTAAACGCAGTAGAAACAACCGCCCACTATAATCTGACGAAGGCCGGTGGGCGGCCGATACTAGTGATGGCACGGGCAAAGCGGTGAGGTCACATCCGGATCCAGTGGTGTATCGCGCCATGAATATCGCAAGTTTGACGGGGAACTGATCTTTGAACACACAGTATGGGCAATAGATGCGCGGAGTGGACGGTAGAGACGCGAAGTTCGGATCTTTTCAATGATCCGGATGATTCGAATCGGATCATTGAAAAGATCTGGATCTTTGATCCGAATCTCGGATCATTTTACTACGGAAGCATTCGGGGGTGAAATGAATAGCAGGACAGGTCTTTCCCTGCGGTGGACAGAAAAGGGGAGGGGGGTGGACACACAGAGAAGGAGAGATGTTGGATAGACACGGGCAGGGAGTGAATAGAGAAGGGAGGAGGGACGAGCAGAGAGCAGAAATGTTTGTTTGCACACAATACCCACATGCTGCAATCATATGCTTTACATATATTTCCCCTATATGTTCATCTGTATACTTTGAAAGCAAACCTCGCCTGAAAGAAAGCATTCCCCAAAGTGAAGTGCAGCTGTTTAGAGCAGAGTGCAGGAGGATCATATTGCAATCACAGTGCCTGCAAAGTTACTGAGCTGTGCTGAGCTGAGCCAAAAGCTTCCCATTTGTTCACTGTGCAGCACTAGGGAACAGACAGCCTATAAGGAGCAGCACGTTATAGCCAGTATGTGTGCTCTACACATATCTGGCAGTGGCACCCATGTCCCCTCTCTGTCATCTACCTGTGGCTGTGCAAGGCTGCCTCCCCTCCAACAGAGCGATCCATCTCTGCTCTGCTTCCAGGATCCCGCTGCCCGCTGAGAGGGGGGCCTGTCGCTCCTGCGATCCGAATCACTCATTTTGATGATTCGGATGATTCGACTCACAAAATAGATTCGGATCAAAGATCCGAATCGTTCATGATCCGGACAACACTAGTGGACGGAGCACAACAATTGGCTGGAACAAGCAGAGCTGTAACTACAGTTAGCTGGAAAGCAAAGACTATGCCGTGCAGGTGGTGAGAGCCCTCAGCGGCAAATCATGCTTGCATAACAGCTTATAGTGTGCATCTACTTCATCTAACCAAATGCGCTTAGCAATTATCCCTGTGTGAACTGTGATAGCTCTGAAGTGCGGACTCACGCTTTCTGCAATAAGGAGTGCTCAATCCATACATGGAGAGACTTATGTCGCTAATTAGAGAGTGGAGGAACCAATAAGTTGCATGCAATTGATTCTATCGAGACTCCCGGGAGTGACAAGGATTGCCATATGTGTGTATGTGTGTGACATGTGAACTGGAGTGATTGACACAGCAGGCTGTGATACAGCTTAGAGTGTTAGCACCGCAAGTTCTGCCCATTTTTAATGGGTTTTGGGGTATGTTGTATAGCAATATTTAATAAAGCAGAAGTTGTTTAGCAGACAATTATAGAATTGGATTTGTACTGTAAATGTTTGATCACAATTGGCTCTCCTGTGAAAGGGTACATTATGCTTGAAAGGTTTTTGGCACAGGATATTGTTGTTTGATGAGGAGGAGGAGGAGGTTACTAGCCATTGATTTCAGAGGCAGTGGGGAGGAGGGAGGAGGAGAAGGGACTGCATTTACACACAAGCAAGCTGATAGCATATCCAGCCCTCTAGCTGTGACAAAGAACATGGCTGCCCTCATTGTATCACAGCAATAAATAATCATAAACTTTTTAAAGCTGGTTGTATCTAGATTTGCTGTGTAAACTATCTAAACTTTAGATAAAATATATAGACAAGTTATTTTTTATAGTTACTTTTTCATCTTGGATCCACTTTAAGGGGGATTTGCTATTAACTGCTAAAGTCGGCTGCGATTGAAACATTTCCCACACTCAGAACGAGATCTTTAAAATTGATTTTCTCAAAAACTATAAGGTCTTTTTGAAACAAAAAGGTTTCCTCTTGTAGTCACTACCCCCCTCCACATACCCTGCAAATTTAGTGTTTCTGGCATTTAAGGGGGCTTTGCTATTAACTGCTATAGTCAGCGGTGGTTAAAACATTTCCCACACTCAGAACGAGATCTTTAAAATTGATTTTCTCAAAAACTATAAGGTTTTTTTTTTTTTTTTTTTTAAATGTTCCTCCTGTAGTTACTGTCCCTGTTAACTGCTAAAGTCGGTGGCAGTTGAAGCATTTCCCACACTCAGAACGAGATCTTTAAAATTGATTTTCTCAAAAACTATAACGTCTTTTTGAAACAAAAAGATTTCCTCTTGTAGTCACTGCCCCCCTCTACATACCCTGCAAATTTGGTGTTTCTGGCATTTAAGGAAGATTTGCTATTAACTGCTAAAGTCAGAAGCGATTGAAACATTTCCCACACTCAGAATGAGATCTTTAAAATTGATTTTCTCAAAAACTATAAGGTCCTTTTGAAAACATTTTTTTCCTCTTGTAGTCACTGTCCCTCTCCATATACCATGCAAATTTGGTGTTTCTGGCATTTAAGGGGGCTTTGCTATTAACTGCTAAAGTCGGCGGTGGTTGAAACATTTCCCACACTCAGAACTAGATCTTTAAAATTGTCTTTTTTAAAAACTATAATCTCTTCTTTTTGAAAAAAAAAATGTTCATCTTGCAGTCACTGTCCCCCTCCACATATCGTGCAAATGTGGTGTTTCTGGCATTTAAGGGGGCTTTGCTATTAACCGCTAAAGTCAGCGGGCGTTTAATTTTCCCACGGTCAGAAGCAGAGATTTAAAATCGATTTTCTCAAAAACTATAAGGTCTTTTAAAAAAATGTTTTTCTTCTTATACCCACTGTCCCTTTTTACATACCCTGCAAATTTGGTGTTTATAGCTTGTAAAGGGGCTTAGCTATTAACCGTTAAAGTCGGCACCATTAAAGTCTCTGGGAAAATGCGAATACAACCTTTTTTGAAAAAAAAATTGCGTTTCGCCGCGGACGGGAACAGCTGAAGTTTGTGCGAACTACCCGCCGGGTGCACTGTTTGGTCCATCTCTAGTAAGGAGGGAGATCAATAGAATCAGTCAGGGTTCGGTAGATATGAGCTGCTATGCCAGATTTTTCGACAATGCATTGCGGAAGGTTGAGGACCGCTGTATACACACTTGATTCTCAGTAGAGATGGCCCTAAATTACCTTGAAGTGACCCTGAGATTAATAGTTATAAAAAAAAATTATACATACCTGGGGCTTCCTCCAGCGCCCTCGGCACCGATCGCTTCCGCGCCGCCTTCTTCTGCCTTCTTATTGTCCTGGTAGAAGCCCCATAAGTTTGGCCAGTCGGTGCACACTGTGCATGCCTGACCTCGTGCCTTGCAGCACTCCCATGGCTGGGAGCGCTCTGTGCAGTACTACTGCGCACGCGCAGAATGCTCCCAGCCGCAGGAGCACATGCACAGCTGCACTGCTAATGCGCCAGCTGGCTATACTTACGGGGCTTCTACCCGGACAATGAGAAGGCAGGGGAAGATGGCGTGCAAGCGATCAGTGTGGAGTGGGCTGGAGGAAGCCCCAAGTATGTACAAGTCTTTTATAATTATTCGTCTCTAGTACACTTTCTGTCATACACACCACAGATTGCTCTTTGCTGAGGTGGTCATTTGTAGATAAGGTGAGAAAACCTCTCCTGAAAAGTTTATTGAACCAGGGATTGGCCATGATGGTGTTTCCAATTCTTACAAACTAAGGTTTCGGTTTGTAAGTATTTTGGTTGACCTGTAATTTTTCTACAAGTGCCTTTGAATGGTATAATTAATTTGTAGATTAGTATCTGCTGACTCTCAGATTATAGATTGGAACATGTAATGCTTTAGCAGTAGACTAGCTGATTGCCCGGCGTTGCCCGGGTATGTATTTGGCTGGTGTCGGCTCCAACCACTTTTTCTAACCCTAACACACAATTACTCAATGACCAAGTTTGTGAGCTTTGTAGTCTTTGGCATCAATAATTTGCATTGAAATGAAAAAATATGATGGGTTGTTTGTGGCTCCACCCCATTTTCTGAATTTGAACCCCAGTCACCCAATGACCAACTGTACCAGGTTTGAGGCCTGTGCCAGTAACAGTGCAAGAATGGTAGCAATTAAATATTCCCTTGAAAAGCAATAGTGAAGCTTAATACACTTTTGTAGGCTCCACCCACTTTTCTGAATATTAATCCCATTCACTGAGTGACCAACTGTGCAAAGTTTAAGAACCCTCCCATTAACAGTGTAAGAATGGCTGCAGTTTAAATGTTCCCAGTGAAATTTGTATTTGTCTCCACCCACTGATTGGCCGGCGTTGCCCGGGTATGTATATGACTTGTGTTGGTTCCGCCCACTTCTATCCCTAACGCACAAACACTCAATGACCAAGTTTGTCAGCTTTGGTGTCTTTAACATCGATAATTTGTATATTCCCATAGAAATTAAACAAATCAGATTGGCTGTTTGTGGCTCTGCCCCTCTCCAGCATTTGAACCCCAGTTACCCAATGACCAACTGTAGCAGGTTTGAGGCATCTGCTATTTGCAGTATAAAAATGGCAGCAATTTAAATATTCCCCTTGAAAATCAACAGGTGAATTTTGATTGACTATTATAGGCTTCACCCACTTCCCTGAATATTAATATCAGTCACCCAGTGACCATCTGGGCAAAGTTTGGGAACCCTGCCATTAACAATGTAAGAAGGCCCGCAGTCTACATTTTCCCAGTGAAATTTGGTTTTTGCTCCGCCTACTTTTTGTAACCTGGACATACAGTCACTCAATGACCAAGTTTGTGAACTTTGGGGTCCTTGGCATCAATAATTTGTATTTTCCCAAGAAATGAAACTGTTTGTGGCTCTGTCCCCTTTTCTAAATTTGAACCCCAATGACTAACTGTACCAGGTTTGAGGCTTGTGCCATTAACAGTGCAATGAATGGTAGCATTTTTAATATTCCCCTTGAAAATCAACAGGTGATTTTGATTGGCCTTTTTTAGGCTCCACCCACTCTTCTGAATATTAATCCCAGTCACCCAGTAACCAGCTGTGCAAAGTTTGAGAACCCTGCCATTAACAGCGAAGAAGGGCTGCAGTTCAGTCACTACTCAATGACCAATTTTGTGAGCTTTTGGGTTCCTGGCATCAAAATTGTGTGGATAGAAGCAGTTTATCCAAAAAAAGCAAATCTGATTGGCTGTTTGTGGCTCCACCCCTTTAGTGAATTTGAACCCCAGTCACTTGATGACGGACTGTAGCAGGTTTGAGGCCTCTGCCATTAACAGTGTAAGAATGACAGCAGTTTCAATATACCCCTTGAAAATCAATAGGTGAATTTTGATTGGCTCTTGTAGGCTCCACCTACTTTTCCGAATATTAATCCTAGTCCCCCAGTGACCAACTGTGTCAAGTTTGAGAACCCTGCCATTAACAGTGTAAGAATAGCTGCAATTTATATTTCCCCATGTAAAAAGTTAGTTGTTTTTGGCTCTGCCTACTATTTCTAACCTTGACATACAGTCACTCAATGACCAAGTTTATGAGCTGTGGGGTCTTTGGCATCAATAGGTTGCAATTAAACAAATCTGATTGGCTGTTTTGGCCCACTCCCTTTTCAGAATTTAAACCCCAGTCTCCCAGTGACTGACTGTACCAGATTTGAGGCCTCTGCCATTAAGAGTGTATGAATAGGAGCAATGTAAATATTCCCCTTGAAAATCAAAAGGTTAATTTTGATTGGCTGCTGTAGGCTCCACCCACTTTCCTGAATATTAGTCCCAGTCACCCAGTGGCCAACTGTGTCAAGTTTGAGAACCCTGCCAATAACAGAATGGCTGAAATCAATCTAAAAAATCAGATTGGCTGTTTGTGGCTCCACCCACTTTAGTGAATTCGGAACCCAGTCACCCAATAACTGACTGTATCAGGTTTGAGAACTCTGCCAATAACAGTGTAAGAATGGTAGCAATGTAAATGTCCCCCCTTGAAAATCAATAGGTAAATTTTGATTGGCTGTTTTTAGGCTCCACCCACATTTCTGAATATTAATCCCAGTCACCCAGTGGCCAATTGTGTCAAGTTTGGGAACCCTGCCATGTAAAAAATTAAGTTGTTGGCGCCGCACACTTTTTCTAACCTTGACATACAGTCACTCAATTATCAAGTTTATCAGCTTTGGGGTCCTTGGTATCAATACTTTGTATATTCCCATTGAAAAATAAACAAATCTGATTGGCTGTTTGTTGCTCCGCACCCTTTCTGAATTTAAAGGATACCCGAACTGAAATGTGACATAATGAGATAGACATGTGTATGTACAGTGCCTAGCACACAAATAACTATGCTGTGTTCCTTTTTTTATTTCTCTGCCTGAATGAGTTAAATATAAGGTATGCAAGTGGCTGACTCAGTCCTGACTCAGACAGGAAGTGACTACATTGTGACCCTCACTGATAAGAAATTCCAACTATAAAACACTTTCCTAGCAGAAAATGGCTTCTGAGAGCAGGAAAGAGGTAAAAAAGGGGAATTTCTTATCAGTGAGGGTCACACTGTAGTCACTTCCTGTCTAAGTCAGGACTGAGTCAGCGACTTACATACCTGATATATAACTCTTTCAGGCAGAGAAAGAAAAAAAGGAACACAGCATAGTTATTTGTGTGCTAGGCACTGCACATACACATGTCTATCTCATTATGTCACATTTCAGTTCGGGTATCCTTTAAACCCTAATCACCCAGTGACCAATTGTACCAGGTTTGAGGCATCTGCTATTAACAGTATAAGAATGGTAGCAGCTTAAATATTCCCTTTGAAAACCGAAAGGTGAATTTTTATTGGCTGTTGTAGGCTCCACCTACCTTCCAAATTCTTAATCTCATTCACCCAGTGACCAACTGTGCAAAGTTTGAGAACACTGCCATTAACGGTGTAAGAATGGCTACAGTTTATATTTTCCCAGTAAAATTTGTTTTTGGCTCCGCCCACTTTTTGTAACCTGGACACACAGTCACTCAATGACCAAGTTTGTGAGCTTTCAGGTTCCTGGCATCAAAAATGTGTGAATGGAAGCAGTTTATCCACCAAGGAAATCTGATTGGCTGTTTGTGGCCCCGCCTCTTTTGTGAATTTTGACCCCAGTCACCCAAAGACCGACTGTAGCAAGTTTGAAGCCTCTGCCATTAACAGTTGTAAGAATGGCAGCAGTTTAAATATTCCCCTTGATAATCAATAGGTGAATTTTGATTGGCTGTTGTAGGCTCCACCCACTTTCTTGAATCTTAATCACATTCACCCCGTGACCAACTGTGGCAAGTTTAAGAACCCTGCGATTAACAGTCTATGAATGGTTGCAGTTTACATTTTCCCATTTAAAATGAATGGCTGAAATTTGATTGGCTGTTTTATGCTCCGCCCACTTTTCCTGGATTTGTAGCCTCGGTCACCAAGTGACCAACTGTGCCAAGTGTGGGGACTCTGGCTTGTTTACTGTGAGAATGGCAGCCTTTTACATTTTTTCCATTGACTTGAATGGGTAAAATCTGATTGGCTGTTTGTAGCTCCGCCCACGTGTGCAGGGGGCCGCGAGACCCCCAGAACATATCATCCCAAGTAGTCAGGGATCTGTATACCAAGTTTCGTTCAAATCGGTCAAGCCGTTTTCGCGTGATCGCAGCACATCCATACATACACACATACACACACACATACACACATCCGATTTTATATATATAGATGACTGTAATATGCTCACACTTGGATCAGCAACCGTTAGGCCCGGTTCACATTAGCGGTTGTTTGCCAAACGGACCGGATGACCTGACCGGATCCGGACCGGATCCGGATCGGAACCGTACGGTTCTGATCCGGATCCGATCCGGATCCGGTCAGGTTGCATCAGGTGTCCATCAGGATGCGATCCGGATCCGTTTGGCAAAAGTTCGTTAAAAACAAAAAAAATGTTGGGGTCTGGGAGGTCAGCAGAAGGGGGACCTGTGGAATCAGGCCCTCTGCTGTTTAGCACTCACCTCCACCTCCGACATGCTGCCAACATCTCCGGATCCGGATCCAGCTGTGCTGCTCCACTCCAAAATGCTTGCCCATGTGTCCCCATCCAATATCGCCGCAACAATCCCCATAGGAAGTGGGGTAGAACATCCGGATTTCTCAGCCAGTGTGTTGTGCGCTCTCCGGTTCCCATTGGTTTGTATTGGCCGGATGGTGCAGTCCGGCTCCGCCCCGGATACGGCTGCCGGAGGAGCCGGATGAAAAAATAGCGCATGTTGGAACGGAGGCCGGAGTCCGGATCCGGCCCGGATCCGGTCCGGCTCCGGTTCGGCAGAACGGACGCATGTGAACGGACGCATAGGCTTTCATTGCCATGCCGTGCGTCCGTTCCGTCCGTTCTGCAAGCGGTGCGGCTCCGGCACGGCGATTCCGGAGGGCCACCGCAAGTGTGAACTGGGCCTTAGGCCCTTTTCACACTTTAAACATGCTGTTGCACGTTCCTGAAAAGGTTGTGCGGTACTTTGACACTGTGACCATACAGTGCGGCATGCAGTACAATGAAAATGTCTCCCCGCCACTGTAAATGCACATAATTCAAGAGTCTCTTGCATTATTCCAATGGAACCCAATGCACCACAATAAATGTGATAGCGCCATAGGATTAACATTGCTTTTGCCTTGGGGTGCAATGTATTTGTGTAATGTAATGGCGGAAGTGTGAAAGAACTTTCAGGCCCGGAACCCACTAGAGTGCCGGGCTTTGGCATTGCTGGTGATTGCCATCCAATTTTGATTGCTCAATCGTTGACCAATTTTGCCACCTCCATGTAGTATGAGGGCCAGCGAATTTTGAAATGCACCCCCTCCTTTCGTGTCACCAACCCCTCCCTCTAGATTGTAAGCCTTTAGCAGGGCCCTCTCCCCTTGTGTATCATACTTGACTGTGTGCACTTTAGCCAGATTTATGGAACTTGTATTTTTACCTCTACCACTCCAGTGCATGATCTGGCATTGTATTACTATCTGCATTGTGTTCTGTAACTTATTGCTTATTACCTGTATTGTTGTATCTATTGTCTGTTACCTGTATTGTGCTGTCACCCCTTTTATCATTGTCTGTAATCCTATTTATTGTACAGCGCTGCGTAATTTGTTGGCGCTATATATATGTTAAGCTTCTTTTTTTCATGGACGGCTGGACTGGGTCCTTGTCGGGCTGTTTAGCACCAGGTTTGTCACTGTTTGACATGCAATGGTGTTACTCGGTTGCAAAAATAAATGCAACTTGTCTTAGGAAGGCCATGCTCAGATGCAACTCCGTGGGGGTGGGGCTTTCCAACACCTGTCCTGCCTGCCACAGTGCAGGGGAGCAGCTGAGCAACACATTTTTGTGAATAAAAAAAAAGACTGGGACATAAAAAAAAAAATTCTTTATGGACACCTGCTTAATACTGCAATCACATAACTGCTAATCCCCCACTAAGTTTCGGTGGGACCTGGGTAAGTGAAGCTCTAAATATAACCAAGCTGGAGTGGGTTTACAGTACTATAATTATTCTGGTATAAAGTGATGTCAATAAATTCATTTTACAATTCAATGGTATTGAATAGTTGCATCAGGTGATAAACTGGCATGCTGTGCGTTATTCTGGCGGAACCTGCTGCACCACTGATGTGTCAATTATATAATCTGTTGAAGTGTGAAGGAAGCCTTTAAATGGTACACTGTCGCTAATTTATACTTACCCGGGGCTTCCACCAGTCCCTAGCCATCCTCTTCAGCCCCTCTGTTGTGGCAATCCGATCAGTCGCCGCCAGTCGAGGGCTTCTGCCCATGCTCTGCTACGTGCTGCCTCCCGTCCCTTGGAACATCATGCACAGTACTAAGGCGCAGGAGCAGAAAGCTCCAAAGGACTGGTGCGCGCGTGCCAGCCATGCATGCGCAGAAGCCTGCGACTGCCCGGATTACCGGAAGTCGTAGCAGCTGAATGGAGGGCCCTAAGATGACGGCGAGTGACTCAGTGCTGCTCATGGGGCTTAAGGAAGCCCAGGTGAGTATAAATTGGCAATGGTGAACCATCTCAGGTTTACTTTAAATTTTTATGGATTTCCATACCTGCATCGGTCAGTTCTTTATTTCCTGTTGTGTCACCAGGACCGTTCCATTGTCAAGAGTAGTCTCAACAATTAGGACAGAGGTGACAGTGAGGGTGTTTTCACATTTCACATGTTTAATCATGCGGTAGCACAAAAGCTTACATGTAAAAAGGGTGCTGCGGGGAAAACCACTAGAAGAATATTTGCTAAATTACCAATATTCTAATATTCGGCAATGGATAATATGATCCATATAAAATATTTGTAAAAATGAATGCTATTCTATCATCTCTAAACCCATAGGCAGATTATCCACCAGGCAACCTAGGCAAGTGCTTGGGGCCTAGTGGGTGTCATGGAGCCCATCTGCCACCTCCTCTGACCTCTCTCCATTTCAGCTTACCAAAAAGACCACAAGAGGGTCCCAAGTCTACTACCTTGCCTAGGGCCCCTTTACATCTTAATCCATCTCTGGATAAACCTAACCCTATTCTCACTTGAACCCTCCCCTATCAATGCCTAACCCTAACCACCCCCCCTCTGCCACAATATCTGCGCCGCTTAAACCCCCCTCCGCTGATTTCCACAACACCTAATTACAAAATTGCCTCCGGTGTCAAAATTACTCCCCGGGGTGCCACTATAGCCACAAATAACATTACGGTCTATGTGGCATCTATTTGTTCCAAAGCGCCGCCGGAACCCAAATGACCTGCTTTGATGCAATGTGCTCCTGCACGTGAACACACTGCCTGTACAACTATATGGACGTGTTCACACTTCTGCGCTATAACGCATTGCTTTATCCTGAGGCTTTATCTACAGTGTGTTTCTGAAAAACATTGGCTGCACAGGTTCCATAGCAATTCATGCTATGACATAATGCACACTGCTTCTATGCACACTATGGCCCATATGCAATTGGCGTTTTCTCCTGAGTTTTCTCCAAGATGATAATTTTTCATCTTCGATTTTGAATAACTTTTCAGCACTTTGCAATGGAAAAAGTAGGTGAAAAAAAGTGTTATCAAAATTATTTTGAGCATTTTTTTTATTTGTTGGTGGTTTAAAAGGCATTTTATTGACAAGTTTGAAAATATCACCTAGGAGAAAACTCGGGAGAAAAAAAAATTGCATAAGGGCCTGTGTGTGTTGTGCTATGTTTATGTATAATGTGCACGCCCAGTGCACATAGGGGCCCATATGCAATTCACTTTTTCTCCATAGTTTTCTCCTAGGTGATATTTTTAAACTTGTCAACAAAATGCCATTTAAGCCACCAGAAAGCAAGAAAAGGCTCAAAATAATTTTGATAGTACTTATTCACCTACTTTTCGGTTGTTGAAAAGTGCTGGAAAGTTATTTAAAATTGAAGATGAAAAATGATCTCCTAGGAGAAAACTCAGGTGAAAAAGAGAATTGCATATGGCCCAGCGTGAACAATACCCTTAGGCTACATTCACAATGAGGCATACAATATTGTAACAGTACGATCATCAGAAGTTAGCAGTATGGTGTAACAGATTCATTGGCATAACTTGAGGCACGCGATGAAGTATCGGACGTGGAATTACATTTGTGGCCAAAATGTTTAAACCCTCACCAAACCCCAAGGAATTATGGAACATTTTCCTAAATTCTTCTCAATGTTTGCAGCATTGATGAAACTTGATATAATCACACATTAACTAGTGTTATTTAGCAGCTTTCGAGACATCTTGTAATATAAAATACATGTTTAGGCTTATATCAAATATAGTAAAATGGGGTGGTCCATGTGAATGTTTGCTCAGGTGTGGTTCCAAATCTGATTGCTTTCAAAACACACCTAAAGTAATTAACCAGTCAGTTGGCTTCCTAACAACACCTGCAGTCAGCTAGCTTCCTAAAGACATTGGCCTTGATTCATAAAAGTGCCTGCGAGCGGGGAAAGTCGAGCGGGGAAACACCGCTGTCGGTATTTCCGCCTTCAGGGAGGTAATTCATAAAAATTTAGCTAGTTGTGACAGGCGTGCGGAGATACTCCGCTGTAGGCAGGCGTTAGGCTGTCCTACGCATGCGGAAACAGGAGAAGCAGGCGGAATCCCTCCGTGCGGTGTTCTCTCTGCAGCTGCTTGGGAGGTCTGTCCCATTCACTGCAACGGATTCCGCACGCTTCTTGCCACATCAGAGGTAGCGGTAATACCCGTCCGCATACCGCTACCTCTAATCTTTATGAATTGACATTTGTTACTTTTGCTGTGATAATCACCGCGCAAGGCGGTGATTGATCACTCTGCTCGTGGATGTCGGCTTTTCATGCGGAAAAAGCCTTTATGAATACATATTTTGCTGTGTGGTCGGTAAAGCGAGCGGCTTTCTGCATTTCCTCATGCGGAAATGCTTTATGAATCGAGGCCATTGAATCAGCATAAAAAGACTCCAAGGAACAGGACTCCTGAACACGAGGGGGACTACTGTTACTCACAATGCCAAATAAATCAGTTTAGAGCTCAGAAAGAAGATAGTAGATCCTCATGATAGTAGATGCTCATGGAAAAGGCTACACTACCATTTTTAAGTGATTCACTGTGTCTAGAACTGTACATTGCATCATTGCCAATGCCAAGTACAAGGAGACAAATTCTGTAAGAAACAAACCAAGATCCTGGAGTGGCCTGCACAGAACCCAGACCTCAATCCAATTGAGAATCAGTGGCGGGTGCTCAAAATGAATGTCCATGCTTGGAAACCATGCAATTTAGACAGGCTAGAACAGTTTTCAATAGAAGAATCGGCCAAAATCCCTCAGGAGACCTGTGCCAACCTAGTAAATAACTAAGAGATTGTCAGTTGTGGCTCAGAAAGGGTACACTATTAACTATTAATGGCCAGGGGGCTAATCATTCTGGATGTCTTTTTTTTTGCTCTTTCTTGTTTCAATTCATACTATTAATAAAATATCTTAAATAAACTTAGTGGACATTGTTATTTTGGAAACAAATACACTATTAAAAAAAATCCAAACACTTAATGTTAATGGTCATTTTAATGGAGAAATGTCTAATCGCATAAGGGGGCTAATCATTTTGACCTGAACTATACAGTTGCAGTGAAGCATACTACTTTTTATTGACTTTATGCTTTACTGTATGCATCGCAATGCATGCATACGACTTTTCCAGTCCAGTCCAAAACTGTGTGTTTAGAAAACGCAGAAAAAATCGCGAATGCAAACGCACACCAACGATGCAGCACACGCGTTCATCATTCATTTCAATAGCCTTTAAAATCGTGCACGTTTTGCCGTTTGCGGCAAAACGCGCAAAAACGCATGTAGTGTGTTCCCTGCCTCAACCTAGCTTTAAAAGCTTGGCAAGGGTTTTGTACAGCTTGTCCAAAAGGAAAAGAAATTGATTGAATAACAATCCAAGGTGTTTTCTCTGTTCACTTCGGATGTATATATTTATAAATCCACCCTACTGAGAAACTTCGGTTAGGTGCAAAAGTCGACGTTTAAGACCTCCTGAGACTGAGTACTTTACTGTGAGCAGATTGTGGTTATACAATTGCCTAGCATCTGCTTCCTGTCTGCATACTCAGGTAGAGAACCTTTTCATCTGTAAAGGAGGGAATTCTGGCATAAAGTATGTTGCTCTCCAACACTGGGTGTTCTATAGTCACAGCTGATTGACTTGTCAACTAGCTGTAACCAGGGTATTTTTTTTCCACTCTAGGGTTTTACACACTGCTTATATTCACTTACATATCCGGGCTCCATATTCCTCTCTTCAGGTGTCCTTTAATTGAGGGGGGGGGGGGGGGTATGCTGCCCAACTATGTGGGCTTTGCTTTGGGGGATGCCTCCTAATTATTATATTATATTAATTGGGGGGGGATGGCACTGCCTACAATGCAATCTCTGCCATCATGCCACTAGGGCCTCGATGCATGAAACTGCGGTAGACTGCGCTGGTAGTGCACACAAATGTTACTGCTCCTACCACTAGCAGCATAGCATGAGTTGCCTAGCTGGCATGACCTATGTTACCTAAGTAACACAAGCGTTGCTAGGATTAACGTGTGCTAGAGTGCGCATTACCTAGCACATGTTACCTTAGCAATGCTTGTGGCACACAGGGCCGGATTTCTACTTTCCAGTGCCCTAGGCCTGCTTTCACCTACCGCCCCACCGCCACCACCAAAAAAACATTCTGTCCAACACTCTGACTAGCGATCATTGGTTTGAATGGGCTCATTTCAGTTGTGCTGCTCTGCCCCCCATTCAGCCAAGAATCAGAGGATGCTCTGTCTGCTCAATAATTCCTGCAATTTGCGCTCCTGCCCGAATGTGCAGCCAATAGTGTTCTGGGCATGCGTACTTGAGAAATGATGCTGATGTATACCCCCAAATACATAGCGGATCTATTGGAACTTTATGCTCCTCCACGCACCCTCCGCTCTGCCAACAAGATGAAGCTGGTTATTCCCAGGATACACTTAACATTTATTGCTGGGGCCTTTTCCTCTGCAGCCCCTACTCTATGGAACTCCCTTCCACAATCAGTACGAGAGGCTCCCTCTCTGGACAGTTTTAAAAAAAGGCTAAAAACTCACCTCTTTTCCCGAGCCTTTGAGACTGCATAATGCAGGGTCACAGCGCTTTGAGTCCCCAGGTAGAAAAGCGCTATAAAAATATTATTGTTATTGTTATTTGTCAAAAATGCATAACACTATACTGGCGTTGGTTGCTGTGCACATCTGGGCAGGAGAAGGAAAACTTGCGCAAGTCGCAAGTGGCCAGAGCATGCGCTGCTTCTTTGTCCTCTGTGGGACTCACTGCAGTCAGAGCCACAAACAGGTGACAGGGCAGCTCAATGGAGAGAAGCCCATCCAAAACAGAGAACAGGTATGTAGCAAACATCCTCTCAATACCCAGTTTGGATGTTTGGTTGTAATTAGAGCGGACCTGAACTTAGAACTTCCTCTCTGCTTCAGAAGATACACAACAACATAATAACCTTTAAAAAAGAAAAACATTTCTTTGTTACAGCTGATACGAATCCTGCAATAAATTGGCAGTGTCTACTTCCTACTTTCATGGAAGCAGACATATTGTTAACATCCTGTGCTTTCAAATGAGCTTAGATGGTATGGCAGTCAGGGGACACGGGAGAGATTAAATTACAACTTCAGATTAGACACAGATGAGGGGGATCTGGGGTGCATATCAATGAAAATTCCACGAAAAACAGATCCCAGGTAGTACACTCCTGGAGATAAGCCGGTGCCAGGCCTCGAAATGGTCCAGGTGCAACCGAAGTAAGAAAGGAGGCGGCACACCACTGGCTGCAAAAGTTGCTTGTATTGCGGAATAGAGATGGCCCAAACCTCCGATTTTCAGTTTGCGAACCGGGTTCGCGAACTTGCGCAAAAGTTTGGTTCGCGCAAACTTTCGCGACCTGCAATAGACTTCAATAGGGAGGCGAACTTTGAAAACTAGAAAAATTTATGCTGGCCACAAAAGTGATGGAGAAGATGTTTCAAGGGGTCTAACACCTGGAGGGGGGCATGGCGGAGTGAGATAAATGCCAAAAGTCCCGGGAAAAATCTGGATTTGACTCAATGCAGCGTTTTAAGGGCAGAAATCACATTGAATGCTAAATTGCAGGCCTAAAGTGCTTTAAAACATCTTGCATGTGTATACATCAATCAGGGAGCGTAATTAGAGTACTGCTTCACACTGACACGCCAAACTCACTGTGTTATCAACTTTCGATGGTTCTTTCTCTACCATTGTTAAAGCTTACATCTATTTTTTTAAATACTTGTTCTGCTTGCTGTTCAGTACCTGCAACGAGAATCTTTTATGGAGGGCAAGTCTGCCATTGTGAGTGACCAAGGCCGGGTAATGGCCGGGGAATCAGGGTTCGATTCCGGTCCGGAGTGGGAGCCTGAGAACCGGCTACCACCACTGCACATCCAAGTAAGGACCCATTTGCTGTATAAGTAATGTACCTGCCCTGACCGCGCTTTGCAGACCAGGCATCTGTGGTCAGATGGACCCTTGACCCAGCGCAAGACGAACCAAATCGAAAGCATTTGCCAAGAATGTGTTATGGAGGGCAAGTCTGCCATTCATTCAACTGTGTGAAACTTTCTATGGTACTTTCTCAGTAACATGATGACCACGGATAATGGCCGGGGAATCAGGGTTTGATTCCGGTCTGGAGTGGGAGCCTAAGAAACAGCTACCACCACCACACATCAAAGGAAGGCAGTAGGCACGCTGTGGGCAATGGAGCAGGAACGGCTACCACACATCCAAGGAAGGCAGCAGGCAGGGCATGCACCTCCCGAGGTAGTAACCAAAAATAACAATACAGGAGGAGTTTCGAGGCCCTGCTGTATATGACACTGATCGACTTTACTACCTGTAACTGGAATCTGTTGGTCAGCAGGGCATATGCTTCAAGGGCATATCTTTAAGGGTGTATAAGACACCCCGAATTAGCCCAGAATTATTTAATATATACTGTACTCCCTGTACTTGAAGATCTACTTATCCATCTGTACTGACATCGCGATATTCTTTCTTGCAGGTATGCATTTGACTCTATGCAATATTTCCTGACTGATTGATCTGCTCCTTGAATCCTGCATTGCTAATTTCTCTATTTTAACTGGTATGCATTTGACTCTATGCAATATTTCCTGACTGATTGATCTGCTCCTTGAATCCTGCATTGCTAATTTCTCTATTTTAACTGGTATGCATTTGACTCTATGCAATATTTCCTGACTGATTGATCTGCTCCTTGAATCCTGCATTGCTAATTTCTCTATTTTAACTGGTATGCATTTGACTCTATGCAATATTTCCTGACTGATTGATCTGCTCCTTGAATCCTGCATTGCTAATTTCTCTATTTTAACTGGTATGCATTTGACTCTATGCAATATTTCCTGACTGATTGATCTGCTCCTTGAATCCTGCATTGCTAATTTCTCTATTTTAACTGGTATGCATTTGACTCTATGCAATATTTCCTGACTGATTGATCTGCTCCTTGAATCCTGCATTGCTAATTTCTCTATTTTAACTGGTATGCATTTGACTCTATGCAATATTTCCTGACTGATTGATCTGCTCCTTGAATCCTGCATTGCTAATTTCTCTATTTTAACTGGTATGCATTTGACTCTATGCAATATTTCCTGACTAATTGATCTGCTCCTTGAATCCTGCATTGCTAATTTCTCTATTTTAACTGGTATGCATTATTAACTTAGGCCACTTCCTGCTACTTCTTACCTATTCAATAGAGCCTTTGCATATGTTTGACTAGCCCTGCCCCTGTGAGACAAATTGGCCAGCCAATCCTCACCTGTTAGCAGTCTGCCTATTAACTCCAAACTCAGTTAGGGCCTATATTAGTAGATCTCAAAGGTCAGCAGACCGTTTGGTCAGCAGGGCATATGCTTCAAGGGCATATCTTTAAGGGTGTATAAGACACCCCGAATTAGCCCAGAATTGAACCAGAAGAGACCAGATGAGAACAAACACAAATCTCTCCATGGCTGCTCATCTGCTGATCTAACACTGGTATGATCTTTTCTCTTTGGTTTCCCTGACTTCCACCATCAGCTCATGTTTATCAATCCCTGAACTACCCTGATTTCAACCATCAACATACACCTGATAATATCACACAAACTACCCTGCACTCTTTAACTCTGACACTTATTTTCCCTAATTATACACACACCAACTTGCAAAATGTTTAATATCATTTTTACAGCCATTATTCTGTCAGCCCCACTACTTAAAATACCTACATCGCTCACCCCTCCCGCTGCCAGCAATAACATCTACATTGCTCCCTCTCTCCTACCATCCTCTCTCCTCTCTACTCATGAACTATTCTTATTTCTCAAATCACACATACCTTCCTCAACATCTCTCAAACAGCCCTCTGTCACATACAAATCACATCCTCACCTCTCTCATCTCTGCCTACTACTCTTACTTGCTGCTGGGGACATATCACCCAATCCAGGACCCTCTCCCAGACCGCACTACACTCTGGTAAATACCACATCCCGCACTGACCGTCCTCACTCCTCCGCACACATTAACCGATGTAACCTGATCACCATTCCTTGCCTTCCCAGCTCTCCCCCTCCCATATCTGGGGCTCTCTGGAATGCACGCTCTGTAGTCAACAAACTAGCCCACGTCCATGATCTGTTCATCACTAATGCTTTCACCTTCCTGGGGCTCACTGAGACATGGCTAACCCCATCTGATACTGTGTCTCCAGCTGCCCTTTCATACGGTGGCCTCAAGTTTAGCCACACACCTAGATCGGGTGACAAACATGGGGGTGGGGTGGGAATTCTTCTTTCCGAACACTGCTCCTTTACACCGCTTGCACCTGCACCTTCTCTGGCTTTCTCTTCCTTTGAGGCTCATGCTGTCCGCATCTACTCCCCTCACCAGTTCCAGGTTGCTGTCATCTACCGTCCTCCTGGAACAGCCTCCACCTTCATTGACCACTTTTCAACATGGCTTCTCCACTTTCTATCCACTGACATTCCTTCCATCATCATTGGGGACTTTAACATCCCCATAGACACTAAATGTTCCACTACCACAAAATTCCTCTCACTCACCTCATCCTATGACCTCTCCCAATGGTCCTCAACCTCCACCCACAAAGATGGCCACACTTTGGACCTAGTTTTTACCCGGCTCTGTCCAGTTTCCACATTTAATAACTCTTCATTCCCCCTTTCAGATCACAATCTCATAACGTTTACAATCAGCCCCTCCCTGCCTCCTCCAGCTACTGTAGTGCAGCCATCACGCTTATGCAGGAATTATCGCAACCTCGACCTCTGCTCCCTAGCTGATTCTCTAAAACCCCTGGGCTCCCTGTCATCCTACACCGACCCCGAGTCAGCATCCATCTACTACTCCACCACAGTCTCTGCTGCCATGAACACAGCCGCCCCTCTCACCAACTTCAGCCCCCGCCGCATCAACAGACAGCCCTGGCTGACTGAACCCATCAAACAACTGAAAAGACAGTCCAGGGCAGCAGAACGGCAGTGGAGGAAAAGCTCCAATGCAGATGACTTTGCCCACTATAAAAACACGCTGCTCCAGCTCAGGGACGCTCTCTCACTTGCAAAGCAGTCATACTTCTCTATACTTATTTCTTCACAATCCCATAACCCTAAACAACTTTTTAACACCTTCAACTCTCTTCTCCACCCCCCGCCTCCCCCTACAACCACAAACTTGTCTGCAGAGGACTTTGCAGCATATTTTGTGAGCAAAATTGAAATGCTACAGAACAGCTTTCAAAAGCAACCCTCTTCACCGGTCCAATCACCTCTTCCTTTTTCCTCTCTGCCCGGCAGCTCCCCTACTATTAACTATCCCTCTCCACATAACCACTCACCCACTCAAACCCCCTCCCTGCTAACAACCTTCTCTGCCTTAACTGAACAGCATCTTTCTTCACTAATCTCTAAAGCTCATCTTACTACATGCGCCTCAGACCCTATTCCCTCTCATCTTATCCCCCAGCTCTCCTCCCCCCTCATTCCTGCTTTAACAACACTGTTTAACCTTTCCATCTCAACTGGCATTTTCCCTTCTTCATTTAAACAAGCTATCATAATGCCACTAATCAAAAAACCCTCTTTAGACTCTACTGCCCTTTCTAATTACCGCCCAGTCTCTCTCCTTCCCTTTGCCTCCAAACTGCTGGAACGCCACATTTACTCAGAGTTGTCTAACTTTCTCTCTGCTAATTCCCTGTTGGACCCCTTCCAGTCTGGCTTCCGCCCTCAACACTCTACGGAAACCGTTCTCACTAAGGTTGCCAATGACCTCCTAGTTGCTAAAGCCAAAGGCAGATTTTCGGTACTAATACTCCTAGATATGTCCTCTGCCTTCGACACTGTTGATCATACCCTGCTTCTCCAAACCCTCTCAACACTGGGAATCAAGGGCTTAGCACACTCCTGGCTCAACTCTTACCTGTCTGGACGTTCTTTCATGGTCTCCTATGCCAATACCAACTCCTCTCCACGCCCACTGTCTGTGGGAGTACCACAAGGGTCCGTCCTCGGACCCCTCCTCTTTTCCATTTACACCCATGGCCTGGGACAGATAATAAGCTCTTTTGGGTTTCAATACCACCTATATGCTGATGACACTCAAATTTATTGTTCTGCCCCAGACCTCTCCACACTACTATCAAAAGTCCCCAAATGTCTATCCGCTGTATCTACATTTATGTCATCCCGCTTCCTTAAAGTCAATATGAGCAAAACGGAGATTGTAATATTTCCACCTTCACTCTCTGTTCCACCTCCCACTGTCACAATCAATGTAGAGAACACCCCAATAGCATCAACCCCCAAAGCTCGTTGCCTAGGGGTAACTCTGGACTCTGAGCTCTCCTTAAAACCACATATTAACACTTTAACTACCTCCTGCTACTTTCATCTCAAAAACATTTCCAGAATCCGTCCCTTCCTTTCACAAGAAGCAACTAAAATGCTTGTGCATGCCCTAATCATCTCCCGTCTTGACTACTGCAACACCCTACTCTGTGGTCTACCAAAAACCAGATTGGCACCTCTCCAATCCCTACTAAACTCTGCGGCCCGTCTCATCCACCTCTCTTCTAGATCCTCTGAGGCAGCCCCTCTCTGCCAATCCCTCCATTGGTTACCAGTTGCCCAAAGGATCCAGTTTAAACTTCTCACACTTGCATACAAAGCTCTACACAAGCTATCGCCTCCATACATTTCCTCTTTAATCTCCAGATACCTCCCCGCTCGGACCCTCCGTTCCTCACAGGAGACCCTTTTGTCCTCCAGCCTAGTCACCTCCTCTCACTCTCGCATCCAAGACTTCTCACGGGCGGTCCCTTTCCTTTGGAACTCTCTCCCTCAACCGGTTCGTCATGCCACGAGTCTGGAAACCTTCAAACGTACTCTGAAAACACACCTGTTCAGACAAGCCTATAATTTGCTATAGCCAGCACTGAAGGCACACTGGCTCACCCACTAATCCTTGTGTTTCCTTCCCCTTTGTTTCCTCCCCACTACCCTCTAGATTGTAAGCTCGCAAGGGCAGGGACCTCCTCCTAGTGTTTCTCATACTGCTGTAATTTTAACATATGTATATGTACCAACTACATATCAACTATGTATGTATCTGTATTTACTCTATTCAATGTCATGACTGTACAGTGTCTTGTATTTCTTATGTATATTTGTTCCCCATTATTTGTTTGTACTATGTACAGCGCTACGGAAGATGTTGGCGCTATATAAATAAAAAATAATAATAATAATAATAATAATAATCTGTTATGGAGGGCAAGTTTGCCATCCATTCAAGTGAAAGGTATGCACTGACTGCCAGGAATATACAATGTGCAGTCACAGATCCAGTGAAAGGTATGCAGTGACTGCAAGCAGCTGTTTGTGTAGTGACGGCCGTGCTGGACTGGTGCGCACCATGACGAGAGTGCAGGTGATGGCGGCTTTCCAGCCCATAAGGTCACCGGGCTGAGGTAGCTGAATGACAGAACAGTGACTGTCCAGCTGATCAAATTTGGTCTGTCCACCATGAAGCAACGACCTTCTTGGGTGTGCCCCCCCCCCCCCCGAGACACTCATATAGCCGGCGGTCATTGCTTCATTGTGATACGCAAGCCCATTCACCGCGGCAAGGTAATGATCATGAAGGGGAATTTGGCACATGTACATGCCTTTTGTTTTGTTGCAGCCAGAAAAATTAGGCAGGCATGTACACGCACCAGAAAAATTAGTATAGTGGCCGCTGGAGCAGCGGCCTTAAAAATTCAGGAATCCACCTGGAGTCCTGGACCCTGTTGGTGGTGTTGGAGAAGGCGGTCAAGCGGCCTGTGGGCAGAGGTGCTGTGTGGGAAGCGACTTAGTCTTAGGGCAGGCAGTCACACGGCGTGCAGGCAGAGATGCTGTGTGTGGGGACTGACTTAGTCTTGGGGCGGGCAGTAGGCCTCCGGGATCCATGCCTCATTCATTTTGATAAAGGTAAGGTACTGGACACTTTTGTGACTTAGGCGACTTCCCTTCTCAGTGGCAATGCCTCCAGCTGCGCTGAAGGTCCTTTCTGACAGGACGCTTGAGGCAGGGCAAGACAGAAGTTGGATGGCAAATTGGGACAGCTCTGGCCACAGGTCAAGCCTGCGCACCCAGTAGTCCAAGGGTTCATCGCTGCTCACAGTGTCTACATCCACACTTAAGGCCAGGTAGTCAGCTACCTGCCGATCCAGGCGTTGGTGGAGGGTGGATCCGGAAGCGCCAAGGCGAGGGGTTGGACTAAAGAATGTCCGCATGTCCGACATCACCATGAGATCGCTGGAGCGTCCTGTCCTTGCCTGCGTGGATATGGGAGAAGGATTACTGGTTGGGGTACCTTTATTCCGTTGTGCTGTGACATCACCCTTAAACACACTGTAAAGCATAGTTGCCAGCTTGTTCTGCAAGTGCTGCATCCTTTCTGCCTTCAGGTGAGTTGGTAACATGTCCGCCACTTTGTGCCTAAACCGAGGGTCTAGTGGCGTGGCCACCCAGTACAGCTCATTCCCCTTGAGTTTTTTTTATACGGGGGTCCCTCAATAGGCTGGACAGCATGAAAGACGCCATCTGCACAAAGTTGGATGCAGACGTACTATCCATCTTCTCTTGTTCTTCCTCAGTGATGTAAGGTAAGTCGTCCTCCTCCCCCCAGCCACGAACAATACCACGGGAACGTTGAGCAGCACAAGCCCCCTGCGACGCCTGCTGCAGTTGTTCTTCTGCCGCCTTCTCCAGGTTGACCCAATGGGCTGTGTGAGTAATGTACCTGCCCTGACCGCGCTTGGCAGACCAGGCATCTGTGGTCAGGTGGACCCTTGACCCAACGCTGTGTGCCAGAGATAAAACCACTTGCCTCTCAACTTCACGGTACAGTTTGGGTATCGCCTTTTTAGAGAAATAATTGCGGCCTGGCATCTTCCACTGCAGTGTCCCAATGGCCACAAATTTACGGAAGGCCTCAGAGTCCACCAGCTGGTATGGTAACAACTGGTGAGCTAACAGTTCCGCCAAGCCAGCTGTCAAGACGCCGGCAAGGGGGATGATTGGCAGAAATTGGCTTCTTCCGCTCAAAGATTTCCTTCACAGACACCTGGCTGCTGTGGGCAGAGGAGCAGGAACCGCTCAAGGTCAGAGGCGGAGTGAAGGAGGGTGGCTGTGAAGGTGCAAGGGAGAAAGCGGTTGAAGATGATGCACCTGAAGGAGGAAGAGTAGAAGGAGGGTGGCTTTTCTTTTGTGTGCTGCTTTTGCTCAGGTGCTCTTCGTATTGCAGTTTGTGCCTTTTCTCCATGTACCTTCGTAAGGCACTTGTTCCTTCGTGGGTATTGGCCATTCCACGGCTCAATTTTTGGAGGCAGAGAGAACAGATGGCATTGCTCCAATCTGAGGCAGACACATTAAAACATTTCCAAACCGCTGAGCCCCCCTGAGGTGATGGCACTATGGTGGCATCAGCAGCTGACGTTGAAGGGCATGTTGGCTGGCTGTACATAGGTGGCGATACATGGTGCCGGACACTGCCACCAGCTGTTTCAGATGGTGAGCTCCCCTTGCTTCTTTCAGGAATTAGTCTCCTCCTACTCCTCTCTGACTCCCCCTCTTCATCTCCTCTATTGGGAACATACGTGAGATCCGTATCATTGTCATCATCATAATCATCCTGCCCAGCTTCGCTTGCCTCAGACACCTCCAAATTTGCACCAACAGCAGGTAGTAGTAGGTATTTGCAGTGGGTATTACAAAGTGCACACAGACAGGTACCGGACAGGCACAGTGACACTGCGTGCGCTCACATAGGTGGGTGGATGCACAGTGAACAACAGGTAGGTATATGCAGTGGGTATTACAATGTGCACCTGTCACATACAGACATGTACCGGACAGGCACAGTGACACTGCGTGCGCTCACGTAGGTGGGTGGGTGCACAGTGAACAACAGGTAGGTATATGCAGTGGGTATTACAATGTGCACCTGTCACACACACAGGTAGTCACTGAATGTGCTGGGCCTGGCAGTGGCACACACAGTAGGAATTAGCAAGGCTGTCTATGCAACACAAGTGTCAGTGGGACACACATACAAAAAATAGATCACAAGAACAAGATGAGCTCTCAAAAGAGCTGTTGTGGCGTGCTTTTTTAGCAATAAGAATCAGCAAGGAGCAAGCTAACAAGCCTACAAGAGCCTAACTAAGCTTTCCCTATGAGAGTCTGCAGCAGCTATCCCTTCACTAATTACTGCAGGCACACAAGTGAGTGAAAAGCCTGACGCTGCCTGCTTTTTATAAGGGGGGGGGGGAGAGACTCCAGGAGGGAGTGTAGCCTGATTGGCTACAATGTGCCTGCTGACTGTGATGTAGAGGGTCAAAGTTAACCCTCATGATGCACTATGGGGGCAAGCCGAACTTCCGGAAAAGTTTGAGGTTCTCCGCGAGCGCAAACCCCGGAAGTGCGCCGGGAACCGTTCGCGGCGAGCCGTTCAGGCTATCTCTATTGCGAAACAGACACTACATGTTACGGACACGCAGGTCCTTCATATATAACACCTGATGAAGGACCTGTGTCTCCGTAACATGTAGTGTCTGTTCCGCAATACAAGCAACTTATGCAGCCAGTGGTGTGCCGCCTTCTTACTAAATAGGTCTTGCCTTCTGTGGCCTATTTGTTGATCTCCAGCCTCTGTGTGTGTGTGTGTGTATGTATTATATATATATTCTGTATGTTACTGTGTATATTGTATGCCATATATTCTGTATATTATTGTGCCTTAGATAGGTTGTGGTGTTTAGGGGGGGGGGGGTGTTTTTTCAGTATATTCCTGTATGTTGGTCTTGCTGTGCTTTCTTCACTTATGCGCTTATAATAAATATACAGTGGTTTGCAAAAGTATTCGGCCCCCTTGAAGTTTTCCACATTTTGTCATATTACTGCCACAAACAAGAATCAATTTTATTGGAATTCCACGTGAAAGACCAATACACAGTGATGTACACGTGAGAAGTGGAACGAAAATCATACATGATTCCAAACATTTTTTTACAAATAAATAACCGCAAAGTGGGGTGTGCGTAATTATTCAGCCCCCTTTGGTCTGAGTGCAGTCAGTTGCCCATAGACATTGCCTGATGAGTGCTAATTACTAAATAGGCTTCACCTGTGTGTAATCTAATGTCAGTACAAATACAGCTGCTCTGTGATGGCCCCAGAGGTTGTCTAGGAGAATATTGGGAGCAACAACACCATGAAGTCCAAAGAACACACCAGACAGGTCAGGGATAAAGTTATTGAGATATTTAAAGCAGGCTTAGGCTACAAAAACATTTCCAAAGCCTTGAACATTCTACGGAGCCCTGTTCAAGCGATCATTCAGAAATGGAAGGAGTATGACACAACTGTAAACCTACCAAGGCAAGGCCGTCCACCTAAACTCACAGGCAGAACAAGGAGAGCGCTGATCAGAAATGCAGTCAAGAGGCCCATGGTGACTCTGGACGAGCTGCAGAGATCTACAGCTCAGGTGGGGGAATCTGTCCATAGGACAGCTATTAGTCGTGCACTGCACAACGTTGGCCTTTATGGAAGAGCGGCAAGAAGAAAGCCATTGTTAACAGAAAAGCATAAGAAGTCACGTTTGCAGTTTGCCACAAGCCATGTGGGGGACACAGCAAACATGTGGAAGAAGATGCTCTGGTCAGATGGAACTTTTTGGCCAAAATGCAAAACGCTATGTGTGGCTGCACATCACTCTGAACACACCATCCCCACTGTCAAATATGGTGGAGGCAGCATCATGCTCTGGGGGTGCTTCTCTTCAGCAGGGATCGGGAAGCTGGTCAGAGTTGATGGGAAGATGGATGGAGCCAAATACATGGCAATCCTGGAAGAAAACCTCTTGGAATCTGTAAAAGACTTGAGACTGGGGTGGAGGTTCACCTTCCAGCAGGACAACGACCCTAAACATAAAGCCAGGGCAACAATGGAATGGTTTAAAACAAAACATATTGTTAGGTATAGCGGAATTATCTCAGCGGCGGAAAGCAGCGCGCCCGCCGCTTCCACGTCTGACGTCACCGCGGCGGCTGCCGCGTCTCCTCTCCGCGTAGGTTAGCATGCTCGCGTATGGAGCGGCAGGACCTTTATGGTCTTAGGAGATGAGTCAGCTGACCTGCTGGTCGGCTGACATC
Source organism: Hyperolius riggenbachi (assembly GCF_040937935.1). Taxonomy (NCBI): domain Eukaryota; kingdom Metazoa; phylum Chordata; class Amphibia; order Anura; family Hyperoliidae; genus Hyperolius; species Hyperolius riggenbachi. The sequence continues at coordinate 192,897,497 of NC_090646.1, read as the reverse complement.
AAACCACTGTATCTCACTGCGGATTGGTCAAGCTGGTCTGGGAGGGATGTTTGGAATTGCCTGTTTGTATTTAAGGCTGGGAATGTCAGTGGTTCATTGTCTGCTGTTGCTGAAACTTCGCAGTGAAAGCTCTCAGACCTTAGTCAGATCCGTGTGTGCTTTGATCCGGCAGGACCCCGGGGATTTCACACTAGATTAGGATTATTACATTGCATTGATTATGTGGTGTGACTCTTTGCCTGTTTCTGACCCTCCGTTTGCCTTTGGATTCTGTACCTCTGCCAATCTGATCTGTTGCTGACGTCTGCCTGAACACTCACTCTGATTCTGCCTTACGATTTTCTACTTCTGCCAATCTGATCTGTTGCTGACTTTTGCCTGAATATCTACCCTGATTCTGCCTAGTGATTCTGTACCTCTGTCAATCTGATTTGTTGCTGACCATATCTGTAAGACCACTCTCCTACTAGTGATGCTCCGACCCTAAGAGCCGTCACTCTCCTGTGTCCTGAATATTACTGTGCACCCAATCAGGAGTGTCTTTTCAAAGTCCAGATCTAAATCCAATCGAGAATATGTGGCAAGATCTGAAAACTGCTGTTCACAAACACTGTCCATCTAATCTGACTGAGCTGGAGCTGTTTTGCAAAGAAGAATGGGCAAGGATTTCAGTCTCTAGATGTGCAAAGCTGGTAGAGACATATCCTAAAAGATTGGCAGCTGTAATTGCAGCAAAAGGTGGTTCTACAAAGTATTGACTCAGGGGGCTGAATAATTACGCACACGCCACTTTGCAGTTATTTGTAAAAAATGTTTGGAATCATGTATGATTTTCGTTCCACTTCTTACGTGTACACCACTTTGTATTGGTCTTTCATGTGGAATTCCAATAAAATTAATTCATGTTTGTGGCAGTAATGTGCCAAAACGTGTAAAACTTCAAGGGGGCCGAATACTTTTGTAAACCTCTGTATGTATAATTTATGCATATTTTGTCCTGTTGTGTTTCTCTGCCATTGTGGTGCTCTCTAACCAAATCATTTTGTCTCTATTGAGTTATATTTTCACAAAATGATGTGACATTGCAAAATTATCCGCCATAATTACACTTACACGCAAAATTAATTTTGCAATAGTCTGAAAGTTTGGATTACATTTTTGCATCGTAATTTTAGCTTTCGCTGTATAACTACTACCATGCGAAGTTCAAGTTTATCAATATAAAAGAGCTTGTGGAATAGGTTTCTTGTGGATGTTTTCTTATGCCCAGCAGAACAAAGAGTTTGTGCACGGAGGAGAGAAGTCATGCACAAGCAGCTTTGTTGTACTGGGCATGCACGGACCATACTCGCACATGTGCTCATCCACGGCTGGGAGCACGGCCAGAAGAAGCTGCTGAGCAGGAACGGTGACACATAGAGGCATTGGGAAGCCTCTGCACCATCCATAGGCTCCCTACTAATCAGCCAATGAGGTAAGTATCTAAAGTTTAACCCTCAACCCCACACAGAATCAGCAGACTGTAAACAAAAAGCATGGAACTAATAAAATTAAAAATTTAACATAAACAGCCACTGGATTAGAAACCTGATTACAAATTTAAATTCTAAAAGTTGGGTTGATATTAATACGGCACCTCTAAACATGCTGGTGCTATATAAATTCAAATTATTAATCATAAATAATGATAATTACATCTCTTGAGACAAAGGTTCATAAATAAAAGATCATTAATGGACATTTTTCTCTATATCTCTTATTACTGCATATACCACTAATAAAGTGACTAGAATTCCAAGATCAGCATCAAACAACTTCTTGGAAGCCAGTATGTTGTCTAATCATCTCTAAATAAAGGTAATAATGAGGTATAAAGTAGTCACTGACCACAGGTGGTCGGTAAACATTATATAATTGCTTCTGGGTGAAGAGAGGTGTTTGGTCTCCAAGGACCACTGTTAACAAGACTGGAACACGAGCCATTCCCTTATGACTGCATAGGCTTTTTTTCAGTTATGTTAGTTTTTATGGTTTTACACAGCACTATTTCTTCTGTCATCTTTGCCTCCTTTAATTTTAATTACCGGTAATATTGTGCAAACAAAATGAGCACAGAAAGATAGTAAGACGATAATTGGTCCCTAATCTCGGATCAGGTCATTTGGGCACAGGGATTGGCGGGCGTTTCATAGACACGTGTGTTAATTAGCAGCAATCAGGCACCCATTTCTTAGGGAAATATATATCCTTGATGTCAAAGAGGACGTAAAGTCAATTAAGGTAGCAAAGGGGTTCACTTAGAGTAAGTTTATTTAGCAGTAAAGGGATCTGAGCACCTATGTCACAAAATATACAAAATTAACCTTATAAGGGAGGTTCATAAATAGTTTGAGCTGTTAAGGGTGGGGGTGGGGTGGGCGGTAGTGACAGGCATTACTAATCTTTTGGGAGTCCCCCCCCTCCCCCTTGCCCCACGTCTGTATGTCTGTATGAGCTCCTGCATCTCCTCCAGGCAGACCCGCAGCTGCAGCAGTTTGAAGTGCCTGTGGCGTTTTCTCGCACATTGAAGGACTACATATCCTTGTATGCATTGCGGTAGTCTGGGAGTGCTACACCATTGCAGTAGCTTGAAACTGGAGACCTGTGGGTCTGTCTGGAGAAGGTGAATGAGCGCATACAGGTGGCGGCCCCCCAAAGGACTGTAATGCCTGTCACTCCCACCCCCATCTTCCAACAGGAAGAAGCTAACAAGGATAGCATAGCATACAGATGGAAGAGTATAGAGCCATGCAGAGTGAACAATTCAGAGATTAATTCAAACATACACAGTCAGTACAAACAGAGGGTAAATGCCAGTTAATGGAAAGGGTATTCTCTAAGACACTTACAGTTTAAAAGGAAACACACTACTGGCACAAACTTGAATTTGAAAATGTGTTTAGATCCATTTCACACCACATTGCACATGATGAATGATTGTTACTCAAATCATGTAGTGTGAATAGCGCTAATTACATTTTCAAATGAAACTGTGTCCCTGCTTCTCTTCTACAAATGTCGTACATAGTCTCTACTACAAATTGTTAAGCAGTAGTTAACGGGGCACTATGGCGAAAAACTGTAAAATTTAAAATGTGTGCAAACATAGACAAATAAGAAGTAATTTTTTTTCCAGAGTAAAATGAGCCATAAATTACTTTTCTCCTATGTTGCTGTCACTTACAGTAGGCAGTAGAAATCTGACAGAAGTGACAGGTTTTGGACTAGCCCATCTCTTCATGAGGGATTACCAGCAAAGCTTTTATTCTTTGTAAAGATATTCCCTAAAAAGGATTTAAACAATGATGCTGGCCAGCTTTCCCTGCTCGCTACACATTTTTTTTTTTTGGCAGTTGGACAGAGCAACAACAAGTGCTTTTGAAAATAAATAAATCCCTGAGAATCCCCTATAAAGAGATGAACTAGTTCAAAACCTGTCACTTCTGTCAGATTTCTACTACCTACTGTAAGTGACAGCAACATAGGAAAAAGGTAATTTATGGCTCATTTTACTCTGGAAAAAAATTACTTCTAATTTGTATATGTGTGCACATATTTGAAATTTTACAATGTTTTGCCATAGTGCCCCAGCTACTGTATGACAGAGTACAGCAACTTGCTGCTACTGATACTCTTGTCACAGTCAACTACTGTATGAAGCTACATGGCCCTTGCAATCATCAGTGAAAACACTGCAAACATGCGGAAATCTCCCAAACAGATACATAGAGCAATAAAACACTTTCCCAATCCACATGTTAAAAACAGATCTATGAGATGATCTACTGCACTAGTTTTAACAATCTCTTTATTAAAGCTGAAAAGACTGCAATGTACAAAGATGCAAGCAGTACGTCAAATATGCAACATAAAGCTCATAATAATCAGTAACATTTTCTCAAGAACAATGGGTAGGTCCGCATAAAAGATATAAAAATGTACGAGAGGATAGACAGCATCTGGGCGGACAGTGGTACAGAGTTCAGCAGTTATAACACAGATCCTACAATCAGACTACAGTATATGAAATATTTCTGCCAAGCCATGGCCTCCAAACTGTTTGGAAATGGTGTGTTCTATCATACACAGGAGCAGTAATCTTCTCAGATTTCATAGTGACTACTATAGTAGAGATAATCTGTGAGTAGGAAAGGACATCTGTTCCCCATTTGGTGGCGTTATGAATTTTAATGCATTAACAATATGCTGCAAAAGTTTATGCTGGGCATGTTTAGTGCTGGGGGGTTTATAACAATGTAAAAAAGATTAATGATCCTTTTTATGGGTTCTCTGGAAAAGGTAGTGATTGTTCCATATGGAGAGATATTCTACTTTAAATGGAGAAAGGCTATTTAATGAACTACCAATAGAATGTAATATACAGTATATTGTCCAAAGTTACATTTATTAATCATTTGGAGGATGAGTTTGATGAACATGCTCGTGTATCCTTAGATTTAAATCAATATTCTAGGTAAATATTATTTTAGTACTTCAATCCTGATTAGTATTGCTGCTGACATAATGGCAATTACTTTTCTATCATATTCATGAACATATTTAACATGTATTTTATTTCATTTAAAATTTAAAATACAATTGAATGGAATGTGTAGATAAATACTTAAAGGATTACTATCGCATAGAAAGTTAAAATACATGCAAACATATACAAATAAGAAGAATGTTTCTTCCAGAGTAAAATGAACTTTTCTCCTATGTTGCTGTCACCTGCAGTCGGTAGTAGAAATCTGGCAGAACTGACAGGTTGGAATAAGCAACCGCCATAAGTGCTTTTGAAAATAAAGAAAACCCTGAGAATCTCCCATGTGGAGATAGCCTATTCCAAAACCTTTCAGTTCTGCCAGATTTCTACCACCTACTGTAAGTTACAGCAACATAGGAGAAAAGTTATTCATAGCACATTTTACTCTAGGAGAAATATACTTTTTATTTATGCGTTTTCATGTATTTTTAAATGTTACAGTTTTTTGCAATAGTGGTCCTTTAATCAAATGTTCATGTAAATTGTGTATAATAAATATATGCTAAGAAATGGCCATAGCATGCTCTGCACTTGACTTATGGCAATTTATGTTACATCTTATGCATATTGCCTTTCTGAAGCTTGGGTAGCCCAGTCCCAGAATAATGGGAGAAATGACATTGTATATATCTGCAAATATTATTAGAAAATGGAAAATATCCCTTTCTGAATACAGCCGGAGAGTGTTGATAATGATGCTGCACGTTACATAACAAACCATAAGAGCAACAACCGCCTTGATGGCAATAAGATCTCGTTGTCTAGCCCTGGCTCTATTTAAGGTCCCATTTACAAATACAGTCTGCTTGTGTTTTACAAGAAGCCATACTATCCGTATGCTCACATAGCTTGTTGAGGCAGTAATAACATAAAGTCCTCCAGTGCTAACGATTAGATCAAACATTCTAGCGAAGGTGTCCTTGTCTGTTAGTGCATCAGGAAGGGAACATATGCAGCCTTCGGTGACATTATGATTACTTGGTCTGTCTTCTGGGACGAGTATCAAACTTGGCAAGCAAAAAAACGTTAGAAGAATCCAGTTTCCAACCAAACTTATATGTAAGTAAGTATTTGTAAGAAGAAAGTAATGTTTGTTTTGTATCTTCAGTAGACGAAACAGACCGAGATAGAATGTAAATAGCATGGTCACTCTTCGACCCATGCACAGAGTCCACAGAATAAACTTGCAGGCTATACTCATTGGATAGCAAACGCCATATTGATCTGGAATAACAACTGTTAAAACCCGGGAGATCAGCTGCAATAGGTTAGCAAAACAAAGATGTACGATCAGAAGTTCAGCAGCAGCAATGCTTTCTCTATTTGTTGTTCTTGCCACATATATCAGTAACAAATTCATTGGGATACCGGGAGCAGTCATTAAACAGGTAACTCCAAGTAAATGCATTGTTTGCAATGGTATCAGAATAAGCGCACTTGCCTGAGAGCAAAATCTTATGGTTATATTGGTTCAGGCTCCCAGTTGTCTTTATAAAGTAATGGGGATGGTTGGTCTCTAAGAATAGACAAGATAATGCTGGGAAACAAGACGGGACTTGCAGCCTGCATGTTTTTTGACGGTTTGTCCATTTCCTTTTACAATGTTCATTACTAAAGAGACACTGTAGTAAAATAATGTAATGAATAAAAGTGGTTATTTTTTACAGTATTCATTTGTAAATTACTTAGACAGTGTTTGCCCATCTTTCCTCACCCTGATTTACATTCTGAAATGTATCACAGGTGGTGGCATCTTTAGTCCTGTCAGGTGCAGCTCTGTGGAATATTTGTTGCTGAGAATTAGGAAGTCAGTGAAAATAATGCCTGGTCTCCCAGAATGCTTTGGGAAGCAAATTCAGCATAGCTAAACAGCCTAGGATAAGACACAGCAATAAATAAATCAATAAACACACTAAACATTAGGGATGGTTAATGAGATACAAATAAATGTGAGCTGATTATACACATTCTGTATTCAAATCTATGCAGCTTGAAAATGGACCTACCAACCTGGAACTCGATTGGTCCTATTTTCAAGCTGCATAAATTTGTATACAAAATGTTCATAATCCTGTATCAAATCCCAGTTATTTGTATCTCAGTGACCATCTCTGCTAAACATGTGCATTAACTGTTGGGGAGCACATGGAATTTTGCAGCAGTTGTACAGCAGATACAATGTGCATTTTTTACTGGCTTGTGAGAGGTATAAACCAGCTGCTTTCGTAAGCCTCTTGACATGTTTATACCTTTCTGCCTTTGTACTGCTTGAAAAAGTAGGGTCCATAAATATACCATTACATGAAAACCTGAATAAGGCCCTATGGGTTTCCACAAGCAAGCGTGGGGAATACAGTTAGGTACAAGTGGTAAGGAAAGCTTAGTGCAGATTGGGAGTACGTGGTATGGGTTTAGGGCATAGAACACATCAAAGAGTGGGAATGAGCAGAGCCGAAAAGAAAGTTAATAATGGAATGTGCGTGATGGTTGTGGAAAAATGGGAGGAGTAGGAAGGTTGGGAAGGCATAGAATACGAGTGGGTAAAACGTGAATGGAGTGGAAGTGAATGCAGCAAGGATATGGGGGGGCAGGATGGGGTGGGGTCACATCATATCCACACACACCTACTTCATGCAATCATTCCCCTGGTGCTTGATTCCTGCAGCAAGTGAGAGGACAGAGGTTCCACATCTACAAAGACACTTTGTCACGTTGAAATCTGGGCAGAGAGCGAAAGTAGGGAGCGCATAATATTACTATTTATCTATCTATCTATCATCATCTTCCTTTACACCGTATTCCACCTAATCTTCAATCACCTATCCTGAAATAAAACAATGACATGCAGACTTTTTTTCTGACTTACCTTAGCAGTCTTTATTCAACCTTTCCCTTTTGTGAGTCTTCCATCTCATCTTCTATCACCTTACCACATTAGCGCTATTGCGGGCCGCAACGCGTACAAAATACGAGTGGCCGCATATCTATGCATTGGCAAAGCGGCAACGAGTATTTATGTACGCGTTGTGGCCCGCAATAGCGCTAATTGCAGTCGGGAATGCGGAGGAAGCTACGCGTGGCCAGTACTGTTGGGCCTGTCGGCAAAAATTAAACTAGCTGGCAGCGGGGGACCAGAGGATTAGTGAGTGGCTGCAAGGGCACAGGACTGCTGCAGGGGGCTGGTAGAAGCCCCAGGTGAGTAAAACTCATTTTTTTCCTGGCTTAACCACTTAAGGACCAGGGCTTTCTGCAGTGATCGGTGCTGCGTGGGCTCTCCAGCCCGCAGCACCGATCAGGATTGAGCCTTGGCGATCAGACTTCCCCCCTTTTTTCCCCACTAGAGGGATGTCCTGCTGGGGGGGTCTGATCGCCGCCGGCTGTTTGTGATCTGCGGGGGGGGGCTCTTCAAAGCCCCCCTCCGCAGCGTTTTCGCCGCTCCCTCCTTCCCCTTACCTCCCTCTCCCTCCATGGGCTGCGCAGGACGGATTTCCGTCCTGCACATTGAAGGATAGGCTTCAGCCTATCATATGCCTCTGGCCGGGGATCGCCGATCTACGTCACGCCGATCTACGTCTTCCCCGCGTGTTTACATTTCGCTGGCGAGCCGCAATCGGCGGCTCTCCGGCTGTTCACGAAGACAGCCTCCGTGAACTGGCATGGAAAGGCCGCTCGATCGAGCGGCCGTTTCCATGCTATACCACTAACGACCCGCCAACGCCTATCGGCGTTAGGCGGCCGTTAAGTGGTTAAGTGTCCCTTTAAAGAGAATCTGAAGCCATTAAAAATAACGCTTTTTATCTACCTATTCTGTTCTTCTATATCAGCTAAGCTGATTAGCCGCATCCCAGTGGCAAAATGTCTGTAACCCCCTAAACTCCCAGGGCCAAAATCTATGACTTTATTGGTTGTGGATTTTGCTGTCTGGGAGGCAGAGCTGTCAATCAGCGCTGATCGGTGCCTCTCCCCTGCCCCTCTCAGTCTTCATTTACTGTGAGAGGCGGGGAGAGTCGGCGATCCGCGCTGATTGACTAAACTGGAGGCAGAGCAACAGCAAAAAGCTCTGCCTCTCCAGGAAGTAACAGGGAATTTTTGCCGGGGGGAGTTCGAGGGGCTACAGCCCTCTTTATGCCGCGGGAATGCGGCTAATCATCTTTATATAGAAGAAGAGAATAGGTAAATAAAAAGCATTATTCTTACAGGCTTCAGACTCTTTTTAATGTCCATGTGAATGTCCTCTCTTCGATCTTCTAGGATAAAATGGCAACCTAGGATCACCATCAGCACGGTAACCTTCAATTATGAGAGCACCTCCTTGAGGAAGAAAAACATAAGCAATTTGCATTATGTTTTGCTCAGTTAGTGTTTTCTATTCTTTTTCCTGATATTGGAAATCTTGCTCTTTTCCAAAGCAGGATGGGCCTCTGGAAACTTTTGTTTATCAAGGTGACTTCTCCGTCTCTGCTTCTGCTGCCTGCACCTTAGCTTTCTCGATTCCATATTGCCAAACTCCTGAAACAGAAATCCGAAAATATCAATTCTTATTAATGATTTGGACTTAGCCCTGCAGGCCTTTAATTTGTGCAACTTATATTGATCAATATGCACCATGATTGATCTTGTTTCTGTGTAGTTCTCTTGAACTTTCTTACTTTTTGATGGATCGGAGCTAAACCCCTCTCCACTACCTTATGTACATGTTCATAAGTACTTACCTTTAAAATGTGCTTCCCATGAACCTGGTCTTCAAAATCTCTTGCCCTCACTCATCCCACTCTGTACATACTTCGGCTGCTACATTGTCTGCAATATGTACTGGTTTTGGATGACACATGAATGCTGCTGCAAACTGCAAAATCATTTACAGTTGTGCTTGCAACGCTCTTACCCATTTTAATTTGCTTACCTCAAACTTTGTTGATCACGACAACAAAAAAAGTACTGCTCCGAAAACATGGCGACGGATTGGTCAACTCCTTTTCCACCTCCTGTACACCCTCTTGTTTTGTTCCCCCCATTACCTTTATTGGAGAACTCATTTTGCACCGTTGTGTATGGCGTTTCACAAACTATGGTGATGTTCTCTTAACCTAAAGGGACAATCTCTTATATAACAATCTGCAGATACCCCCTGACTGCTCTTGAAAAATATTCTCAGGAAATATTTGAGGTCTATGTACCTCGATTGGAGACACCTACTTTGTATTCAGTAGCTATTAGCACCTTATGTATAACTACAACTGGCTTCACACATTCTGGCATTCCCTTTCTCCATGTGACAAAACTCTGGAAAAATCCCCTAGAATTCAAGGCACATCAGGGTGCCTTTGCAACCGCCCGGCCTATTCGGCCTATTCTGAGGCATACACCTGCATGGCAATCGGCCAACCTATGTGCAATGTGTACCATTTAAACAGAACTGGCTGACTGTTCCCACGCTCCTTCAACCCCTCCCACACTGACGTGGGGATTGAGGTTATGCCTCCTGAGCTCTCAAGACCCTCCCCTCTGAACTCCACCACTCCCTGGACCTTGGGGGGTTACAGTTGGGCACAAGTGGTGAGGGAAGCTTAGTGCAGATGGGGCGGCCAGGATATGGGTTTAGGGCATAGCACATGTCAAACAGTGGGTATAAGCAGGTCCAAAACAAAGGTTGGGAATGGAATGTGGGTGATGGTTGTGGAAAAATTGAAGTAGTAGGAAAGGTGGGAAGGCATAGAATATTATTCGGTAAGACATGTGAATTGAGTGGAAGTGAATGCAACAAGGATATGTAGGGTCGGGGGGAGGGGGTAACATTACAGCCACACAGACCTGGTTCATGGACTCATGCCCCTGGTGCTTGATTAAAGCAGAATGAAACCCAGCATTTATACTTTGCTCTGATTATTTACAGCATATTATATACAACCAGCATTTTTTTTTACTAGAACTGCATTCAAAGGGTTAACACAGGCTTTAGAAGCTTCCCTGCCAGCAGAGCTGGTTGCTTCAGAACTTTACATAATGTTATCTTGTGTTTAATTGTATCAAGTGAGAAATGTAAACAAAGCCTTCTTCTCTCTCATAGAGGATGATAAAAGCAGTTATAAATAAAATGCAAAGTCAGCTCTCAGAGTAAAATAAGTGTACTTTAGAAACGTATCATTTCTAAATGAATAATAGTATGTATGGCATATAAAAAGTAGGAAAACCTGTTTTTATTGAATATTATGTCAGGGTTTTATACCGCTTTTTTTTTTTAATATAATTTTTATTTGTACTCAGCCAATGAAAGTCCACATACATTTTCAAAAGGATTTCGCATTATTGCTGAACAGGTTTTTTCCAATAATTGCCTCCGCCCCGCTATTACAGAGTGCTCCAAGTAATACACAATTTTGAGCATTCATACATATATCTTAATGCTTTACACATTTTGTTAATCTCCCTTCCTGGTGAGTGGAATTTAAGAAAAAAAGGATAAGAAAGATATGAAGAAAAAGGAAACAAGATAAAAAGAAGACTGAGAAGAAAAATAGAGAGAGAGAAAGAAAAGAAAAAGAAGTGAACAATATAACATAACAATTAAATATGCACAACATACCTCTTAACTAACTACTCTGTCATTTCTCTTATTGACACCTCGTTTAGTCCGAGTTTTCCGCACTCACTATCTGTTTATAGGTATCCGTATCCTGGAATAGGAGTCATGGGAACCACACCTTCTTGTACTTTTCCCCTCTGTCTCTACCTGTCATAATTGTTTCTTCCGCTTCATGTAATTTGTTTATCCTCTGAAACCATTCTTTAAGGGATGGGGGACTGGTCGATCGCCAATGTCTTGGGATCAAACTTTTTGCTGCATTTAGTAGAAAAGGCATGATGGAGGCCTTATAAGATTTCAAGGGTATTGGGGCCAGGTGGAATAGGATTTGCCATATATCTAGATCCAATGTTATCCCTGTGATTTCCTTGATTATTGTAATGACCTTTTCCCAAAAGGGTGAAAGTACTGGACACTCCCAGAAAAGGTGAATGATGGTTCCCACAGCCCCACATCCTCTCCAACATTTGTTATCGGTGCTATAGATCTTTGCCAGAAAGGCCGGGGTTCTATACCATCGTGTCAATAGCTTATAACAGCCCTCCTGTATGTGGGTGCTAATCAGGGCCGAGCCTGGGCGGGTGCTGCGGGTGCAAGGCACCCAGGCGCCTGCCTCTGAGAGGCGCCGCCCGGCCCCGCTCGCCCGGCCTCGCTCTCCCCCTGTGGCCGCCGCCGCCGCCGCCGCTTCAAGCTCCCTCCCTCTAGCCGCCGCGTCAGACCTCGATCAGGCGGGCGGGCGCTAGGACCTAGCACGCCGCACTGATATGCGGAAGTGACATCACTTCCGCATATAGAGCGGGTGCGTCCGGCGCCCTTTTCCTGGTCGGGTCGCCCGCTGATTGAGGTCTGACTAAGGGCTGCTGAAAGGTGAGGGGGGAGCGGAGGAGGGAGCGGCGGCGGCGGGGCGCGCTCCTGTCACTCACTAGCTATCCTGGGCACAGATACCACCTGGCTACCTATCCTGGGCACAGATACCACCTGGCTACCTATCCTGGGCGCACATACCCCCTGGCTACCTATCCTGGGCACAGATACCACCTGGCTACCTATCCTGGGCACAGATACCCCCTGGCTACCTATCCTGGGCGCACATACCCCCTGGCTACCTATCCTGGGCACAGATACCCCCTGGCTACCTATCCTGGGCGCACATACCCCCTGGCTACCTATCCTGGGCGCACATACCCCCTGGCTACCTATCCTGGGCACAGATACCCCCTGGCTACCTATCCTGGGCACAGATACCCCCTGGCTACCTATCCTGGGCACAGATACCCCCTGGCTACCTATCCTGGGCACAGATACCCCCTGGCTACCTATCCTGGGCGCACATACCCCCTGGCTACCTATCCTGGGCGCACATACCCCCTGGCTACCTATCCTGGGCGCACATACCCCCTGGCTACCTATCCTGGGCGCACATACCCCCTGGCTACCTATCCTGGGCGCACATACCCCCTGGCTACCTATCCTGGGCGCACATACCCCCTGGCTACCTATCCTGGGCGCACATACCCCCTGGCTACCTATCCTGGGCGCATATACCGCCTGGCTACCTATCCTGGGGACATATATCCCTGGCTACATATTCTGGGGACACTGTCTGTTTGTCATTATGTGCATTTACTGGTGAAAATCTCTCTTATGTGCATTTGCTGGTGAAAAGCTGTCTTCTTATGTGCATTTGCTGGTGAAAAGCTGTCTTCTTATGTGCATTTGCTGGTGAAAAGCTGTCTTATTATGTGCATTTGCTGGTGAAAAGCTGTCTTCTTATGTGCATTTGCTGGTGAAAAGCTGTCTTCTTATGTGCATTTGCTGGTGAAAAGCTGTCTTATTATGTGCATTTGCTGGTGAAAAGCGGTCTCTTGTTATGTGCATTTGCTGGTGAAAAGCGGTCTCTTGTTATGTGCATTTGCTGGGGAAAAGCGGTCTCTTGTTATGTGCATTTGCTGGGGAAAAGCGGTCTCTTATGTGCATTTACATGGGGAAAAGCTGTCTCTTATGTGCATTTAGTGGGGAAATTTTGTCAGTAAAAATAATCTTTTGTCAGTAAATTTTTAGGTATTTGTCAGTAAAAAAATAACGTGAAAGGTTGGTAACACTGGCAGGCTGCGTGGCGCAACGGGAAAGATACAGGCAGCCCACCTCACGCTTGGGCTTGGCGGGGGGAGGAGCCTACGACAGCGAGAGTAGGGTGGCCGCAGGCAGCCATAAATACGCAGTGTGTGACTGCGTCGCACTCGCAGAGCCTCTCAGCCTGAGTCAGTCCAGAGACTAGCAGACTTGCAGGCAGCCAAAGCCAGCCAGGAGCAAGCCAATGGAAGAGGGGTAGGAATGGGGTATCACATGCATGCGGAAAGAGGTGATAGGTGTGGGTGTGATTAGGCAGGACATGGGTGTGGTTATGTGGTTGGGCGCGGTAAATTTAACCACTCCCATAGGCGCCAGAGAAAATCTTGCACCCAGGTGCCAGGCACCCCAGGCTCGCCCCTGGTGCTAATGGAAGACACGTGAGACATGCTTAAGACTCTGGACCCTTGTGCCTCCGAGAGTATATGGCCCGTCTCCCTTTCCCACTCCCTCAAGTATATTGGTTTGCCCTGATTTAATTCTAACAGTAACGCTTTATATATCCAGGATATCGCATGAGGAAGTTTCTCTTCCTGGACGAATAACTTTTCCCACTCCGTCATGTCAATAATTGCCCTTATATTTCCTCTAGTACTGAGCCAATGTGAAATTTGGTTTAGTCTCCAAGCATCAAAGGGAAAGGGGCCATACTCCCTTCTTAATTCAGTAATTGTTTTCAATTTGGTTCCGTTTAGGAAATGCCCTAGCATCATTGTTTTATCCCCTTTCCATTTCCCAAAATATCCCTTCTCTAGTCCCGGGGGGAAATGTCTAAAGCCCTCCAATGGGGTTAGAGGAGAGGGCTCCCGTGTCCAACTTGCAGCTTTCCTTGTTACATCCCATTGTCTTAGTGTGTACCTTACCCATGGAGGTGTCCCTTCTGAAAGGCTACGATATTCTGATTCTACCCATACTGCCCCCGCTAAGTTCCTTCCTGCTAGTATCTTCTCCAGTTTTACCCAGCCTTTATTCGCCCCGTTGTGTTGCCAATCTAAGACTCTATTAAGAGCGGTCGCTTTATGATATGTCTTAAGATCTGGAACCCCTAGACCCCCCCCTTCTTTTGATCTAATCATTATTTTATATGCCAGTCTTGGTCTTTTTCCCCTCCAAAGAAATTTTATTAGTAGGGACCTAATTTTCCCAAAATATGTTCTGGGCAGGGAGATTGGGATCATAGACATTGGGAAGAGTAGTCTAGGGAGCACGTTCATTTTAAAAATACTGACCCTCCCCAGCCAGGTGTAGCTATGATTGTTCCATCTGTCTAAGTCTTTACCTATAGTCTCCAATAGTGGGATAAAGTTTAGTGCGTATAGCTCTGCTATATTAGCAGGTAGTTGAATTCCTAGATATTTCAGGGACCTTTCTTTTGCTGAAAATGGAAATCTTTGTTTAATACTATCCAGGTCTGTCTGACTAAAGCCCACCCCCAGGAACTCTGATTTGCTCGGGTTAATTTTAAAGTCAGAGATGTCCCCATACTTTTGGAATTCTACTAACAGTTCGGAGAGGGAGGCCTGTGGATCTGTCACGTACAACAGTATATCGTCTGCGAAAGCCGAGAGTTTGTAGGTTTGATCCCCTAATTGTACTCCTTTTATTTGCTGATTCATCCTTATGCTTCGAAGAAGCGGCTCCAGGGTTAACACAAAGAGCAACGGGGAGAGGGGGCAACCCTGCCTTGTGCCATTCGTCAATGAGAAACTTTGGGACAGGGTCCCATTCACTCTAATTCTCGCTGAGGGGTTGGTGTAAAGGCTAGATATCCAAGATCTCATTATAGGCCCAAGGCCTACATGGGCCAACACCTCTTGAATAAGGCCCCAGTTCACCCTGTCAAAAGCTTTTTCCGCATCCGTGGAGAGGAGAAAAAGCGGAGCTCCACTATAACGTGCCCAATGAATCAAATTCAATGCTTTATAAGAATTGTCTCTCGCTTCTCTCCCCACCACAAAGCCCGCCTGATCAGGGTGAACCAGAGCCGGGAGACCAATTTTAATTCTATTGGCTACTACTTTTGAGAATAATTTAATGTCTAGATTGATGAGAGATATTGGTCTATAGCTCGGGCACAAGGCAGGGTCTTTCCCCTCCTTTGGGATAACAACAATGTGGGCTTCCATGCTCTGGGCCGGGAAATTTCCTCCTCCCTTCAGGCCATTCAGTGCTGTGGTTAAATGAGGGAGCAGTTGATCAGCAAAGGTGTCATAATACTTTTTTGAGAGGCCGTCCGGTCCCGGCGCTTTGCCATTAGGCATCTCTTTTAGGACCCCCTTTATTTCCTCTACTGTTATATCTTTTTCCAGATCCACACACCACTCCTCCGACCATCTAGGCATTCCCACCCTTTCTAGGTAGTCTTTAATTTTTAATCTGCACTGCTCTTCAGATTCCTTGGATTGTCCCTTTCTTATGTTGTACAAAGCCTCATAGTATTTCCTAAAAAGGCTTGCTATTTTGTCAGCCCCATACTCCATCTGATCCCTCTGATCCTTTATCTTATGTATATAATTCAGGTCCCTCTTCTTCCGTATACTGTTGGCCAGCACCTTCCCACATTTATTATTAAATTCATAAACTCTAGCCCACCAGTGCCTTTGTTTATGCTTCGCTTTACGGTCCAGAATCTTAAGCAGAGTTCCCCTTTCCTCTCTTAACCTCCCCAGCGGTATGGACAGAAATGTCCATCCATAAAAACATGCTGTGAACAGTATAAACGTGCATACACATCAATACTCTCCTGCACTGTATACTAGACCCTTGCTTGACACATTTTGGCAAGTTACAGGAAAAAAAAAAGTTTTCAAAATACATTTTATCACTTTTTGCAAAGAAATCCTGGGAAAATTGAACGCCGGGGAGGTTAAGGCCTTTTCTATTTCTTTTGATGGATTTTTTTTATGTATCTGCTCTAATGAAGAGATTTTTTCTAGGGTATTCACTATCCACCCTTGTTCCTCCCTCTTTATGCGTGCCCCCTGGGATATAAGCTCCCCCCTTACCACTGCCTTATGGGCTTCCCATACCATGCGTTCTGATATCTCTGGGGAGATATTTTCCCTGAAATAGTGAGCAATTACCCGTTCAACTTTCTGTTTGACCTCAAGGTCCTCTAAGAGAGCCTCATTCAATCTCCAGTGAAACCCCCTAAAGGAAGGGGGGGACAGATGTATATCCACCCAAACCCCCGCATGATCAGAAACTGTGATATTTTCAATTTTGGCTTTTTGTAGGTCATGTAGGTGGTACTGATCCACCCATATCGAATCAATACGGGTATAGACCTTGTGTACTTGTGAAAAATATGAAAAATCCTTATCCAATGGGTGCATGTATCGCCAACAGTCTATCAAATGCATTTGTTTCATCAGGCCATTAAAATCTTTCAATGTTTTATATGATAGGGCGGATGAGCCGGTAGATGCATCCATTTTAGGGTTACTCACTATATTCAGGTCTCCCCCAAACACTAAGGCCCCCTCTGCAAAGGCCTGAATTTTCTTTTGTATATTTTTCAAAAAGTGTACCTGGTGCACATTAGGCACATATACGTTTACAAATGTGAATTTCCTCTCCCCCAATTGTGTCTTCACAGCCACATATCTGCCTGAGTCATCTTTATCAGATGCAAGGATTTGAAGGGGTACTTCTTTAGCAAAGGCTATCGCCACACCTTTAGCCCTACTGATATTAGCGTTATTGAAGAACCAGTGGTTAAATATATGTTTAGGTAATCGTGGGATGCATCCATCTCTAAAGTATGTTTCCTGAAGGAAAAGAACCTGCGGTCTCAGCCGCTTGATTTCTGACCATAACCTTCCCCGTTTACAGGGTGAGCATAAACCTCGGACATTATATGTCATCACTCTTAAATTTCCTTTGTGAGCCATGACAGGACATTAGAAAAGATATACAGTAATATTATCCAGTATGTGTGCATAGACCAGAAATTCAAAAGAAAATAAAAAACCAAACTCATATAAAAACATTTAACATAACTAAATGAGCCTATAGTGTGGCTCAGAGAAGGTTTCTGCCAGTCAGAGCCAAACTTGTAGATCTCCGAGTATCTTCCCTTAACCAAGGGAGCCCTATTGGGGGGAAAGCACATCACCTTTCCACCAACCGCTCTTGCTTTCCTCCCCCAGCAAGTGCTTTTGAGTATGGCAGAAAAGAGAGATCCACTCCCCTCCGCCATCATAAACCAACGTATATTTTCCTGCGTTCATAGTAGCAAGGGTTCTCCTATATAACTGTTATCCTAATGATAGCAAAAAGAAAAGGAGGAGCCCCTCTTAACCCTGACTCCGTGTCTTGCTACACCTTTAAGTTGCCTCTGCATCTTGGCTCTGATGAGCTGCAGGGGAGCCTGGCTGTGATAAGTGGGCATGTGCCCTCTTTCTCTTAGGGTCTTTTGTCTGCCAGCGGTCCCTTTGTGGCTGGGGTGTGATGCTAGGTGGGCCTCTCCAGTCATCAAAAGTGACTGAGGGTAGGCTTAAGTCCTCCAAAAATTGAGACAGGTCATCTTTAGTTTTTAGTGTAGCAGAGACTCCTTCTACCGTTGCATGTAGCGCGAAGGGGTATCCCCACTTGTACAGTCCTCCTTTTTGTTTGATGGCTACTAGTAATGGTTTCACCGCTTTTCTTTGCATTAGTGTCCTCCTTGAGAGATCAGGGAAGAGTGTGATTCTTGCGCCTGCATATTCTATAGATTCTTTATCCCTCATGTTGCGCAGTAATTGCTCAGCATCTGTGAATCTGAGTAGGCGGCATACTATATCTCGAGGTCTGTTTGGGTCAGTGTTCTTGGGTCCCAGGGCCCTGTGCGCCCTTTCAATGTCTATGTGTTCTGAGATCGGGCGGTTCAGGATTGTATTAAAGATTTCAGAAGCTGTGGCTTTAGGGTCCTCTGCTCCTGTAACTTCAGGGAGACCACGGATCCTGACATTTTGCCTCCTGGAACGATTCTCTTGGTCGTCCATTTGTGAGAGCAAGGCCTCTATCTGCTTGTCCTGAGTTTTCATTTTAGTCTGCATGGCCGCCATCTTGGTGTCAGCCTCCTCTCTCTGATCTTCTAAGTTCACCACTCTGTGCCCGATTGCTGTAATGTCTTTATGGAGCTCATCCATTTCCCTCCTAAAAGACCTCTCAATACGGCTAGCAAATGAATCTAAGTCCTCCTTTGTAGGTAGGTTGCGGATCTGTGCACGGAGATCCTCTATTGCCTCCCTCTGCTGTGCGGGCTGGTGGCCCGGCGAGTCCCGGGGTTTCCCGCTTTGCAGGCTCGGGCTGTCTCCCTCCCCTCTCCGTGACCCAGTACCTGGTGAGCTCGATTGAGCTTGGGGACTCTGTGCTGCTCGAGGTGTCCGAGGTGGGGTATTTTCATCCGTGGCTGCGCCTGCCTTCTCCTGCTGTACCGGCGCCATCTTAGAGAGCATGGATGTGTTGGTGTCTTTCAGGTAGCGCTGGATACCGGACCCTTTTCCAATCTCTTTTCCCTTCTTTCTATTGTTTTTGGAGGCCTGCGACCCCTCAGGCATTCTTCCCTCACACGGAGGTTTAGCAGTTAGCGGGTTAGCTGTTGTTTAATGCAGGAAAATAGCTTCTTCTTGCCGGGAGCTCAGAGCGCAGCGTCCTACTCCTCCATTAGTTGGCCAGGGTTTTATACCGCTTTAACGCAGCGAGTGAACAGAGGTTCGACATCTACAGAGACACTTGGTCACGTTGAAATCTGGGCGGAGAGCGAAAGTAGGAAGCGCATAATATTACTATTTATCTATCTATCTATCATCATCTTCCTTTACACCGTATTCCACCTAATCTTCAATCACCTATCCTGAAATAAAACAATGACATGCAGACTTTTTTTCTGACTTACCTTAGCAGTCTTTATTCAACCTTTCCCTTTTGTGAGTCTTCCATCTCATCTTCTATCACCTTACCACATTAGCGCTATTGCGGGCCGCAACGCGTACAAAATACGAGTGGCCGCATATCTATGCATTGGCAAAGCGGCAACGCGTATTTATGTACGCGTTGTGGCCCGCAATAGCGCTAATTGCAGTCGGGAATGCGGAGGAAGCTACGCGTGGCCAGTACTGTTGGGCCTGTCGGCAAAAATTAAACTAGCTGGCAGCGGGGGACCAGAGGATTAGTGAGTGGCTGCAAGGGCACAGGACTGCTGCAGGGGGCTGGTAGAAGCCCCAGGTGAGTAAAACTCATTTTTTTTCCTGGCTTAACCACTTAAGGACCAGGGCTTTCTGCAGTGATCGGTGCTGCGTGGGCTCTCCAGCCCGCAGCACCGATCAGGATTGAGCCTTGGCGATCAGACTTCCCCCCTTTTTTCCCCACTAGAGGGATGTCCTGCTGGGGGGGTCTGATCGCTGCCGGCTGTTTGTGATCTGCGAGGGGGGCTCTTCAAAGCCCCCCTCCGCAGCGTTTTCGCCGCTCCCTCCTTCCCCTTACCTCCCTCTCACTCCATGGGCTGCGCAGGACGGATTTCTGTCCTGCGCATTGAAGGATAGGCTTCAGCCTATCATATGCCGCCGATCCCCGGCCAATCAGAGGCCGGGGATCGCCGATCTACGTCACGCCGATCTACGTCTTCCCCGCGTGTTTACATTTCGCTGGCGAGCCGCAGTCGGCGGCTCTCCGGCTGTTAACGAAAACAGCCTCCGTGAACTCGCATTGGAAAAGCCGCTCGATCAGCGGCCGTTTCCATGCTATACCACTAACGACCCGCCGACGCCTATCGGCGTTAGGCGGTCGTTAAGTGGTTAAGTGTCCCTTTAAAGAGAATCTGAAGCCATTAAAAATAACGCTTTTTATCTACCTATTCTGTTCTTCTATATCAGCTAAGCTGATTAGCCGCATCCCAGCGGCAAAATGTCTGTAACCCCCTAAACTCACAGGGCCAAAATCCATGACTTTATTGGTTATGGATTTTGCTGTCTGGGAGGCAGAGCTGTCAATCAGCGCTGATCGGTGCCTCTCCCCTGCCCCTCTCAGTCTTCATTTACTGTGAGGGGCGGGGAGAGTCGGCGATCCGCGCTGATTGACTAAACTGGAGGCAGAGCAACAGCAAAAAGCTCTGCCTCTCCAGGAAGTAACAGGGAATTTTTGCCGGGGGGAGTTCGAGGGGCTACAGCCCTCTTTATGCCGCGGGAATGCGGCTAATCATCTTTATATAGAAGAAGAGAATAGGTAAATAAAAAGCATTATTCTTACAGGCTTCAGACTCTTTTTAATGTCCATGTGAATGTCCTCTCTTCGATCTTCTAGGATAAAATGGCAACCTAGGATCACCATCAGCACGGTAACCTTCAATTATGAGAGCACCTCCTTGAGGAAGAAAAACATAAGCAATTTGCATTATGTTTTGCTCAGTTAGTGTTTTCTATTCTTTTTCCTGATATTGGAAATCTTGCTCTTTTCCAAAGCAGGATGGGCCTCTGGAAACTTTTGTTTATCAAGGTGACTTCTCCGTCTCTGCTTCTGCTGCCTGCACCTTAGCTTTCTCGATTCCATATTGCCAAACTCCTGAAACAGAAATCCGAAAATATCAATTCTTATTAATGATTTGGACTTAGCCCTGCAGGCCTTTAATTTGTGCAACTTATATTGATCAATATGCACCATGATTGATCTTGTTTCTGTGTAGTTCTCTTGAACTTTCTTACTTTTTGATGGATCGGAGCTAAACCCCTCTCCACTACCTTATGTACATGTTCATAAGTACTTACCTTTAAAATGTGCTTCCCATGAACCTGGTCTTCAAAATCTCTTGCCCTCACTCATCCCACTCTGTACATACTTCGGCTGCTACATTGTCTGCAATATGTACTGGTTTTGGATGACACATGAATGCTGCTGCAAACTGCAAAATCATTTACAGTTGTGCTTGCAACGCTCTTACCCATTTTAATTTGCTTACCTCAAACTTTGTTGATCACGACAACAAAAAAAGTACTGCTCCGAAAACATGGCGACGGATTGGTCAACTCCTTTTCCACCTCCTGTACACCCTCTTGTTTTATTCCCCCCATTACCTTTATTGGAGAACTCATTTTGCACCGTTGTGTATGGCGTTTCACAAACTATGGTGATGTTCTCTTAACCTAAAGGGACAATCTCTTATATAACAATCTGCAGATACCCCCTGACTGCTCTTGAAAAATATTCTCAGGAAATATTTGAGGTCTATGTACCTCGATTGGAGACACCTACTTTGTATTCAGTAGCTATTAGCACCTTATGTATAACTACAACTGGCTTCACACATTCTGGCATTCCCTTTCTCCATGTGACAAAACTCTGGAAAAATCCCCTAGAATTCAAGGCACATCAGGGTGCCTTTGCAACCGCCCGGCCTATTCGGCCTATTCTGAGGCATACACCTGCATGGCAATCGGCCAACCTATGTGCAATGTGTACCATTTAAACAGAACTGGCTGACTGTTCCCACGCTCCTTCAACCCCTCCCACACTGACGTGGGGATTGAGGTTATGCCTCCTGAGCTCTCAAGACCCTCCCCTCTGAACTCCACCACTCCCTGGACCTTGGGGGGTTACAGTTGGGCACAAGTGGTGAGGGAAGCTTAGTGCAGATGGGGCGGCCAGGATATGGGTTTAGGGCATAGCACATGTCAAACAGTGGGTATAAGCAGGTCCAAAACAAAGGTTGGGAATGGAATGTGGGTGATGGTTGTGGAAAAATTGAAGTAGTAGGAAAGGTGGGAAGGCATAGAATATTAGTCGGTAAGACATGTGAATTGAGTGGAAGTGAATGCAACAAGGATATGTAGGGTCGGGGGGAGGGGGTAACATTACAGCCACACAGACCTGGTTCATGGACTCATGCCCCTGGTGCTTGATTAAAGCAGAATGAAACCCAGCATTTATACTTTGCTCTGATTATTTACAGCATATTATATACAACCAGCATTTTTTTTTACTAGAACTGCATTCAAAGGGTTAACACAGGCTTTAGAAGCTTCCCTGCCAGCAGAGCTGGTTGCTTCAGAACTTTACATAATGTTATCTTGTGTTTAATTGTATCAAGTGAGAAATGTAAACAAAGCCTTCTTCTCTCTCATAGAGGATGATAAAAGCAGTTATAAATAAAATGCAAAGTCAGCTCTCAGAGTAAAATAAGTGTACTTTAGAAACGTATCATTTCTAAATGAATAATAGTATGTATGGCATATAAAAAGTAGGAAAACCTGTTTTTATTGAATATTATGTCAGGGTTTTATACCGCTTTAACGCAGCGAGTGAACAGAGGTTCGACATCTACAGAGACACTTGGTCACGTTGAAATCTGGGCGGAGAGCGAAAGTAGGAAGCGCATAATATTACTATTTATCTATCTATCTATCATCATCTTCCTTTACACCGTATTCCACCTAATCTTCAATCACCTATCCTGAAATAAAACAATGACATGCAGACTTTTTTTCTGACTTACCTTAGCAGTCTTTATTCAACCTTTCCCTTTTGTGAGTCTTCCATCTCATCTTCTATCACCTTACCACATTAGCGCTATTGCGGGCCGCAACGCGTACAAAATACGAGTGGCCGCATATCTATGCATTGGCAAAGCGGCAACGCGTATTTATGTACGCGTTGTGGCCCGCAATAGCGCTAATTGCAGTCGGGAATGCGGAGGAAGCTACGCGTGGCCAGTACTGTTGGGCCTGTCGGCAAAAATTAAACTAGCTGGCAGCGGGGGACCAGAGGATTAGTGAGTGGCTGCAAGGGCACAGGACTGCTGCAGGGGGCTGGTAGAAGCCCCAGGTGAGTAAAACTCATTTTTTTCCTGGCTTAACCACTTAAGGACCAGGGCTTTCTGCAGTGATCGGTGCTGCGTGGGCTCTCCAGCCCGCAGCACCGATCAGGATTGAGCCTTGGCGATCAGACTTCCCCCCTTTTTTCCCCACTAGAGGGATGTCCTGCTGGGGGGGGGTCTGATCGCTGCCGGCTGTTTGTGATCTGCGGGGGGGGGGCTCTTCAAAGCCCCCCTCCGCAGCGTTTTCGCCGCTCCCTCCTTCCCCTTACCTCCCTCTCCCTCCATGGGCTGCGCAGGACGGATTTCTGTCCTGCGCATTGAAGGATAGGCTTCAGCCTATCATATGCCGCCGATCCCCGGCCAATCAGAGGCCGGGGATCGCCGATCTACGTCACGCCGATCTACGTCTTCCCCGCGTGTTTACATTTCGCTGGTGAGCCGCAGTCGGCGGCTCTCCGGCTGTTAACGAAAACAGCCTCCGTGAACTCGCATTGGAAAAGCCGCTCGATCAGCGGCCGTTTCCATGCTATACCACTAACGACCCGCCGACGCCTATCGGCGTTAGGCGGTCGTTAAGTGGTTAAGTGTCCCTTTAAAGAGAATCTGAAGCCATTAAAAATAACGCTTTTTATCTACCTATTCTGTTCTTCTATATCAGCTAAGCTGATTAGCCGCATCCCAGCGGCAAAATGTCTGTAACCCCCTAAACTCACAGGGCCAAAATCCATGACTTTATTGGTTATGGATTTTGCTGTCTGGGAGGCAGAGCTGTCAATCAGCGCTGATCGGTGCCTCTCCCCTGCCCCCCTCAGTCTTCATTTACTGTGAGGGGCGGGGAGAGTCGGCGATCCGCGCTGATTGACTAAACTGGAGGCAGAGCAACAGCAAAAAGCTCTGCCTCTCCAGGAAGTAACAGGGAATTTTTGCCGGGGGGAGTTCGAGGGGCTACAGCCCTCTTTATGCCGCGGGAATGCGGCTAATCATCTTTATATAGAAGAAGAGAATAGGTAAATAAAAAGCATTATTCTTACAGGCTTCAGACTCTTTTTAATGTCCATGTGAATGTCCTCTCTTCGATCTTCTAGGATAAAATGGCAACCTAGGATCACCATCAGCACGGTAACCTTCAATTATGAGAGCACCTCCTTGAGGAAGAAAAACATAAGCAATTTGCATTATGTTTTGCTCAGTTAGTGTTTTCTATTCTTTTTCCTGATATTGGAAATCTTGCTCTTTTCCAAAGCAGGATGGGCCTCTGGAAACTTTTGTTTATCAAGGTGACTTCTCCGTCTCTGCTTCTGCTGCCTGCACCTTAGCTTTCTCGATTCCATATTGCCAAACTCCTGAAACAGAAATCCGAAAATATCAATTCTTATTAATGATTTGGACTTAGCCCTGCAGGCCTTTAATTTGTGCAACTTATATTGATCAATATGCACCATGATTGATCTTGTTTCTGTGTAGTTCTCTTGAACTTTCTTACTTTTTGATGGATCGGAGCTAAACCCCTCTCCACTACCTTATGTACATGTTCATAAGTACTTACCTTTAAAATGTGCTTCCCATGAACCTGGTCTTCAAAATCTCTTGCCCTCACTCATCCCACTCTGTACATACTTCGGCTGCTACATTGTCTGCAATATGTACTGGTTTTGGATGACACATGAATGCTGCTGCAAACTGCAAAATCATTTACAGTTGTGCTTGCAACGCTCTTACCCATTTTAATTTGCTTACCTCAAACTTTGTTGATCACGACAACAAAAAAAGTACTGCTCCGAAAACATGGCGACGGATTGGTCAACTCCTTTTCCACCTCCTGTACACCCTCTTGTTTTATTCCCCCCATTACCTTTATTGGAGAACTCATTTTGCACCGTTGTGTATGGCGTTTCACAAACTATGGTGATGTTCTCTTAACCTAAAGGGACAATCTCTTATATAACAATCTGCAGATACCCCCTGACTGCTCTTGAAAAATATTCTCAGGAAATATTTGAGGTCTATGTACCTCGATTGGAGACACCTACTTTGTATTCAGTAGCTATTAGCACCTTATGTATAACTACAACTGGCTTCACACATTCTGGCATTCCCTTTCTCCATGTGACAAAACTCTGGAAAAATCCCCTAGAATTCAAGGCACATCAGGGTGCCTTTGCAACCGCCCGGCCTATTCGGCCTATTCTGAGGCATACACCTGCATGGCAATCGGCCAACCTATGTGCAATGTGTACCATTTAAACAGAACTGGCTGACTGTTCCCACGCTCCTTCAACCCCTCCCACACTGACGTGGGGATTGAGGTTATGCCTCCTGAGCTCTCAAGACCCTCCCCTCTGAACTCCACCACTCCCTGGACCTTGGGGGGTTACAGTTGGGCACAAGTGGTGAGGGAAGCTTAGTGCAGATGGGGCGGCCAGGATATGGGTTTAGGGCATAGCACATGTCAAACAGTGGGTATAAGCAGGTCCAAAACAAAGGTTGGGAATGGAATGTGGGTGATGGTTGTGGAAAAATTGAAGTAGTAGGAAAGGTGGGAAGGCATAGAATATTAGTCGGTAAGACATGTGAATTGAGTGGAAGTGAATGCAACAAGGATATGTAGGGTCGGGGGGAGGGGGTAACATTACAGCCACACAGACCTGGTTCATGGACTCATGCCCCTGGTGCTTGATTAAAGCAGAATGAAACCCAGCATTTATACTTTGCTCTGATTATTTACAGCATATTATATACAACCAGCATTTTTTTTTACTAGAACTGCATTCAAAGGGTTAACACAGGCTTTAGAAGCTTCCCTGCCAGCAGAGCTGGTTGCTTCAGAACTTTACATAATGTTATCTTGTGTTTAATTGTATCAAGTGAGAAATGTAAACAAAGCCTTCTTCTCTCTCATAGAGGATGATAAAAGCAGTTATAAATAAAATGCAAAGTCAGCTCTCAGAGTAAAATAAGTGTACTTTAGAAACGTATCATTTCTAAATGAATAATAGTATGTATGGCATATAAAAAGTAGGAAAACCTGTTTTTATTGAATATTATGTCAGGGTTTTATACCGCTTTAACGCAGCGAGTGAACAGAGGTTCGACATCTACAGAGACACTTGGTCACGTTGAAATCTGGGCGGAGAGCGAAAGTAGGAAGCGCATAATATTACTATTTATCTATCTATCTATCATCATCTTCCTTTACACCGTATTCCACCTAATCTTCAATCACCTATCCTGAAATAAAACAATGACATGCAGACTTTTTTTCTGACTTACCTTAGCAGTCTTTATTCAACCTTTCCCTTTTGTGAGTCTTCCATCTCATCTTCTATCACCTTACCACATTAGCGCTATTGCGGGCCGCAACGCGTACAAAATACGAGTGGCCGCATATCTATGCATTGGCAAAGCGGCAACGCGTATTTATGTACGCGTTGTGGCCCGCAATAGCGCTAATTGCAGTCGGGAATGCGGAGGAAGCTACGCGTGGCCAGTACTGTTGGGCCTGTCGGCAAAAATTAAACTAGCTGGCAGCGGGGGACCAGAGGATTAGTGAGTGGCTGCAAGGGCACAGGACTGCTGCAGGGGGCTGGTAGAAGCCCCAGGTGAGTAAAACTCATTTTTTTCCTGGCTTAACCACTTAAGGACCAGGGCTTTCTGCAGTGATCGGTGCTGCGTGGGCTCTCCAGCCCGCAGCACCGATCAGGATTGAGCCTTGGCGATCAGACTTCCCCCCTTTTTTCCCCACTAGAGGGATGTCCTGCTGGGGGGGGGTCTGATCGCTGCCGGCTGTTTGTGATCTGCGGGGGGGGGGCTCTTCAAAGCCCCCCTCCGCAGCGTTTTCGCCGCTCCCTCCTTCCCCTTACCTCCCTCTCCCTCCATGGGCTGCGCAGGACGGATTTCTGTCCTGCGCATTGAAGGATAGGCTTCAGCCTATCATATGCCGCCGATCCCCGGCCAATCAGAGGCCGGGGATCGCCGATCTACGTCACGCCGATCTACGTCTTCCCCGCGTGTTTACATTTCGCTGGTGAGCCGCAGTCGGCGGCTCTCCGGCTGTTAACGAAAACAGCCTCCGTGAACTCGATTGGAAAAGCCGCTCGATCAGCGGCCGTTTCCATGCTATACCACTAACGACCCGCCGACGCCTATCGGCGTTAGGCGGTCGTTAAGTGGTTAAGTGTCCCTTTAAAGAGAATCTGAAGCCATTAAAAATAACGCTTTTTACCTACCTATTCTGTTCTTCTATATCAGCTAAGCTGATTAGCCGCATCCCAGCGGCAAAATGTCTGTAACCCCCTAAACTCACAGGGCCAAAATCCATGACTTTATTGGTTATGGATTTTGCTGTCTGGGAGGCAGAGCTGTCAATCAGCGCTGATCGGTGCCTCTCCCCTGCCCCCCTCAGTCTTCATTTACTGTGAGGGGCGGGGAGAGTCGGCGATCCGCGCTGATTGACTAAACTGGAGGCAGAGCAACAGCAAAAAGCTCTGCCTCTCCAGGAAGTAACAGGGAATTTTTGCCGGGGGGAGTTCGAGGGGCTACAGCCCTCTTTATGCCGCGGGAATGCGGCTAATCATCTTTATATAGAAGAAGAGAATAGGTAAATAAAAAGCATTATTCTTACAGGCTTCAGACTCTTTTTAATGTCCATGTGAATGTCCTCTCTTCGATCTTCTAGGATAAAATGGCAACCTAGGATCACCATCAGCACGGTAACCTTCAATTATGAGAGCACCTCCTTGAGGAAGAAAAACATAAGCAATTTGCATTATGTTTTGCTCAGTTAGTGTTTTCTATTCTTTTTCCTGATATTGGAAATCTTGCTCTTTTCCAAAGCAGGATGGGCCTCTGGAAACTTTTGTTTATCAAGGTGACTTCTCCGTCTCTGCTTCTGCTGCCTGCACCTTAGCTTTCTCGATTCCATATTGCCAAACTCCTGAAACAGAAATCCGAAAATATCAATTCTTATTAATGATTTGGACTTAGCCCTGCAGGCCTTTAATTTGTGCAACTTATATTGATCAATATGCACCATGCTTGTTTCTGTGTAGTTCTCTTGAACTTTCTTACTTTTTGATGGATCGGAGCTAAACCCCTCTCCACTACCTTATGTACATGTTCATAAGTACTTACCTTTAAAATGTGCTTCCCATGAACCTGGTCTTCAAAATCTCTTGCCCTCACTCATCCCACTCTGTACATACTTCGGCTGCTACATTGTCTGCAATATGTACTGGTTTTGGATGACACATGAATGCTGCTGCAAACTGCAAAATCATTTACAGTTGTGCTTGCAACGCTCTTACCCATTTTAATTTGCTTACCTCAAACTTTGTTGATCACGACAACAAAAAAAGTACTGCTCCGAAAACATGGCGACGGATTGGTCAACTCCTTTTCCACCTCCTGTACACCCTCTTGTTTTATTCCCCCCATTACCTTTATTGGAGAACTCATTTTGCACCGTTGTGTATGGCGTTTCACAAACTATGGTGATGTTCTCTTAACCTAAAGGGACAATCTCTTATATAACAATCTGCAGATACCCCCTGACTGCTCTTGAAAAATATTCTCAGGAAATATTTGAGGTCTATGTACCTCGATTAGAGACACCTACTTTGTATTCAGTAGCTATTAGCACCTTATGTATAACTACAACTGGCTTCACACATTCTGGCATTCCCTTTCTCCATGTGACAAAACTCTGGAAAAATCCCCTAGAATTCAAGGCACATCAGGGTGCCTTTGCAACCGCCCGGCCTATTCGGCCTATTCTGAGGCATACACCTGCATGGCAATCGGCCAACCTATGTGCAATGTGTACCATTTAAACAGAACTGGCTGACTGTTCCCACGCTCCTTCAACCCCTCCCACACTGACGTGGGGATTGAGGTTATGCCTCCTGAGCTCTCAAGACCCTCCCCTCTGAACTCCACCACTCCCTGGACCTTGGGGGGTTACAGTTGGGCACAAGTGGTGAGGGAAGCTTAGTGCAGATGGGGCGGCCAGGATATGGGTTTAGGGCATAGCACATGTCAAACAGTGGGTATAAGCAGGTCCAAAACAAAGGTTGGGAATGGAATGTGGGTGATGGTTGTGGAAAAATTGAAGTAGTAGGAAAGGTGGGAAGGCATAGAATATTAGTCGGTAAGACATGTGAATTGAGTGGAAGTGAATGCAGCAAGGATATGTAGGGTCGGGGGGAGGGGGTAACATTACAGCCACACAGACCTGGTTCATGGACTCATGCCCCTGGTGCTTGATTAAAGGAGAATGAAACCCAGCATTTATACTTTGCTCTGATTATTTACAGCATATTATATACAACCAGCATTTTTTTTTACTAGAACTGCATTCAAAGGGTTAACACAGGCTTTAGAAGCTTCCCTGCCAGCAGAGCTGGTTGCTTCAGAACTTTACATAATGTTATCTTGTGTTTAATTGTATCAAGTGAGAAATGTAAACAAAGCCTTCTTCTCTCTCATAGAGGATGATAAAAGCAGTTATAAATAAAATGCAAAGTCAGCTCTCAGAGTAAAATAAGTGTACTTTAGAAACGTATCATTTCTAAATGAATAATAGTATGTATGGCATATAAAAAGTAGGAAAACCTGTTTTTATTGAATATTATGTCAGGGTTTTATACCGCTTTAACGCAGCGAGTGAACAGAGGTTCGACATCTACAGAGACACTTGGTCACGTTGAAATCTGGGCGGAGAGCGAAGGTAGGGAGCGCATAATATTACTATTTATCTATCTATCTATCATCATCTTCCTTTACACCGTATTCCACCTAATCTTCAATCACCTATCCTGAAATAAAACAATGACATGCAGACTTTTTTTCTGACTTACCTTAGCAGTCTTTATTCAACCTTTCCCTTTTGTGAGTTTTCCATCTCATCTTCTATCACCTTACCACATTAGCGCTATTGCGGGCCGCAACGCGTACAAAATACGAGTGGCCGCATATCTATGCATTGGCAAAGCAGCAACGCGTATTTATGTACGCGTTGTGGCCCGCAATAGCGCTAATTGCAGTCGGGAATGCGGAGGAAGCTACGCATGGCCAGTACTGTTGGGCCTGTCGGCAAAAATTAAACTAGCTGGCAGCGGGGGACCAGAGGATTAGTGAGTGGCTGCAAGGGCACAGGACTGCTGCAGGGGGCTGGTAGAAGCCCCAAGTGAGTAAAACTCATTTTTTTTCCTGGCTTAACCACTTAAGGACCAGGGCTTTCTGCAGTGATCGGTGCTGCGTGGGCTCTCCAGCCCACAGCACCGATCAGGATTGAGCCTTGGCGATCAGACTTCCCCCCTTTTTTCCCCACTAGAGGGATGTCCTGCTGGGGGGGTCTGATCGCTGCCGGCTGTTTGTGATCTGCGGGGGGGGGGGGGCTCTCTTCAAAGCCCCCCTCCGCAGCGTTTTCGCCGCTCCCTCCTTCCCCTTACCTCCCTCTCCCTCCATGGGCTGCGCAGGACGGATTTCTGTCCTGCGCATTGAAGGATAGGCTTCAGCCTATCATATGCCGCCGATCCCCGGCCAATCAGAGGCCGGGGATCGCCGATCTACGTCACGCCGATCTACGCCTTCCCCGCGTGTTTACATTTCGCTGGCGAGCCGCAATCGGCGGCTCTCCGGCTGTTCACGAAAACAGCCTCCGTGAACTCGCATTGGAAAGGCCGCTCGATCAGCGGCCGTTTCCATGCTATACCACTAACGACCCGCCGACGCCTATCGGCGTTAGGCGGTCGTTAAGTGGTTAAGTGTCCCTTTAAAGAGAATCTGAAGCCATTAAAAATAACGCTTTTTATCTACCTATTCTGTTCTTCTATATCAGCTAAGCTGATTAGCCGCATCCCAGCGGCAAAATGTCTGTAACCCCCTAAACTCACAGGGCCAAAATCCATGACTTTATTGGTTATGGATTTTGCTGTCTGGGAGGCAGAGCTGTCAATCAGCGCTGATCGGTGCCTCTCCCCTGCCCCTCTCAGTCTTCATTTACTGTGAGGGGCGGGGAGAGTCGGCGATCCGCGCTGATTGACTAAACTGGAGGCAGAGCAACAGCAAAAAGCTCTGCCTCTCCAGGAAGTAACAGGGAATTTTTGCCCGGGGGAGTTCGAGGGGCTACAGCCCTCTTTATGCCGCGGGAATGCGGCTAATCATCTTTATATAGAAGAAGAGAATAGGTAAATAAAAAGCATTATTCTTACAGGCTTCAGACTCTTTTTAATGTCCATGTGAATGTCCTCTCTTCGATCTTCTAGGATAAAATGGCAACCTAGGATCACCATCAGCACGGTAACCTTCAATTATGAGAGCACCTCCTTGAGGAAGAAAAACATAAGCAATTTGCATTATGTTTTGCTCAGTTAGTGTTTTCTATTCTTTTTCCTGATATTGGAAATCTTGCTCTTTTCCAAAGCAGGATGGGCCTCTGGAAACTTTTGTTTATCAAGGTGACTTCTCCGTCTCTGCTTCTGCTGCCTGCACCTTAGCTTTCTCGATTCCATATTGCCAAACTCCTGAAACAGAAATCCGAAAATATCAATTCTTATTAATGATTTGGACTTAGCCCTGCAGGCCTTTAATTTGTGCAACTTATATTGATCAATATGCACCATGATTGATCTTGTTTCTGTGTAGTTCTCTTGAACTTTCTTACTTTTTGATGGATCGGAGCTAAACCCCTCTCCACTACCTTATGTACATGTTCATAAGTACTTACCTTTAAAATGTGCTTCCCATGAACCTGGTCTTCAAAATCTCTTGCCCTCACTCATCCCACTCTGTACATACTTCGGCTGCTACATTGTCTGCAATATGTACTGGTTTTGGATGACACATGAATGCTGCTGCAAACTGCAAAATCATTTACAGTTGTGCTTGCAACGCTCTTACCCATTTTAATTTGCTTACCTCAAACTTTGTTGATCACGACAACAAAAAAAGTACTGCTCCGAAAACATGGCGACGGATTGGTCAACTCCTTTTCCACCTCCTGTACACCCTCTTGTTTTGTTCCCCCCATTACCTTTATTGGAGAACTCATTTTGCACCGTTGTGTATGGCGTTTCACAAACTATGGTGATGTTCTCTTAACCTAAAGGGACAATCTCTTATATAACAATCTGCAGATACCCCCTGACTGCTCTTGAAAAATATTCTCAGGAAATATTTGAGGTCTATGTACCTCGATTGGAGACACCTACTTTGTATTCAGTAGCTATTAGCACCTCATGTATAACTACAACTGGCTTCACACATTCTGGCATTCCCTTTCTCCATGTGACAAAACTCTGGAAAAATCCCCTAGAATTCAAGGCACATCAGGGTGCCTTTGCAACCGCCCGGCCTATTCGGCCTATTCTGAGGCATACACCTGCATGGCAATCGGCCAACCTATGTGCAATGTGTACCATTTAAACAGAACTGGCTGACCGTTCCCACGCTCCTTCAACCCCTCCCACACTGGGATATTATATACAACCAGCATTTTTTTTTACTAGAACTGCATTCAAAGGGTTAACACAGGCTTTAGAAGCTTCCCTGCCAGCAGAGCTGGTTGCTTCAGAACTTTACATAATGTTATCTTGTGTTTAATTGTATCAAGTGAGAAATGTAAACAAAGCCTTCTTCTCTCTCATAGAGGATGATAAAAGCAGTTATAAATAAAATGCAAAGTCAGCTCTCAGAGTAAAATAAGTGTACTTTAGAAACGTATCATTTCTAAATGAATAATAGTATGTATGGCATATAAAAAGTAGGAAAACCTGTTTTTATTGAATATTATGTCAGGGTTTTATACCGCTTTAACGCAGCGAGTGAACAGAGGTTCGACATCTACAGAGACACTTGGTCACGTTGAAATCTGGGCGGAGAGCGAAGTAGGGAGCGCATAATATTACTACTTAGCTTTGCCCCTCATTCCACCCATGTTATTAATAGTGATTGATTACAGGCTCTGGCACACACACACAGACTAATAAGAAGGGACAGTAATTTCTCATTTATGGCTCAGGAGAGTGCACTAGCCAGCGCAATCTCTCAAGTAGGTTCACCACTCCTGCTCCACACAGTGAGGTGCTAAATTCACAGAAGGATGCACTCCACAGGCTTAAACATACATTCAGTTTAATGCAATGCCAATACACTACATGTTACGGGCGAGCCCTTAACATGTAGTGTATTGGCATTGCATTAAACTGAAGAAGCCTGTGGAGTGCATCCTAGGGACACACAGAAGTCTTTGAGGTTGATTCACTATAACAAATAGCGTGCCTTATCCGAGTTAATGTGTCTTATCAGAGTTGGCGTGCCTTATGAGAGTAGCATAGCCAGCACTACAAACTAATGCCTGGTAATTGGCAATGACGAGTGCTCCCCTCTGATAAGGCACGCCAACTCTTATAAGGCATGTTAACTCTGATAAGGCAAGTTAACTCTGATAAGGCACATTAACTCTGATAAGGCATGTTAACTCTGATATGACATTTTAACTCTGATCAGGCATGCTATTTGTTATAGTGAATCAACCCCATTGACTTCAATGCAAGTTTACAAAATTGATTCACCAACATTTCCTAGAAGGGCCGGAAGTTAGATGAACCATTGCAAACACGGCAGCGATGGTTTTGCTCTTACTGAAAGCTAGTTGATTTTCATGGTCTAATGAGACCCAAAATTGAGAATTTTAATCATCAGATTAAACCTTGTTGTGGTGTAATCTAAGCTCTGCACATCACCATAAACAAGCTTTACTAAAGCAGGTACTGGGAAGTACGTGACGGGGAAGATAGATTAAAGGAATGCAGAAAAATATGGGGAAATCTCATGGAAAACTTGATGTTGCGTGCAAGAAACCAGAGTCTTGGGAGAAGTTCCGACTTCCAGTCAGACAATGACCCCGAGTATAAAATTAACACTGGGCAATAATGACTTAAAACTGATATTTTAATTTCCTTAAAGAGGAGCTTTACTGAATGTACTTGTAACTTAATGATTAAAATTGCTTATAATTTACCTATGTTAACTCATAGATATTTGAGATAATGGGGCTTGTACTGGAACCTGAAAGTGAGAGCTAATTGCTTAGCATCAAAAAAGGGATTATTGTAAGATATCATTTAAGTTTTATCAACATTTATCTTAAGCCCCCAAATCCTTCAAATTTCCAGCAACAAGTTAGGAACAGTGGAACGTGGTTATTGTATAGTCATCAGTATAGCTTCAGCAAATTTCCCATTCCATAGCCCTTTATGTTAGAGTCAAGTCTAATGTGAGAGGCAATGGATTCCATGGCCAGGGCAAAAAGTGCCGGGAAAAGGGGACACCTGTGCCTAGTACCTAAAGATAGGAATTGTGTGGGGAGATTCAGAGGGATGTTTAAAGGTGCCCATAGACCTAAAGATGCACTTCAAGTAAAAAACAAAAACAAAAGACCGAGAGCCCTAATTGTGCAATATCTTCAAACAGTTGAATTATAGATTAATAAAAAGTTATACTCACAAACATGGGTTGCCCCTAGGCAACCACTCCATATGCCGGTGGGGAGAATTAGTACCTGACCCCACTCAGGTATAAGATGTCGCTCTCTGTAGACAGAAATCAGGAAGAAATCCTTACCACCATAGGTGGATCGCTTGTTATTAGGATAAGACCAGAGGCGCCAAAAGTGTAAAAAATATAATAAAATTTTAAAATGGGGAGAGTCACAACTCACCACCCATAAACCAAGAACCAGCATAAGACTCAGTGTTCAGATGAACAAAAACAATTTATTGGTACTCCTAGGTGCTACGCGTTTCACGGGACAATCCCGCTTCCTCAGGCAATCAATCAGGAGTACAAGCTATCCGGGGTCTGGCAAGATTGAGGCGCGGAGAGCTTGCCAGACCCCGGATAGCTTGTACTCCTGATTGATTGCCTGAGGAAGCGGGATTGTCCCGTGAAACGCGTAGCACCTAG
Source organism: Hyperolius riggenbachi (assembly GCF_040937935.1). NCBI lineage: Eukaryota > Metazoa > Chordata > Amphibia > Anura > Hyperoliidae > Hyperolius > Hyperolius riggenbachi. The sequence continues at coordinate 192,862,445 of NC_090646.1, read as the reverse complement.
GAGTACCAATAAATTGTTTTTGTTCATCTGAACACTGAGTCTTATGCTGGTTCTTGGTTTATGGGTGGTGAGTTGTGACTCTCCCCATTTTAAAATTTTATTATATTTTTTACACTTTTGGCGCCTCTGGTCTTATCCTAATAGACCTAAAGATCATGGGCAGATTCGACAAAGAGACAAATGTATCTCTTAATTGAATCTGATTAGAGATAAATTTCTCAATTCTGCCCATACACTACTGGCCGACTCCCGTCTGATTTCAGCATGAAATCTTCAGGGAATCACCTGAGCCCGCTGCCCCGCACCGCCGCTGCCCCCCCGCAATGTATAAATGTGCCCCTGTGTGCATTTATACGTTAACTATCCTGTTGCAGCCTCCGCTGGTGTCCTGTAACCTCTGGGCGGTATTCCATATGCTCCACTGGAGCATAGCATCTGACGTCAGACGCTATGCGCCAGTAGCGTGTATGGATAGCCGCCCGGAGGTTACGGGATACCGTGCGGAGACTGCAACAGGACAGGTAACGTATAAATGCACACGTGGGCACATTTATACATTGTGGGGGGGGGGGTTCGTTGTCTCGTCGCTCACTCGGAAATTGCCGCCGCACACCCGAACAACCTACTTTGGCCCGACATCCTGCAGCACGCGCGATAGACAAAGCAACGAATTTCCCGAAACTGGTCGCTTTGTCGGTCGGGCATGCACTTGGCGGCAACAATGTTCATCCAATTTGATTATAATAATCGAATTGGATGGTCGATCGGCCACCAAGCCGCCTGATGTATGGGCCCCTTAAGGATGGTGGAGGGTTGTGAATTAAATTGTTGTATGAGATTATGAAAGGGGACAGTTATGCCTTCAGCTCTCAAAACTGCAAAAAGAAAGGACAAAATTGCTTAAATTTTACAATATTCATTTACTGTTTAAATTATTTAGGCTGCTACAGCTGAATTTTAAGGTTGATGCAAGTACTCCATTACTTAAAAACATTCCTGTTGACTGCTGACGATCCTAGATTGTACTTTGAGAGTACTTGCTCTAATTATCCCTTGATGTGAAGAATGAGGTTACATACTGTAACACCCGCTGTCAGGGCGGCTGCGGACACGCAGGGTGTTTCCGCAGCTGCCTCGCCCGTATACTCAGGAACTTCACCCGTGCCTCTGGCGTCTAGTACGCCGAGGACGGGTCTGTCATTTGCACATAGGACTGCTGTATCGCGCGGGCGCGCGCAGAGACAGGACCTTTATGCGGGGAGGAGGAGCGTCAGCTGACCAGCTGGTCGGCTGACGTCAGAGGTGACTCACGGCGCTCCGGATTGGCTGATTGGAGTGGGCACAGCCGTGGGGTCTCCTCTGCTTCAAAAGCCTTCGCTGCTCACTCGCAACTTGTCTGCTGTTGCGAATACTTATGTGCTAGCGCTCAGACCTTAGATAGTTTCCAGTGTGCTTTGATCCGGGAGGAAACCAGGGATTTCACACAAGACTAGGATATTATTATACTGTATATTGATATATTGTGTATGACTCTTGCTACCATCTGACTCTGCTCCTTGATTATCGTTTCTGTACTTCTGCCTATCTGACTTTGATGCTGAACCCTGCCTGATACCTTACTATTCTCTTGCCTGTCGATTCTGTGCTGTGCCTGCCCGCTCCTTGCTGACCTTTGCCTGCCTGACCTCTCTACTCACCAGTGAGCCCTTGTCACTCGTGAGGTGCTCTTCCTGACAGAACCCACCAGCTCCTCTGGTGAGGTAAAGCCAAAACTGTCAGTTATTGTGTACTGATAATACTCACCAGCTCCTCTGGTGAGGTGAAGCCAAATTATCAGTTATTGTGTTGAGAGTACCCACCAGCTCCTCTGGTGAGGTAAAGCCAAACTGTCAGTTTGTGTACAGTTAGTTCTCGCCAGCTCCTCTGGTGAGGTAAAGTCTAACTAATCAGTTACTGTGTTTTTATCATACCCACCAGCTCCTCTGGTGGGGATTTGCTTACTATACTCTATACTCACCAGCTCCTCTGGTGAGGTTTTGCTACTCAGTCTGTTACTGTTGCACCAAGCATTACATATACTGTTGGTCATTTGCTATACTTGTATTATTGGTGATACTGCAGATCACCACATAATCAGGTATAACGTCTGTATTATTGGTGATTCTGCAGATCACAAATAATCAGACATCTGTGTGCTACACCAATCGTTACACATACCAATATACAGCAATATATACTTTTAGGAAGTGTTTCTGATGCTGAAACCAGGCTAACTAAAGTAAAATTGGGTATCTGATTAATGTATTACATTCTAGTATATGTCATTATGGTGCCTCTTTAAAGAACAACTATCAAATAAACTGTTCTACTGTAAACCCCACTTAAATATAGTGCTTTTAGCCAGCAACAATAGAAAGCTTTTCAGACGTCTCTCATCATAGCCTGTGTGAAAAAAAATGTTTTGTTTACCAGCTGTCTGTAACAAATTGTGTCAGTGTGGATATTAGAGGCCAGAGGAGCCATAACATGTAGCTAGGTTCCACTTTTCTCTCACTATTCACAGAGGAATGATTTACTGTTTGTTTCCGCCCTGCTTACACACACATACACTGCTTTTTTACAGATCATATGAGAGCAGCTGATGGATTTTTAGATACAGAGAAGGATCTAAAGAGAAAGACTTGTAATTTTTCCTTGCTTGGATGCTTCTACCCCCTCCCCCCCCCCCCCCCCCCCACAGCAAAAACTGTTCTCTGTAAATGTTATATCTTTGTATTGCTATTTGCTAGCAATTACTGAAAATATGAATATGTGGCATTTAGAATTTTTGTTAACTTTGATAGTTGTCCTTTAACTCATAGTCCATTTACAAATCTATACAGTAATTTATGCTTGGATTTTCCTTTTCCACTGCTGCCAATTCGCAGTGTTTCCCTGCATGCAATTTAAACTGTTCTAGTCACACCTGGGGAAAAATTCAGATGGCATTCTGCATTTTTTCACATTACACATGCAACTCTCCATAGCTGTGCATGACACGGCTAAAGGGAGTCACATTCATGCACACATTGTAACAACATGCAATTCGGAAATGAATGCCAGCTTCCAAATCAAGGACCGGCACCACACCAAGCAAAGTAAGCTCAATTACTTTATTTCCATAATGACAGCAACAACAGACGCTGTTTCGGCCGCAGGGCCTTTCTCAAGTTGCTCAAGGGTCATACAACATACAAAACATCTCAAATACATATATACCCAAACACACACCCCCTCAGGGATGTGTGTTAACCAATCCTGGCAGCAGAAAAGAAGTGGACCTGATGAGAGACTAGAAAAGGTCAAAACGGACCAATAAACTTATAAGTTTTCAAATAACAACTCGATAAAACCGCCGCTCTACCGTTATCCAGTATGGCGACATGACGCTCAAAAGTGAATAGTTCCTCCGATACCCGGAAGTGCCTGGCCACATGACGCGGTCACGTGCTATGAAGCACATAACCGCGCTACACCCATCACAGCGCCCGTCTGACGCACAATGGAAACGAAGAGCCGCTCCAGCGTCATGGCGGTGGGAGGTGCAGCTAAGCAGCATCACTATGGATACCCACATACACAATATGGAAACCGCACATAATCACGCCTAAACCGCCCGCTGGATTAAAGGCCAAACCGCCCGCTGGATTAAAGGCCATCGCTGCACACTTCATGTTATCATGCTGCCAGGCACCCACTGTAAGATAAAAAACAAACATATAAAAATTAAAACAAGTATAGAAATAGCGAAATAGAGAATACTAATATTAATCAATAAGGAGCACCAGAGAGATACAAGCTGACAATAAATGTTACTTCTATATAAAATTACAGATAATGTTAATCATATGCAAAAACCCAAATCATATTCCCTGTTCAAACTCGCTCTACCCATAGCATCCAGGTGCCTGATCCACCCAGCCTCCCTGCGTAATAATTCTTTGATCTTATCACCTCCCTTCCACCCCAGGGGAACTCCATCAATCACCATGACCCTCAACTGGGAGACATTGGGCCTGATTCACAAAGCGGTGCAAACTTTTTTGCGGACTTTTGCGCGCACAATTTGCCGCGATTCGCGTGATCGCGGACTTTTGCGCGCGCAATTTGCGGCAAATTGCGTGCGCAAAAGTCCGCGATCACGCGAATCGCGGCAAATTGCGCGCACAAAAGTATCCCCCGTAGTCAATTTATTAGGGTTAACAAAATAGTAAGTGAGCCTGGGGTGTGTGAGACACGAAAGATCCAGTTGGCACAAAAATTTCGGGCTAGGGGGTATCCAGAGGAAACTCTGAATACCACGATTTCTCCACGCCGTGTTAAACCTAAAAATGCGTCACGTGTTCCGTTCGTGTCCACTTATAGTACGTGCAGTGATATGATAACAAGGAGTTTACGCAAACACTGGCACATTTTACGTGACGGGTTACCTCGAGTACCGGAGTTCGTTATCCCCCATTAATGTCGTTTCGCAGAGCACCTACGGTTAGGGCTAAATTACGTACACGTTCGATCTCCACCTCTCAGGTTCACACTGGCAGAACGGGTATGTTCCCTTGCATGTCATGTCACATGTGTGGCAATGTGACAAGGGGCAATACCTTTCAGCATCCTACCTTGGGTATGACTTATAATATCAGGGAGAGATATACATGTGATTCCTCATTTGTTGTCTATTTATTAAAATATCCGTGCAGCAGTATATATGTGGGCATGACCACACAGAGTTTAAAAAGCCGCATATCAGCACATAAAACAGCCATAAGACACTCTTCTGAGGGACAAGCGGTGGCAGAGCATTTCTCTGCATGTGGCCACAATGTCTCCCAGTTGAGGGTCATGGCGATTGATGGAGTTCCCCCGGGGTGGAAGGGAGGTGATAAGATCAAAGAATTATTACGCAGGGAGGCTGGGTGGATCAGGCACCTGGATGCTATGGGTAGAGCGAGTTTGAACAGGGAATATGATTTGGGTTTTTGCATATGATTAACATTATCTGTAATTTTATATAGAAGTAACATTTATTGTCAGCTTGTATCTCTCTGGTGCTCCTTATTGATTAATATTAGTATTCTCTATTTCGCTATTTCTATACTTGTTTTAATTTTTATATGTTTGTTTTTTATCTTACAGTGGGTGCCTGGCAGCATGATAACATGAAGTGTGCAGCGATGGCCTTTAATCCAGCGGGCGGTTTAGGCGTGAGTATGTGCGGTTTCCATATTGTGTATGTGGGTATCCATAGTGATACTGCTTAGCCGCACCTCCCACCACCATGACGCTGGAGCGTCTCTTCGTTTCCATTGTGCGTCAGACGGGCGCTGTGATGGGTGTAGCGCGGTCATGTGCTTCATAGCACGTGACCGCGTCATGTGGCCAGGCACTTCCGGGTATCGGAGGCGGTGGCTATTCACTTTTGAGCGTCATGTCGCCATACTGGATAACGGTAGAGCGGCGGTTTTATCGCAGCTCTCCTGACTGGTGAGTTGTTATTTGAAAACTTATAAGTTTATTGGTCCGTTTTGACCTTTTCTAGTCTCCCATCAGGTCCACTTCTTTTCTGCTGCCAGGATTGGTTAACACACATCCCTGAGGGGGTGTGTGTTTGGGTATATATGTATGTGAGATGTTTTGTATGTTGTATGATCCTTGAGCAACTTGAGAAAGGCCCTGCGGCCGAAACAGCGTCTGTTGTTGCTGTCATTATGGAAATAAAGTAATTGAGCTTACTTTGCTTGGTGTGGTGCCGGTCCTTGATTTGGAAGCTGTTGTGACCCCTTGGGCTTGATTCACAAAGCGGTGATAACTCAGTTATCACGCCTAAAAGACTTTAGGCGTGATAAGCGGTGCAAAGCTGAGTTATCACCGATTTGTGCTGCTCTTCGCGCGAAGCTCCCGCGCGCAAAGTTTTGCGCGCGTAGCGCACCGCGCTGCGCGCGCAAAGTCCCATAGGGCTCAATGGACGCTGCGCGCGAAGCACGGCACACTGCGCCAAAACTTTGCGCGTGGAAGATCGCGCGAGTTTCTTCTTATCACTCCTAAACTGAGTTTAGGCGTGATAAAGGGCTTTTCACAGGCGTGCAAACACTTTGCACCGCTTTGTGAATCAAGCCCCTTGAGTACTGGGGTGGGACCTTGGCACACCATTTGGACTATCTACATTGGTGCTCCTGACCCCCCTTTGGAAATGAATGCCAGGCACAGGTGGAAATGGGCCCTTAGGGCTCGTTCACACTAGGGGCTTGGTTGAGATTTTTTAAGCGCTGTCGATTTTCAAAATCGCCCTGAAAGCGCTTGTGCAATTATTGTCTATGACAAAGTTCACATCTGATCGGTTTGTTTCCGATCTCCTCAGATAAGCGGTGCTTGGGCAATTTTTGAGGCGATTCCGCCTCAATTAAATGTATAGGAAAAACGCAAAACGCTCACAAAATCGCTTTGTGCAGCGATTGCGTGAGCGTTTTAAAAAATAAATACATTGTATATAGTCTTTTCCGGGTCAAAGAGTTCACTTCCTGACTTGCGTCAGGGAGTGAATTTAAAAAAACGCTCGCCCACCCAAGCGCCGGGAGAGGGAAAAAAAACGCCTCTAAAAAAGCCAACGCGGACGGACACATGAGCGGAATGCAAAGGGAACGATGCCTCAGAGATTTATTTACATGACTTTTAGGCTGTAATTACTGCCAAAGGTGCACTTAATAATTTACCATTGCAAGTATAAGTTTAGAGCCAACAACCTATTACAAAAATATGCATATCTACTATTCTCAGAGCACTCGCCCCCAATATCCTCATTTCACAAATTAAAATTTCAAAGGCGCACATGTGTAATGTTTTATGTAATATAAAGCAATCATATCCATTGTATACTTGAGTTAATGGGAACATTATTTTCAACAGTCCAGTTTTCATTGGAATTGTCCAGTATAATTTTACCAAAAAATTATATAAAATAAAATGATAGGGTCTTTTTTTTTAAACATGAAAAAACAGATTCATAGCAAGCAACACATTATTTTTAAAACTGTATTTAAATAAAGACCATTTAACACTATCTTATTTTTTGTGTTTTATTAAAGTTTTCAAAATTTGACAACGTGTCTAAAACCTAGGATCACTCCAAGGAGAGGAGAAAAAGGACAGCGCTCCACAGCAATATAATTATAAATAAATTTTAGCACCAATGTCACCAGTTATATATTGGGGATCCACAGACTTCAACCGAGCACACACACTCTTCAATAAATTCAGTCCACCAAACGAAGTTGCGATCACAATCCTGCCCTCCCAATAGGAGCCTAGGATTTCCCTGTAAAAAAAAAAGCAGGAATAGTGCAATACTGCCTTTTGAAGAGCACCACGTGAATCACTTCAAAGGCCTGTGCAAATAAGCACCTCCACCAGAGGTATAGGGAAACAAGGGGGGTCTGAATACCCCCTCTGTGAGTCTCACTCACCAGATTACTTCTTGAGTTTTATGCAAACAAGCCCTCCCTCCTGGGCACCAACAGCAGCAATAACCACCTTCATACACCTTCAAACACAGAGCGGAACTTGCATAGTGTAAAAAACCTTTAAAATTTATTAATAAACCACTTAAAAGATCTGCGTACCAAATAGAAGATCATACAAGCGTGCTAGATGGTGCTAAAGGATTATTTATGGGGTTATACGTAATGAAACTTGAAAACAAACGTAGTTGGACGGAAAGAGATGAATTATGGAGATCGGATGAAGGAATATGGTAGGGTGATGGTGGGGGGGAATAATGGTGGAAGGAGGATGTATTGTTATTGTAATGTCCGCACAGAACGGGGATCTCGTTGCTTTGCCGTTGATGGACAGGGAGGGATGCATAGATTTGCATGAGGGGGGCGGGCAATGGTATGGAGATAGGGGAAGAGGGAGGGTACGTTGAGGCAATGAAATAGCGTCCTAGATTAGCGTGACTCCATGCCCCTGATGAGTCGAATGACGAAACGCGTAGGGCGGAGCTAGGAGTCACGCTGGACGGAAGGGGGAAGTAATCAGAGCGGGGACTGTGGCGTGCAGCAGAGATCCGACCGCGGCGGTGCTGGCACACATAGGAAACGCTTGTATGATCTTCTATTTGGTACGCAGATCTTTTAAGTGGTTTATTAATAAATTTTAAAGGTTTTTTACACTATGCAAGTTCCGCTCTGTGTTTGAAGGTGTATGAAGGTGGTTATTGCTGATGTTGGTGCCCAGGAGGGAGGGCTTGTTTGCATAAAACTCAAGAAGTAATCTGGTGAGTGAGACTCACAGAGGGGGTATTCAGACCCCCCTTGTTTCCCTATACCTCTGGTGGAGGTGCTTATTTGCACAGGCCTTTGAAGTGATTCACGTGGTGCTCTTCAAAAGGCAGTATTGCACTATTCCTGCTTTTTTTTTTTTTTTTTTTTTTTTTTTTTTTTTTTACAGGGAAATCCTAGGCTCCTATTGGGAGGGCAGGATTGTGATCGCAACTTCGTTTGGTGGACTGAATTTATTGAAGAGTGTCTAAAACCTAATGCAGATCACATGTAACTGTCAATGAAATAGCATAAAATATCTTGTTTTTAGGTATTTTACAATAATGTATGATAGTAAAATAGCAAATAATGTTTTGTTCACAGATAGCATTCAGCTCAGGGAATACATTTTAATTGTTAAAGTGGACCTGAACTCTTGCACAGGACAGAAGGAAAACGTAGAGAAGTGCACCCTGAATGTATTTAGAGAGTTTAGCCTCCTAAATTCTCTCCTCATTTGTGACTAATCACAACTGTAATTTGATTTCTCAGCTGTGTCTGGTGGCTGCCATGGCAGACAAGCTCATTTTTAAACACAGGATGTTAACTCTATGGCTGCTTCCATTATAGCAGGAAGTAGATGAACTGTAGATTTATTGCAGGATTTGTATCAGCTGTTCAATTTTTTTTCTTTTAAAAGTTATTATGCTGTTGCTTATATTTTAAAGCAGAGATGAAGTTCTGAGTTCAGGTCCACTTAAAGGGAACCTAAACTGACGGATGTTTCCTTTTAAACAATACCAGTTGCTTGGCAGTCCTGCTGATTCCTTTGGCTGCAGCAGTGGCAGAATCACAGCCCTGAAACAAGCATGCAGCTAATCCAGTCTAACTTCAGTCAGAACACCTGGTCTACATGCTTGTTGAGGGGCTGTGGCTGAAAGTATTAGAGACACAGGATCAGCAGGAGAGTCAGGCAACTGGTATTATTTTAAAAGGAAAAATCCATATTCTTCTCAGTTTAGGTTTACTTTAAACTAGTATCCAAGGTGTGTACAGGTTATGTGTCAATCCCAAAGCAAAATATTAATAGGTGTCTTTTAAAAAATAAATAAATAAAAAAAATAAAATCACGGTCTTAAAGGGTAACTGAACTGACCTGAATGAAACATGTACTGTATGTATGCAGTGCCATGCTTGCATAGACATAAGTCTATGTTTTTCTCACTGTAAGGGAATCCCAGTATCTCTCCAGTTGAATCTAGTCAGACTACAGGATAGCTGTCATTGATAAGTAATTACAAGCCATAACATTCTTGCCCAGCAGAGAATAGCTTCTGAGTGCATAAAACAAATAAAAATGGTCATTAGTTCCTAGATTGTGGCTTTGGAACACTAAATACTGTGTCATTCAGCTAACGTATTAAACACATTCTATCTACTTTTTAGCTTTTAAACATAAAATAAAACACTGGGATTCTAAAAAAAAAAAAAGTAATAATTTAGGAGCAGGAGGATAAATACAATTGTTTATCTCCCCAGATTATTGTACGTTCAGGTTTGCTTTAACTTTAGGGTTCATAAGCTGATTTCTGACTTAATTTCAGGATACTTAAATGTTTCTTTCCTTGAATCATAAACACTGCATTTAAAGAGACACTGAAGCGAAAAAAAAATATATGATATAATGAATTGGTTGTGTACTATGAATAATTACTAGAAGATTAGCAGCAAAGAAAATATTCTCATATTTTTATTTTCAGGTATATAGTGTTTTTTCTAACATTGCATCACTCTATAATATGTGCAGATTATACAACACTCAGCATTCAAAATTAGTCTTTCAGAGCAGTCTGTGAAGTAATGAACTCTCCTCTAGCAGAGGAAAAGTAAACAGTTCAATTACAGTTGAGATAATAAAAGTCAGATAACAGCCCTCTCCACGACTAAGTTAGTCGGAGAGCTTAATAGCTTTTTTGCATAGAGATAACAACTGGAGTTTCTCAACTCTTCCTGTACTGGAAACAATTACACTGATGTTTCTGATCTTAATGGTTTTTTTCTTAGCTGTACTACACATACAAATCATAATATCATCATTTTTTTTTCGCTTCAGTGTCTCTTTAAACCTCTTTGCAAAGCATGAAATGAGTGAACAAATTGAAATACACCAAAAAAAAAAAGTTACAATTGTACTTAAAGTGTACCTGGGGCTTCCTCCAGCACCCTTCAGCCTGATCACTCCCTTGTTGCCCTCAGTCACCGCCTGGATCCTCCACAAATTGCTCCAGAAACTCATTCGGTCATATTGCACATGCGTAGCCCAGCCGTTCGCACACCCGTCGCACTCCCATGGCCGGGAAGTGTTCTGCACATGCGCAGTACTACTGCGCAGACGCAGAACGCTCCTGGAAATGAGAGCGCAACGGGCAGTGCACATGGCCGAACTACGTCTGTGCCGACTGGCCCTGACAGGACGATTTACTGGGGCCAGTTGTGGAAGAACCAGGCAGCGACTGAGGGCAACAAGGGAGTGATCAGGCTGAAGGGTGCTGGAGGAAGCCCCAGGTATGTATACATTTTTTATTTGCCCCATCTCAGGTACACTTTAAGTGAGTTTCTAGAAGACTTTAATTTACACACATAGAATATATATTATTTTGTACATCATAGCCAGCAAAGCATAATATGTCTTTTCTATCTTACACATCATGTTTAACTTAAGACACAGTGATTATTTCACTTACTCTGGTCTTTTTACAATCTTTCCAACATATCATACACATTATTTGTTGTTTAAATCTCTGATCACCAAAGCCTAAAATGACAGGGGAAACAGCAGGGTATAAGGTCTCAAATACAGCTTTCAGATCAGAAATAACTTGGCCTGAGAAGTTTCAAAGAAAAGCGTTTAGAAGATGGCAGACTACAAACACCACCACCAAGCTTGTGATGACTTTTATAGCGTGGATTTCCCTCTGATGACTCCTGAGTGTTTGTGTTGTTGTCTCTGAAAATATAGCCTGCTGATGTCTCAGAAGAATCCAGAGAACCTTTATGTCCACCAGGCACAGCAAGATGATAGCCATAGACTGAACAGCAGTGCCCATTATCATATCGTAGGTTTTCAGAAATGAATCAGTGTCACTTACTGAGTCCAGAAAGGAGCAGATGCAAGTGCTATTCATTTTGGAGCTGTGCTGTCTGGGTCGATCAGAAGGAATCAGCAGAGGATATGGCAGTCCGGCAGAAATCCACATCACCCAGTTCAGCGCAAGGAAGAAGATCACACATTGGCGGTTTAAGAACAAATACCTTAGACATCCACTCTTGTTTTTAAGCCTCACCAAGTAATAAATATCAAGTTTCAGCGTGAACCAAATGCAGGCCTTCCGGCTACAAAATAATATGAAGAGGGCCATTTTGCATGGAGCAATCATTGGGTAGCAGACATTGCCTTGATTTGAAATAAGTACAACAGGGAGCCTTGCTAGCAGTTGCATCACATTAGGAACAGAAAGGTGCAGTATAAAAATCTCAGAAATGGCTATCTGTTCAGAAGTTGCAGCCACCACATACATGAGCAGGAAATTGCTGGGGAGACCTACAACAGCTAAAAGAATAACTATTACATGAGTATACATGGTTAATGATGATACTTGTGCAACTGTACTGAATGTCAGGCACCTTATGTAGATGTGCACAGCAATTAAACTTTCACAAATCCAGTCATTACAGATTTTTTTTAAAAAAAGCACAGATAGCAATTGATTCCTCAAGGACTACCGTGGTGATAATGACCGAACATATTACCCAAGCCAGTAATGATGTACGGTTAAAGGTGAACAAGTAGACACATGTGAATTTGCACCCTGATGCTTATTACTGACTTAAGTTTCACAGAACACTTATAACCAACGTATATGGACTGGTAAATTGGCCAGGTTAACCAGGCAACCTGGCGCAGGTTGGAGAGTGGGAATGGGTAGGGCAGCCAGAAACTGGAGCTTATGTTGCAGCAAGATGAACCTGGTGATGCCTCCTGCCCTATCCTGTTTTGTTATTATCCAGATTCTGTTTTCCAGCAGAGACAAAATGTATCCAGTCTATCGCCCTAGGGACAGCCCTTAACCACTTGAGGACCCTGGGCTTAAACCCCCGTAGTGACCAGGCCATTTTTTACAAAATAGGCCACCGCAGCTTTAAGGCCTCGCTGCAGGGCCGTAAAACTCAGCACACAATCTCCTTTTCTGCCCACCAACAGAGCTCTCTGTTGGTGGGCTGTGATCGCTCTCCCAATGTTTGTTTATTTTGTTACAAATATTTTAATGTTTATTTTTATAATACATTTTGCTTTTTTTAATTATTTAATTAGCCCCCCTTCCCTCCCTCCCAGCAAATCAGCGCGATCTGATAGCTGATCGCTTCCCTGCCGCACAAGGGGACAACCGTGTCAAACGGCTGTCCCCAGTACAGCGCTGCCGTAGGCCGCAGCACTGTACACAGTAAGTAGATCGCCGCCGTAGACCGCATCGCCGTACACAGTAAATAGATCGCCGCTGGGAGACTAATGACAGAACGGAGCTCCGTCATCCAAGTGAAGATGCGCGCTCCCGCAAATTCCTGCCCCAGGACTTTACGCCTGTCGGCGTTAGGTGGTTCTGGGGCTGTCGGCGTGATGCAGTCGTATAGGAGTTAATGGACAACTGTAGTGAGAGGTTTATAGAGGCTGCCATATTTACTTCCTTTTAAGTAAATGTGAGAAAACGCGGAGAAGCCACCGCGTGTACTGGCGGCAGGGCGGCTGATTCCGCGTCCAGCACAGCGGTTTCCGCGCAGCAACGCATGTCTGGGTCGGCTGCGATCTCTAGTGCACTTGGATGGAGAGCTACGCACGCACGCGCCAGAAGTCAGGACCTTTATGCCAGCAGGAGATGTGTCAGCTGATCAGTATGATCAGCTGATTCCTGCTGGACTCCTGATTGGCTGAGTGGTACGGGGAGGGCGGCAGAGTCCTGCAACTATATATACAGCTTGCTTGTCAGTTGCTGGTGGTCTGCCGTTGCGATCACTACGTAGAAGCACTCAGACCTTAGTCAGATCCAACAGTGTGTTTGAACCAGGAGGACCTTGGAATCCCCACTGAGCCAGATTATTTGTGTTATTATTCTGTTATACTTCAGACTAGTTCCAGGGTGTAGAGACCACGGACCTCACACCCAAGACTAGGGAACTTGTGTTATCATTCTGTTATACATCAAACTAGTTCCAGGGTGTCGAGACCACGGACCTCACACCCAAGACTAGGCATGGTTTGATATTTGTTATGACCTATTGCTTTCCTGACTACTCCTCTGCTCTCTGATTCGGTACCACGCATATCTGATATTCCGTTGCCAACCCCTGCCTGTCTTGGATACCGCATCAGCTTTCTGTCTTTGTACTTTTTCTGTCCGTGTGTTGCCGACCTGGCTTGCCCGACCTCGAGAGCTATCTCTCCCCTTAAGAGATAGTCTCCAGATCTGTCAGTGACATCCACCTTCAGGTGTCACTCACTCTCTGGTCCTTCCTACCTTCAGCCTGACTCCACCCCTTGGAGAGTCTCAGGCTGCTGGAAGGTTTCTGTACTCTCCATGGCAGTGTCTTCTGTACTGCTTAGGGTTACCTGTTCATCAGGTGGGTTGCTCAAAGTCATACTGTTACACCAAACACTCACCATATATATCTAGAGGTGTCCAGAGGTTAGCACTATATCTGTATTATTGGTGATTCTGCTGATCATCCATAATCAGGTATAGATCTGTATTCTTGGTGATACTGCAGATCACCAATAATCAGATTCTCTCTGCGTGCAGATACCGATCGTTACAGTAAACTAGTTGCCTGGCTATCCTGCTGATCCTCTGCCTCTAATACTTTTAGCTATAGACCATGAACAAGCATGCAGCAAATCAGATGTTTCTGACATTATTGTCAGATCTGACAAGCTTAGCTGCGTGCTTGTTTCTGGTGTGATTCAGACACTGCTGCAGCCAAATTGACCAGCAGGGCTGGTATTGCTTAGAAGAAAATAAATATGGCAGCCTCCATATATCTCGCACTACAGTTGTCCGTTAAACTTGGAAAATACTGTAGGTGGATGAGCAAAGAATGTGGTGATGGTTGGAGATGGGCATCTATGAAGTGAAGGACAGGTTGACTTAGTTATTGTTTAACACAGTAGAAATTAGATTTGATAAAAATAACAAATCTAACAAACATGCATTAAAAGGTAGGGCCCGAATGTTTGATTGTAGTTTTTTTTATTTATTTTTTTATCAATCAAACATTGGGGGTATATTCACTTAACTGCAGTAAGCAGAATAACATAGCAGTCTTTCCGCACAATGAGCACAGCATAATGCAATGCATTACATGCAATGCATTATGCTCTACTCCTCATGCACAAGGCTTTACACACCTTATTCTGTTTACCGTAGTTTAGTGGCTACACCCCATTGTTGGGTTGAGGACATTTTAATGTAAATGTACCATGGCAGATGCGGGGCTGAGCAAGTCAGCAGTGCATGATCTATGGCAGCACAGCTTTATAATGCATCTAGCAGTACAAAGGTAGCATTCCAATTGGTATTCAATCGTGTTTCTGCTGAAATCTCATAAAGAAGATACATGATCAATATGATGGAGAAATCAATTATTTGAAATGGTAAAAACACAGCCTTTATTTATTACAAAGGTATGTGGACAAACTACCAGTTAAAATATCAAATCTATTAAATACTAAAGCATTGCCCTGTTGATGCAGTACAAACTTCTGCCACCACTAACTTCCTCACCCCCCACCCCTATACACACCCACACTTGCAAAATTGACTGTATGCTTAGGTAGTGGTGTTGCTCTAGCTGTCCTTTGTTTAGCACCTGAGCTCAGTGAGCTGCATGGATAGTATAGTATACTTTACTGTATAGACACTGTAGAGACACTAGAGACACTGAAGCGAAAAAAAATATATGATACAATGAATTGGTTGTGAACTATGAATAATTACTAAAAGATTAGCAGCAAAGAAAATATTCTCATATTTTTATTTTCAGGTATATAGTATTTTTTCTAACATTGCATCATTCTCTAATATGTGCAGATTACACAACACTCAGCATTCAAAATGATTCTTTCAGAGCAGTCTGTGAACTAATGACCTCTCCTCTGGCAGAGGAAAAGTAAAAAATTAACTAACAGTTGAGATAATAAAAGTCAGAAAACAGCCCTCTCCACGACTTTCAAGTCGTAGAGCTTATTTGTATAGAGATAACAACTGGAATTTCTTAAATCTTCCTGTACTGGAAACAATTAGACTGACGTATCTGATCTTAATGTTTTATTTCTTAGGTGTACTACACATACAAATCATAATATCATCATTTTTTTTTTCACTTCAGTGTCTCTTTAAAGAGAACCCGAAGTGAAAGGGAGATAAAGGGTGCCATATCTATTTCCTTGTAAACAATGCAAATTGCCTGGCTGTCCTGCTGATCCTCTGCCTGTAATAATTTTAGCCATAGACCCTGAACAAGCATGCAGCAGATCAGGTACTCTGACTCAGCTGACTCAGGTTTTACTGGATTAGCCATGTTGCTTGTTCCAGGGTTTTGACTCAGACACTACTAAAGGCCCATACACAGGCTCAACAAAACTGCCTGATTGTTTTAAATTGTTGTACAACAATCAGGCATGTTTACGTGTGCAAACGATTTGACGAGCAACTGATAACAGGCGTTTTGAACGATCCAACTGTCGGATCTATTCACACTACTGTTGGTCTGATATTGCGCAGTTGATGCGTGAGTACAAGACATTTGAAGGACTTGTACTTGTTTTCAATGTGTAGTCCATCATTCCGCTTGCGTGCACAGTATGTACAGGATCTTCTCAAAAAATTAGCATATTGTGATAAAGTTCATTATTTTCTGTAATGTACTGATAAACATTAGACTTTCATATATTTTAGATTCAAATACACACAACTGAAGCAGTTCAAGCCTTTTATTGTTTTAATATTGATGATTTTGGCATACAGCTCGTGAAAACCCAAAATTCCTATCTCAAAAAATTAGCATATTTCATCCGACCAATAAAAGAAAAGTGTTTTCAAAACAAAAAAAAGTCAACCTTCAAATAATTATGTTCAGTTATGCACTCAATACTTGGTCGGGAATCCTTTTGCAGAAATGACTGGTTCAATGCGGCGTAGCATAGAGGCAATCAGCCTGTAGCACTGCTCAGGTGTTATGGAGGCCCAGGATGCTTCGATAGCGGCCTTAAGCTCATCCAGAGTGTTGGGTCTTGCGTCTCTCAACTCTCTCTTCACAATATCCCACAGATTCTCTATGGGGTTCAGGTCAGGAGAGTTGGCAGGCCAATTGAGCACAGTAATACCATGGTCAGTAAACCATTTACCAGTGGTTTTGGCACTGTGAGCAGGTGCTAGGTCGTGCTGAAAAATGAAATCTTCATCTCCATAAAGCTTTTCAGCAGATGGAAGCATGAAGTGCTCCAAAATCTCCTGATAGCTAGCTGCATTGACCCTGCCCTTGATAAAACACAGTGGACCAACACCAGCAGCTGACATGGCACCCCTGACCATCACTGACTGTGGGTACTTGACACTGGACTTCAGGCATTTTGGCATTTCCCTCTCCCCAGTCTTCCTCCAGACTCTGGCACCTTGATTTCCGAATGACATGTAAAAGTTGCTTTCATCCGAAAAAAGTACTTTGGACCACTGAGCAACAGTCCAGTGCTGCTTCTCTGTAGCCCAGGTTCAAAAGTGGGTTCATGCTTCCATCTGCTGAAAAGCTTTATGGAGATGAAGATTTCATTTTTCAGCACGACCTGGCACCTGCTCACAGTGCCAAAACCACTTGTAAATGGTTTACAGACCATAGTATTACTGTGCTCAATTGGCCTGCCAACTCTCCTGACCTGAACCCCATAGAGAATCTGTGGAATATTGTGAAGAGAAAGTTGAGACGCAAGACCCAACACTCTGGATGAGCTTAAGGCCGCTATCGAAGCATCCTGGGCCTCCATAACACCTGATCAGTGCCACAGGCTGATGCCTCCATGCCACGCTGCATTGAAGCAGTCATTTCTGCAAAAGGATTCCTGACCAAGTATTGAGTGCATAACTGAACATAATTATTTGAAGGTTGACTTTTTTTTGTTTTAAAAACACTTTTCTTTTATTGGTCGGATGAAATATGCTAATTTTTTGAGATAGGAAATTTGGGTTTTCATGAGCTGTATGCCAAAATCATCAATATTAAAACAATAAAAGGCTTGAACTACTTCAGTTGTGTGTATTTGAATCTAAAATATATGAAAGGCTAATGTTTATCAGTACATTACAAAAAATAATGAACTTTATCACAATATGCTAATTTTTTTTAGAAGATCCTGTAAATGAGTTGGCCGTTTATCTGTCTGGATGTGTGGACATACGGGGCAGGGGGTACATCAGGTCGTGCAGTTCGTCAGGTTGTGCGGGTGGTTGTGTACACGTTGTGTGCTTGTTGGACATGTGTATGTAGCTTTACAGTATGCCAGAAAATCAACAGGGCTGCCAGGCAACTGGCATTGTTTATAATGAAATAAATATGGCAGCCTCCATATCCCTCTCACCTCGGGTTCCCTTTAATGGACATTGTGATAGCGAATAGTGATAGTGTAGATTGTGAACAAATTTCATTTTGGCTTAAAGGAACACTATCGATTATTATGTTTTTTTCAATTGAGATAGGAAATGCTTGGGAAGTGCTGCTAAATACTGGTGTATGCATTTGAATGCTTATATCTTTGTTTACTGTTATCTAATTCCCTTCACACTTTTCTGACGGCAGAGTGAGCCATTAGGGGATGGGGAATTCCCTCACAGTGCATCTGTTAAATCTGTGTGTGTGAGAGAAAGCTCTGCCTGTCTCTGACTGAGCTCTCTGCAGAGAGCAGAGGAAATATATCTTATGTGCAAAATAAACATTTGAAATTGTGTGTGAAGCCTGACACCTGACAGGCTTTTAATATAACTCTGCTTCAGTATTACACTGTTATTAGCATGTCAGACTGCAGAGATTCATACCTCTGCCAATGAGACATTCCAAACGTAGCTAAAATCTACACACAATGAATTAGAGCTTTTGCCTCTGATTTTTAACATGAAAAGTAGGAAAATGTTTACGCAGCTACTTAGACATTATTTGCACATTGTTATTTTAGAACACTTGAGGTTTGATTCACAAAACCGTGCAAACAGTTTAGCACAGGTGTGCTAAACAGTTAGCATGTGAAGTGCCGTTCGCGGACTTTTACGCGCACAAAGTGACGCGTATCGCGCGATCGAGGACTTTTGCGCGCGCAATTTGCGCGAATCGTGGAAAATTGCGCGCGCAAAAGTCTGCGAACGGCACTTCACGTGCTAACTGTTTAGATCAAGCCTTTGGTTTGATAGTGTTCCTTTAAGAAAGGTAGTTAAATAAACTAAGTATACAAAGTCTAGGAAACCTGTCATCAAAAGTGTGAGAATTTGCCTGATAAAATCAATGTGAAGAGTCTGATTGACTGCTGGCAGCTCCACCCACTTTTCTTAACCTTGAACCACAGTCAGTCAGTAACCAATTGTGTAAAGTTTTTGTTGCCTGGTATTCAAAGTGTGAGAATGGCAGGAATCTACATTTTCCTATTTAAAGTGAACCTCCAGACTAAAAATCTACTCAGCAGCACTGAAAAGGCTTGGCGTTTAACAGTTTCACAGCATCAGTACTTTGTTTTTCTTACCCAAGCCTCATTTTTAGCTGCACAGAAGAAAACTGCCTGGGCATTTTCCCTCTGATGCTGTGCAAAGCATGATGGGATTTCTGATGTTGTTGTTCTCGTTCTGCTGTTTTGGTGCAAATTATTAATTTTTTTTATTTTGAATTTGAGACTTGAAGCCTAGCGCGCGCAGCTGGGAGGGGTGATCAGGACAAAGGACAGTTGGAACTGTGTCTCATGCTCCGTCACCTCCTTTCAACCAAAAAGATGGCTGCCCCATGAAAAAGATGGCTGCCCCCATGAAATCACAAACATTTGCCTGTTCTTTTAAAACAGGGTGGGTAAGAGATTATATTACCTATCTATTTTACTTAGCATAACTAATGTTAAGTAAGAGGGACCGCTGAAGGGACGAAGAGGGGGGGGGGGGGACACCTCACGGGCTATGGAGGGGTGGAGGAAGCCCCAGGTAAGTTCAGATTTCCTTTTCATGGCACTGCTCATGATCCCTTTAAGTGAAAATCTATTAACCCTTCGCACTATCGCATGCCAATGTTCAAACAAATGCATTCACAGATTCACTCAACCAGGCACCACTGTTATCCCTACAGCTAAGTTAAAAGCCGGGGTTTTAGTTCACAGAAGAATGCATTCTTATGCTTAGTCACCTATACTGCGCAGAAGTACCCAGGTAAACATAGGTGTCCTAACTTTGGCCCTGTAACATGCATAGTGCAGACACGCAAACATTCATTGCATCAAACCTATCTAGGCAGGGCCGGCCCTAGAAATTTTGCCACCTGAGGCAAATTTAGAAAAAATAGCCCCCCCAACCCCCTGGGGGGAACAGCCGAGCCGGAGGGGTAGCGGGCAGGTCGGGGGTATTGGGCCTAGCGGTGAGGAGGGGGGTCGGACCCCCCCTCCCCTGGGTCCCCCGATCTGCGCTCCCCTCCAGCTGTAAATAGTTAGGAAGCAGCCGATAGTAAGAGGCACGGGCGGGGAGGACTCACCTCTTCCGCGTTCCAGCGTGCGCTCCACTGACGTCACTTCTTGCAATGCCGTCCACTTACAATACAGTGGGCGGCGTTGCAGGAAGTGAGGTCAGTGGAGCGCATGCTGGAACGCGGAAGGGGTGAGTCCTCCCTGCCCGTGCCTCTTACTATCCGCTGCTTCCTAACTATTTACAGCTGGAGGGGAGCGCAGTCCGGGGGACCCAGGTGAGGGAGGGGGGGGGGTCCGACCCCCCTCCCCACTGCTAGGCCCAATACCCCCGTCCTGCCCGCTACCCCTCTAGCTAGGCGGCCGGCCCCCCGCACCCACGGATGGGCGGTGCCGCCCCTAGAAGTTTGCCGCCTGAGGCAAAAGTTTTACCCCGCCTCATGAGCGGGCCAGCCCTGTATCTAGGGATTAGACAGATAGCGCATCTTATCAATCGCACAAGGGAGCTAATGTAATGTATCCATTTTTTTCTTGTGACTGACCCCTGTGGCTAGGGTTTTAATTCAGTGCACTCCCTCCTTCTCCTGTATGTTTTTTCTGTCAGCATGCACACAGCTTATGCTGGTGTATGTGCATGGTGCGCATGGATACATTACGTTAGCTCCCTTGTGCGATTGGTAAGATGCGCTATCTGTCCCAGGAGAGGACGTCAGGATGTGTGTTCCTAATCCCTAAATAGGTTTGATGCAATGAATGTTTGCGTGTCTGCACTATGCATGTTACAGGGCCAAAGTTAGGACACCTATGTTTACCTGGGTACTTCTGCGCAGTATAGGTGACTAAGCATAAGAATGCATTCTTCTGTGAACTAAAACCCCGGCTTTTAACTTAGCTGTAGGGATAACAGTGGTGCCTGGATGAGTGAATCTGTGAATGCATTTGTTTAAACATTGGCATGCGAGAGTGCGAAGGGTTAATAGATTTTTGCTGTTTTCTGGCCACACTCCCTTCAGCACCTCCCTTTTCCTTAATAACTTATTTAATGTCCTAACTAGAGGCGATGTGCCTGGATATATGTTTTTTTTTCTTATTACTGACCCCTGTGGGTAGGGTTTTAATTCAGTGCACTCCCTCCTTCCCCTGTATGTTTTTTTTTGTCAGCATGCACACAGCTTATGCTGGTGTATGTGCATGGTGCGCATGGATTCATTACGTTAGCTCCCTTGTGTGATTGGTAAAATGCGCTATCTGTCCCAGGAGAGCACGTCAGGATGTGTGCTCCTAATCCCTAGATAGGTTTGATGCAATGAATGTTTGCATGACTGCACTATGCATGTTACAGGGCCAGAGTTAGGACACCTATGTTTACCTGGGTACTTCTGCGCAGTATAGGTGACTAAGCATAAGAATGCATTCTTCTGTGAACTAAAACCCCGGCTTTTAACTTAGCTGTAGGGATAACAGTGGTGCCTGGATGAGTGAATCTGTGAATGCATTTGTTTGAACATTGGCATGCGAGAGTGTGAAGGGTTAATAGATTTTTGCTGTTTTCTGGCCACACCCCCTTCAGCACCTCCCTTTTCCATAATAACTTATTTAATGTCCTAACTAGAGGCGATGTCCTGGATATATATGTTTTTTTTATCCCTTTAAGTGGGGAAGGTCATATTGCAACCTCTGTTACTGTCAGTCTCACAGTTCTATAAAGTGGGTGAAAGTGCTTGGAGATAGGGGTTTGTGGCAAAGCTAGTAGATAGATGTAGTAAAGAAACTTTACATTCACTCTCCCTAAGGTCATCTGTTCTTTTGTGTCCCTGATGCATGAATACTGTACAGTAAAGAGGATGAAGATAATTAGGCAACCAGCTAAACGCTGGAAAGTTGTGAGAGGGCACAGGGAATTCAATAGAATTTGGGATCCATTCCATAAAATTGAGCATCCCCTGTAGTGAGAATCCTAGACTGCAAACAAAGGATGCATACTGGTCCCCTGAAGAGAGTTAGGCCCTAGAAGATAGGAAAACAAGTTGAAGAATATGTGTAATATACAGTAGAATCTCGTTATAATTATCTCTGATATAGTAAACCTCTAGTTATTCAGTCTTCAGATCCCAACCATGCACCTGAATGGATAAACAATGTAGGACAAATCCTGATTTAGTAATTAACCAGGTCCCTTGGAGTTTACTATAAAGGTATTCTACTGTATAGAGTAAGGACACAGGGAAGGTGATAACATTTAGATTACCCTGCCTATGAGGGTCTTTGGATACCAGGGAAGAGTGGTACCTAGTCCCCTAGGCCAGAGTTCCCCAACCCTGTCCTCAAGGCCCACCAACAGTACACGGTTTGCAGAAAATCACAAACCTGCACAGGTGGGGTAATTAGTGTTGCAGCAAACCTGATTAACCACCCCTGTGGATTTCTACAAAACATGTACTGTTGGTGGGCCTTGAGGACAGGGTTGGGGAACACTGCGCCTAGGCCTTAGATAGGGAAACATGCAGGAAAGTATGGAGAAGGTAATGGGAGGGTACAGCGAAGGGTATGAAACATGACATTCCTAACCAAAAAATGTGGGGTCCACTGTAGCTCAGTCACAGGTTGTCAAGTGCAGATGGGACCTTTTACCCTAAATTAGGGTGGACTCTAGCAGAGAAAGAAACCTGTAGGGAGCATAGGGAAGGCCTATTGGTAATAGCATTTAATTTTGTGCTATCATTCAAGCCTCACACTGACCTTCTCCTGTTGCCTCCAACCACAAAAAACAAAAACAATATTTGCTCCTTCCTAGTAAGAGTTTAGGATTCTTGTCTCCGTGTTCCCATAGACGTTCCTGAGCTTCTCTATAGGAGGTTAACATTTTTCGTTACAAAGCCTCTTCTTTGGGATATCTACAGCTCTAAAGGTGCCCATACATTTGTCGACTTTGGTGGCCGATTGACGAACCAATTAGCTTATTATTATCTAATTGGTTCAAAATCGGTGCCGCCTAGTGAAGGCCCGACCGATGATGCAACCAATTTTGGGCTGAAATTCTTTGCGTTGATCGATTGTGCCTGATACAAGATGTCGGGCCAAAGTTGGTTGGTTGATTGAGTGTACAGTGGCCAATTTCGGAACGAGCGATGAAACAATGTGGCATGTGACATAGCCACCAGTGTGTATGCAGAAAAGCCACCGGAAGACGGACTGACACCACACTGACGCAGGACAAGTAATGTATAAATGCACTCCTGGGGGGGCACATACACTCATCTAAAGGATTATTAGGAACACCATACTAATAGGTTGTTTGACCCCCTTTCGCCTTCAGAACTACCTTAATCCTGCATGGCATTGAGTCAACAAGGTGCTGAAAGCATTCTTTAGAAATGTTGGCCCATATTGATAGGATATCATCTTGCAGTTGATGGAGATTTGTGGGATGCACATCCAGGGCACGGAGCTCCCATTCCATCACACCCCAAAGATGCTTTATTGGATGGAGATCTGGTGACTGTGGGGGCCATTTTAGTACAGTGAACTCATTGTCATGTTCAAGAAACCAATTTGAAATGATTCGAGCTTTGTGACATGGTGCATCATCCTGCTGGAAGTAGCCATCAGAGGATGGGTACATGGTGGTCATGAAGGGATGGACATGGTCAGAAACAATGCTCGGGTAGCCCGTGGCATTTAAACAATTCCCAATTGGCACTAAGGGGCCTCAAGTGTGTCAAGAAAACATCCCCCACACCCTTACACAACCACCACACAGCCTACCCAAGGCATGATGGATTCATGTTCTTATTCTGTTTACGCCAAATTCTGACTATATCGAGACTCATCAGACCAAGCAACATTTTCCCAGTCTTCATCTGTTCAATTTTGGTGAGCTTGTGCAAATTGTAGCCTCTTTTTCCTATTTGTAGTGGAGATGAGTGGTACCCGGTGGGGTCTTCTGCCCATCCGTCGTAAGGTTGTGCGTGTTGTGGCTTTACAAATGCTTTGCTACATACCTCGGTTGTAACGAGTGGTTATTTCAGTCAGAGTTGCTCTTCTATCATCTTGAATCAGTTGGTCCATTCTCCTCTGACCTCTAGCATCAACAAGGCATTTTCTCCCACAGGACTGCCACATACTGGATGTTTTTCCCTTTTCACACCATTCTTTGTAAACCCTATAAATGGTTGTGCGTGAAAATCCCAGTAACTGAGCAGATTCTGAAATACTCAGACCGGCCCCTCTGGCACCAACAACCATGCCACGCTCAAAATTGCTTAAATCACCATTCTTTCCCATTCTGACATTCAGTTTAGAGTTCATGAGATTGTCTTGACCAGGACCACACCCCTAAATGCATTGAAGCAACTGCCATGTGATTTGTTGAGTAGATAATTGCATTAATGAGAAATTGAACGGGTGTTCCTAATAATCCTTTAGGTGAGTGTATACATTAGGGGGGCAGTGGTGGGCTCGGCCGATTCCCAGATTTCATGCTGAAATCGGACGAGAATCGGCCTGCCGTATATGGGCAGCTTTGACAAAGATGCAAATCTCTCTCTAATCAGATTCAATTAGAGATAAATGTGTCTCTTTGTCGAGTCTGCCCATAATCTTCTGATACATGGCCCCCAATCCTCTAATTACTCGTGGCTGCACTTCAGACAAAAGACCTCAGAGTGTACCACTGCACTACATTGGCAATATCCTGCTAAGCTGCTACTGAATCAATACAATTCTATTTTTTTTATTTTTTATTAAAATCCTTTGCCAAACATTCTTCAGGCACCTGGCTGGCTCATAAATCACAAGAAGAGCCAGTTAGCCCCTTCACAGGATATGGTCTTCCCAAGGGCCATGTCCATCACATGCCAGAACAAGATTTCTCTTCCAGAACGCAAAATGTGTGCGTTACGTGGGTTCTTCCCCAGGATTTCATGACAGCCTCTGATTACCTCAGTATTCTGAGCAGTGTCTTTTACTATACCAATGATTTGTCTGCACTTTATCAGATGAAGGGGACCCTCTGCGGCCCCGAAACAATTGTCATGTCGTGCTGACACATGCAATAAGGAATAAACATCCTTGAATATCAGTACTGGTGTGCTAGCCGACCTTGGACTTTTCACTATACCAATGGTGAAGTGGGCCCTCCACTGGAACCTGCGAGTTCTCCAGAACATATTCTTGCAGAAATGGGACAGAATAAGTCTTTCCCAATGACTGTATCTATCCCCAGAAGTGAAGTTATCGTATGGTGGACTGATGATGGCAGCGGAAGGACACAGAGACATGCCTCTGTGTCCTATTAAGATTTAGAAATGCCCCGCCTCGGGATGTCTTTAAAACTAGTGCTGAATGAGGCGCCAGGTGTTACCCGGACATATTGCTGTCGTGTGCTCCTACTTTTGCCTGATGAAGCGGGTTTATGCCTGTGAAACGCATTGCGACTACCCCCTGGAGTGTACCAATAAATCTACCCTATTTTGAATACACAGTTTGTTGTGTCTGCTTGCAGGAGGTAAGTCCACTACTGCCTCCTAAGCACTTTTAAACTTTTTATTAACTGTTTTTACCCTTTTTGGCGCCTCTGTTCTCCTTTACGATATACCTAATATCCACACCCAGTGGAGGGGGATACCCCTTGTTCTTCCTATCTACAGAGAGCGACTTCTTAACCCTGAGTGAGGACAGGATAATCTCCTCACCTGCCTATACAGTGGTTGCCTGGAGGTAACCCTGGTTTGTGAGTATATCGTTGTACTCTATTTCCTAATACCCATTACCACTACTTAGTACACTATATTTGGCTCTCGGTTCTTTTACTTTACATTAAAACTAGTGCTGTCTGTGCCCTTTTAAGCAATGTGATTTGGTCACAGCAGTCACCGGGTCCTCTCCTGACCAATATGCAGAAGCTCTGCTCTTGGCATGACAGCAGACCGAGCAACGTGAACAGTGGCAGGAAAAGTGAGAATGAGCGGATGGCGCAGCGTCAGTGAGTGAAATCTACGCCTTGGCAGGAATAACAGCACACAAAACGGAGTAGATTTCAATCCCTGCTGTCCGTAAGTGGCTAAAGAGAAAAATGTATTTATTCTTTTGCGCTTTTCCTATACCTCCCTTTATCGCCAAATTGCCCTGAAAATGGTCCATGCAGCGCTTTTCTGATCGGACATCGAACGGAACGCCCCAATCTGAACTAGCGCATAGGAAAGCATGGTGCAATCGCTTTCATGGCGATTTTGAAAAATCGCCAGCGCTTAAAATAATGAAAAGGCGCATCTAGTGTGAACGAGCCCTCAATCTATTTTCACTCTCTGCGTCCCTCTGTGTGCGTGTCCTTGCTTTGTGCTTCTGCGCATGTGCTGTATGGACAGCCTTGGGAGAGGGAGCAGGACGGACCAGGAGGCCAGCAGTGTGCGCGCGGCTGGCGCGTGCACGCTGACTGTGAGGCGGTGGCGGCGGTCACAGGGGAGGGAGGAGAAGTTCCAAGACAGACCTAGAGCCCGTTGGCTTAGGTCAACTAGTCGGTATATATTTCTGAATTATGTTCTTTTTTTCCCCCTAGTACTCCAAATGATAATAATAACATTTTTTTTAAAGTAAAAAAAATGGGAAAAAAAGGTTCATCAAAGCATAGCGTTGCACAGAAACAAACAGAGCAACACTGCAATTTGTTCAATTTTCAATAGTTTTCCAGCTGGAATCTATTGAAAGTGCTGTATGTCCTAGGAACCAATTCCTTTCTGAATCGTTTTTGAACATTGGGTGGAGAACTATAAGTGTATGGCCAGCTTAAAGGACCACTATCGCAAAATAAGTAGGCAGGTAAAATCTGACAGAACCGACAGGTTTTAGGACAGTCCATCTCCTCGTGGTGGATTTTCAGGGTGTTATTTTCAACAGCATTTCCTGAACAGCAATTTAACTGCCAAAATAGTAAGCTACCAGCCAGCCTCCCTACTCACTTGCACACTATTTTGTCAGTTGGACTTTGCAACTACTGTTCAGGAAATGCTTTTGAAAACAAAGAAAACTCAGCGAATCCCCCATGAGGAGATGGACTGGCCCAAAACCTGCCGGTTCTGTCAGATTTTCACTGCTTACTTTTTTTCGTGATAGTGGTCCTTTAAAATATACATAGAAATGCACATCCTTGTGAATGTAGCTAACGCCACCGTGGGAATTTGTATCTCAGAACATTTGTGTACGGCGATGACGATTATCAATATATTTCCTCGCTGCCACTACTAACGCCGCACAGAACAATAGAAGGGGAGGCCGACTGACATCACTCGTACACGCGACAATGAAAACGCCGGCAAATCAACACAAATCTCGCGAGATCCTTCATCAAACGTTTTTCTTGACAACTCCGCCTCTCATTCAATCCGCTGTTACTTCCCTGCGCCGTTTACGTTCTCTTCTCCACATGCTGATATTCTAATAATGTAAATACTAAATGTCAGACTTCCAGAAATATTATCAGCCCTTTTATCATTCAGACAGAAGAGAATTGGAGTCAGAGCTGCATCCCGGTAGTTGCAGCAACTACCGGGCAGCAGAAGATCTCGCGATATCTCCGAGATCACCGCTCCACCTCCTACAGTGAACTGGAGCGCAAAAAAAAAAGAAAAAGCCGGCAGAGAGAGCGCGCGCCCTGAATTCAGCGTATCTCCCGCCGTGTGCCGTGTAGCGCCGCCCACCTCCTCTTGTCCTGTGCCGGCTGCCCGTTCATTGTAGCCCCGCTGCCTGAAGACATGTCCGAGGAGAAGCAGAGCCAGGACTCGGGGAAGGAAGAAGCGGAGATGGCGGTGGTGGTGGAGGAGGGCGGGAAGAAGCAGGAGCCGGCCGCTGATGAAGCCGGTGTGAAGGAGGAAGTAAAGCGAGAGGTGAGAGCGAGGGTTGGCCTCGGGAAGGAGCGGGGAGGAGGAGGAGGATGCTGCTGCTTTCTGCCTTGCTTACCGGCCACAGTGCAGGCCATGCGCCATCCCACCCCGGTATCTGATGAGGAGCTCCAGCAGTGTGATCAGAGATCCCCCACACACATACACAACACATTCATTGGCAGCATCCCTCCTACTCAACACTATTCACAGGGAGCTCTGCAAACATCATTTTTTATATTGAATTCATTATTACTTCAAAATCAAGAACTTAGAACTTATTTTGTAACTTTCAAAGATGAAGTGCACCTGAGCCTTAGGAGGAACTTATTCAGGATCAGATTTATTTGCCAAATACAATTAGTCACACCTGGAATTGTTTTGGTACTAGTAGGCTTGTACAGTGTACATACATGGTGCAGTTTAACTGACACAGATTCAACAAGATGAAGATAAAATAGTGCAGAAGATGCAAGTAGTGCTGGTAATACATCTAGAGCCAAAGTGGCATGTTACAGAATAACTGAGAGACAAAAGATGCCAGAGGGGCTAGAGGTACAGCTGGTATGGATGGCTTGGGGGACTGAGTGGGGTGGTCCACCACAATACTTGTTATGATGGTAATCCATGTTCTTTATCTTATACTGATAATGCAGTGATGCAATAAATATGCCTTCTCTTATGTTGAGTGTCTGGCAAAGTTGAGCTGAAAATGCAGCTACTTTGCAAATTGTAACTAGTAAAGGAAGTGGCATTGATAAAATCAAAGCCAGGAGTTTCTGAGTGATACAGTAGCAGGTGATAAATGTATGCAAGCACTTAGTTACCGTAGTTTGGAATCTGTTGCTTGTGCTACTGGTCAAAGTGGGTTTTATAATGGTCTGCACCATTGTAAAACCAGTGCATTATGTCGCACTTTAATGTAACGCGCACAGCATGTCCATTGGTGTGAAGATGCCACGTCATTTGAATGTAATGGCAAGGCTTTTATTATCAGCATTGTAGCACACAAAAAACTTCTTCATGCATTTTAGTGTTTAGAGAAGGGGTGTCAATCTCAGTCATGTAAGGGCTACAATTGAAAACCTAGTTTAAGTGGCTGGCCAAATTGTTAATTATGATTTATCATTTATTGAACATCCTCAAATTAAGTGGCGTAACTATAGCGAACATTAGGGGTCAGCTTCTCCCCCTTCTGAAGAGTAGCGTGGTGGAGCAGTTTAAAATTTACCTGCTCTAGTGCTGCTCTTGCAGAAAGGGATTAAAGGACAACTGTAGGGAGAGGTATGTGGAGGCTGCCTTATTTATTTCCTTTTAAGCAATACCAGTTGCCTGGCGATCCTGCTCATCCTCTGCTTCTAATGCTTTTAGCCATAGACCCTGAACAGGTGTTTTTGACCTTATGCTTGTTTCTGGTGTGATTCAACCCCTACTGCAGCCACATAGTTCAGCAGGACTGCCGGGCAACTGATATTGTTTAAAAGGAAATAAATATGGCAGCCTCCACATACCTTTCGCTACAGTTGTCCTTTAAGATGAAATGTGGCCCAGGCCTTCATTTCCCGTAGTCTTTTTGGTAAGCTGAGGGTGGGGGTGTTTTACTAGCCATGTGAGGGAGTTTGGATCGCAAGCGAAGGCTCCATGGTAATTTTGCTGAGGGGTCACATGGGTTGTTGCTGTAACTCACCTCAAACTGACAATATTTCAACCAGTAACACTGTCACCGGAGTGCTCCTCTGGATGAGAAGGCAGTGTGCTGTGATTCGTTCACTGTTTACAGTGGAGGGCCACATCTTGCCCATGGGACTTGAGTTTGACACCTGTGGTTTAGAGGATGTGTTGACATTCCATCTAAATAGCATGACATCTGTGCAGCAATGGACATGTTGTCCTTTGGCATTACAATTGCACACCATGAACATGTTAATATACTATAATAATGCCCTACTGTCAGGCTGCATTTGTTCCTAGTCCTAAAAAAAGTGCTGTGTGGAATTGGGGGGACCCTACAGATGCATTGCTTATCTCAGGAGTTAGCCAAACTAGTTACCTAAATTGAGGTTTTATGATGTAATTGAAATCACTTTTACTTGTTTCTAGATTAGTTCCAGTGGGCCTAGGCCTATTCATGTTTTTGCACCTCCTGACATCCCATATGTGCATTGATTTTCTGATGAAGATATGTACACTATGCTTTGAGGCTCCTGGTTGTGTGCATTTTCTTTTTTTTACTGAGTGTAATGCCTTTTCCCCTGCTATAAACACCTACTAGCAAAGGTAGGTAAATGGGATGAGTTGACATTTTACCTGATGGTATTGGCAAAGTAAATGCATTGCAGTAAGTTGTTCTAGTTTTTGTTGTGGCGATCAAGTCTACAGTTTGGGCATGTTCACAGTTTGCACCCAGCCCCATAACACGCGTTGGCGCATATGAACACTGCCCATGCTTCTGTAGGGGGCAAATTCACATCTGTGCATTGCAATGGATTTGAAACCGCATGCATTTCATATCAGTTGACCTGGATATGTACTAAAGTGTGTATTGCACAAATCACATAGGCCTCAATTCACTAAGCTTATCTCCTGTCTTTAATAACTCTTCTGAGTTGTTTCTACAGTTATCACTATGGTGATAACTGTAGAAACAGCTCAGAAGAGTTATTAAAGACAGGAGATAAGCTTAGTGAATTGAGGCCATAGTGTGAATGCAGTCCTTTAAGCTACTAATGTACTATGGAACTTATGTAATTGTTTTGGTTCAGAGTTTACTCACAATCATTGTATTGATATGCTGCTTGCTGAGCAGTGAATTTTGTCCTATGGAAAGTGTAAGATGAACAGAAAGTGTTCTGCTGTGAGTTGCATTGCGGTATGGGAACATATTAACTTAATATTTGTGGTTCTGTGTACTTTGGACAACAAGCACCAGCAATTGAAACTGTTGAATTCATCTTCATAGAGCCATGTTGAGAATTCACTCCAGTTGTGTAGATTGCTGATGTTTTCTTTAAAACCTCATCTACACGCGTAGATGAGGCTGCGATCCGGCGGCTCGATTAGCCGCCGGATCGCCTCTTCCGCGTCCCCGCCGGCGCCGCTTATTTTCCGCTCGATTCCCTGTCATTGTCCCCTCACGGGGAGCGAGCAGGGAATCAGCGGAAGCAAGATCCATTCTGTTGGATCTTATCGGCTCGATTGATAAGGAGCATCGCGGCCGCATCTACGTGTGTAGATGCGGCTTTAAAGTACACCTGGAGAGAAAGGAAAATGCAGGCTGATAGATTTCATTTAAACAATGCAGAATGTCCATTTGTCCTGCTGATCATCTATCTCTAATACTTTAAGCCACACACCTTGAACAAGCATACAACAAATCAGGTGCCTTGACCCAAGGATGACACGCTTAGCTGCATGCTAGACTCAGACTGGTTTCGACTGAGCCCCTTACCACTGGCTCACCGTGGCTGAACGAGTGACAGCAGGAGGACGGCGAGGGCCGCATCTGTGCTTATGGGGCTGGAGGAAGCCCCGGTTAAGTAAAAAAACACTGCCTTATGACTCATCTGAGTCTCTTTAAAGGACTTCCGAGGCCAAAACTAAGAAAATTACACTGTACCTTTTTTCTTAGCCGAATCGCTCCGTTCTGCCGTCAGTGTCGGCCTATTCGTTCCCCCAGGGCAAGCCCCGACCCCACCGAACGGGTCGCATCGATGCCACCCCAAAGATGGCCGCCGCCTTGATCCGCGGCTGCGCAGTACGCTTTGCCGCAATTGCGACTGCGCAGCCTTTAGCCTGCCTCCCGCCGCACGCTTCAGGAGGATGCCGGGACCCATACGCGGCGAGAGGCGGGCTAAAGGCTGTGCAGTCGCAATCGCGGCAAAGCGTACTGCGCAGCCGTGGATCAAGGCGGCGGCCATCTTAGGGGTGGCATCGATGCGACCCGTTCGGTGGGGTCGGGGCTTGCCCTGGGGGAACGAATAGGCTGACACTGACGGCAGAACGGAGCGGAGGACGCGCAGGGCGTCCTCCGTGGATCTGGCTAAGAAAAAGGTACAGTGTAATTTTCCTAGTTTTGGCCTCGGAAGTCCTTTAAGCTCAATTATCTCCCCTCGACAAATTACCGCGCATGACTCTTATAGTGCTGCTCCGCAGTATTTTCAGTGTCTCTGTCCCCCACCAGTGACATTGTAGAATCCACCCACTATGCTCCCTGCCTTCCTTTGCACCCACCAACTAAATACCCATTTTATTTTAATACATTTTCATGATGCAAAGCCCAGTAAAAAGGAGGAGGAAGATTGAAGGTGGACATAGTGTATGTGGGCAGAACCTAGTGGCTATGGGGTCTGTGATGTCTCTGGTGGGGGGGCTGAGGCAGACAGGGACCTTAAATACTTTGGAGCAGCACAAATAGAGATATGCGCAGTGATTTGTCAATGCCTGATGACTGAGCTGCTATACGTGTCCATGGAGCAGCAAACTGTGTGGATGCGTGAATACAGAACTGCTATGCTTCCCGAAATTGCTTTCATTGTCAGTCAGGCATGCACTTGGCGGCACAGATTTTCATTTTGATTATAATAAGCGAATCAGATGGTCAAAAGGCCGCCAAGTCACCTGATGTATGGCTCCCTTTAGTGTCTGCAGGAGGATGACACAGTGGTCCTTCCCTATCAGAAACATTCAAATACTCTAGCTTGCTTTTTAAATGTGTTTTTTTTTGTTTGTTTTTGTTTTGTTTCCCCCGACTCTTGGGATAGAATTTTTAACATAGCTTGTGTATTCAAGTATGGGAAATGCTCAGTTTCAGTGCAGCTTTCTTCCCAACTCAAGAATTTATTTGTGCTTATTTTACGTTTTTCTCTTTCATACAGGAAGGAGATTCTGAAAATGACGACAATGATTCCCCTCTTAAGTCAATTGCAGATCCAGCTTATGAGGAAAAGAGGGTAAATCTTTAAAGTTATTTCTATTTTGTAACCTGCTTGGACAAGAACATGAAGACTGCTATCTTAAAATGGCTTCTGTCACTTTTTGTGATTGGCATTCTGTAATGACCGCATCATCATTATATACCTCAGTAGTATAAAACACAAACTGCTTAATACAGAGAGCCATATTTTTAGATAAATGAAATGCAAAAGTTTTGTACATTGCTTACACTAAAATTCCTGTTTTTCATTTAATTTTTTTTTTAATTGGTTAACCACCTTGGCGCCGCGGTGGATTTCTCAGCCCCTGGAGGGACTTTTTTTCACCAAATTTTCGGAGGGGGCGTAGCTAGCACTTGGCTAACTATATCACCCCACCGGTCGCCGCTGGCCTGCTCTGGTCCCCCCGATCGCAGCTGTTTTATGCTTAAACATTCCCCCCCCCCCCTGGTGCCCGCGACAACACAGCCTCTCCATAGCCTCCAGGGGTTGCTATGGCGGCGATTGGAACCGATGACGTCATGCCCGATCGTCGCCCTAGCAACGCATGAAGCTATGGCGATAGTCTCTGCCATTGCAGGATCGCAGCCAGGTAAATATTGCCGGCGGCTATCGGGGGGGGGGGGGGGGGGGTTAGGCGGTGACAGTGCCCTTAGGAGCCTAAATGCATTTTTTTAAAAGCCACCCGCGGCTGCAATTAATTGAACGCCAGGGCGGTTAAAGTATTTTGTATTTACTAGAGATACGTTGGAACTTACCCAGACAAAAGAACTGACAGTGGTTTGAACACTTTGTCATTCTGTTCATTTGTATTAAATGTTATTGCTTATGTTGTGGTTGTTGACCCTTATCAGATCTACAAAGTCCATGTATTTTAGCAATCTTTTAAACGGAACCTGAGGCGAGAAGTGTTTTAGATTTCATACTTACCTGTGGCTTCATTAAAGATGAGCTCCAGTGAAAATAATATAATAAAAAAAGTGCTTCATTTTTACAATTGTGTGAATGATTTAGTCAGTGTTTGCCCGTTGTAAAAATCTTTCCTCTCCCTGATTTACATTCTAACATTTATCACATAATGACATTTTTACTGCTGGCAGGTGATGTCAGTGGAAGGAGATGCTGTTTGCTTTTTGTTGGCAGTAGGAAACAGCTGTAAATGGCTATTTTCCACAATGCAATGAGGTTGACAGACAGGAAACTGTCAGGACCATGGTCCTGACATCACACTGTGGGAGGGGTTTCACCACAATATTAGCCATACAGACCCCGTGATGATACGTTTGAGAAAAGGAAAATATTTCTCTTGGGAAAGGGGGTATCGGCTACTGACTGGGATGAAGTTCAATTCTTGATTACAGTTTCTCTTTAAGCCCTCTTAGGGCCGCGTGTGCCTCGCCTTCTGTCCGGATGGCTCTGGTCCCTGGCAGTTAAGCCCCAAAGCATAGCCGAGCTGTGCTTCTTCGTGTGGCCAGGCGCGCTTCCCCGTCGCTGGGAGCAATCTGCACCTGCGCAATAGAACTGTGCAGAACTCTCCCAAGAGCGGGGAGCACGCTTTGCCGCACATGCGCGACAAAGCGCAGCTCGGCCAGGCTTTCGGGCTTAATTGCCAGGGACCGGAGCCACCCGGAGAGATGGCAAGGGACAAGCGGCCCTAAGGGGGCTCAAGGAAGCCTCAGGTAAGTATGGTACCTGAGGTGCTTCTCGTCTCAGGTACACTTTAAATATTTTAATTAATCTATTCTTGGGAATACTGAAACAATTGTAGAAAAATTGGGAAATTGTCCATGTCTAGCTGCACTAAAAACCAGGCCTGTGGAGTCGGTAAAAAAATCATCCGACTCCTCAGGTTATTGAAAACTCCGACTCCAGGTACCCAAAATTGCTCTGACTCCACAGCCCTGCTAAAACCTATATTTTAGGAATATTGCTGGGTTGCTACTATGAAAGTAGAAGAAATAGTTTTGTAAGATTAATACCTTCTAATAGTTAACTGTTACAGTTGAATTATGCAAGTTTTCAGGGAACTACTCCACTTCTTCAGGCATATTTCCAGATGTTAGCTGAAGTAAAACATTGTATGCAGGTAAATATTAAAAATGAAGGTGGTTTGTACTGCTCACTATTTAGGCTGGGTTTACTCATAAAAGTTGTACAGTTCTGTTTCAGTTTTTGACAGTTTGCATCAGTTTTGTATGAGTTTTCTATGGCTTGGTTCACACACAAATCTGTACATTTCCGTTCCTGTCCAGCCAGTTTTCTATGCGGCTTCTATGGGTTCTTTTGTTTGTTTGCTAATGGTGTGTTCATACATAATAGGTTTACAGTTCCAATCCTGTCAGGTAAACAAGTTAGAAAACTGATTAAAAACACAGGTCTGGAACTGAAATGTACAGATTTATGTGGGAACCACGCCTTAGCAACTAGGTATCAGGTGGGCAGTAATCTCATATTATCTATAAGAAATCCAGCAGTCTGAACTACGTTAAATCTCTAACTTTTTTTTTTTTTTTTTTCCCCCCTTAGCAAACAGACCGGTCCAACAGATTTGATTATCTTCTAAAACAGACAGAATTATTTGCACACTTTATACAACCAGCTGCCCAGAAGACACCCACCTCTCCATTAAAAATGAAGCCGGGACGCCCTCGGTTAAAGAAAGACGAGAAACAAGATTTGATATCTGCTGGCGAGTGAGTAACGTTCTCTGAATTGGATCCTCTAAAAGCAGGGCTGCCCAATAGGTCGATCGCGATCTACCGGTAGATCGCGATCGCCTGCTTAGTAGTCGTGGCCGCATCTTGTCAAAATTTGCTACCTTAGTGTAGCCACGGCTGTCAAAAAATGCTATGCGCAGCCGCGGCTGATAGAATTTGATGCCTAGCTGCAGGCATGGCAGAGGGGTGAATGGTGAGATAGCGTCTCCTCCCTTTCAGGCAGGAAGCAATGTGGCTTTTCCTCGTTAGCAGGACATGAGCTCCTAATGGGGGCTGCTTATACTGGGGACACCTCTGCCTATTATTGGGGAGGGAGCTGCCAATACGGAAGCACAATCTGTCTGTGCTGGGGAAGGGGGCTGCCTAATGCAGGGGACAAATCTGTCTATGGGGGTTGCTGATAGGGGGGCACAATCTTTGCTGAGGAGGGTGCTGCCTAATGCTGGGGATACAAGGTACGTTTCTGTACCGTGTATCGACCAGCTGATCCGGCCAGCTGATAAAATTCAGCTGGCCCGATCATTCCGCTCGACCTGCGCCCACTCGATTCCCGCCGACGGACAATGGCAGGGAATCGAGCGCTGATAAGGAAGCGCCGGCGGGGACGAGCGGCAATCGATACGAGCGGGGATGCGCCGGCATCGAGCTGCTGGCTCGATCCGGCGCATAAAACGAGCAGTGTATGCCTGGCATTACACTAGGGGCACAACAATCTGTCTCTATGCTGGGGAGGGGGATATCAATACTGTGAGCATGATTTCGCTGTCCATGCTGGGGGGCGGTTAGATGGACAGTAATTTAAGTAGCTCGCGAGCCGAAACTGTGGGCACCACTGTCTTAAAGTGTAGTGAATATTGAATTAAATCTTAAAGGACAACTGAAGTGAGAACAATATCTAGGCTGCTAAATTTCTTTCTTTCTAAGCAATACCAGTTGCCTGGCAGCACTGCTGGTCTATTTGGCTGCAGTAGTGTCTGAATAACACCAGAAACAAGCATGCAGATAATCTTGTCAGATAAGACAATGTCTTATCGCCTGATCTGCTGCATGCTTGTTCAGGGTCTATGGCTAAAAGTATTAGTCAGAAGATCAGCATGATGCCAGGCAACTGGTATTAGAAGGAAAGGAATATGGCAACCTTCATATCTCTTGTTACAGTTGTCCTTAATATATAAAACATAATGTAAAATAAGGAAGAAAAGTTGACAGCAGAACGTGACTTCTCCAGCCATTACCTTTCATGTCACAGACTGTTGCCTTGTGCAGTGCTGCTTCAGCTGTCTGGAGTGGGTCTCCCTGGCTTAAAGTAAACCTGTAAGAAAAAAAAAAAGTTCCATGGAGGAGTACTAACCTCGGGAAGGGAAAGCCTCTGGCTACTAATGAGGCTTCCCCCGTCCTCAGGCAGATGGATCCAGCACTGGGCCCCCCAAGCAGTCTCGCACAATAACATTTATAAGAACAGCTGCACACAGGCGCAAGAGTGGCTCTCAGCTCAGGATCAAGTGGACATAGCCGGGCCCGATCGGGTCCGCTCTACTGCACAGGCGGCTCGCACCTATGCAGTAGAGCATACCCAATTGGGCTTAACTATTTTCGCTGGAGCCTGAGTGGAGAGCCTCTAGTGCACATGCATGCACACTGACAAGCGCCAGCAAGGAGATCTGTGCTTGATCCCCTGTACTGATGGGGAAGCCTCTTTAGGTTCCAAAGTCTTCCCCTCCTGAGCTAAGTACCCTCCAGGGGCACACATTTTTTTTTTTTTTTAAATTACAGGTTTACTTTAACCTGGTGGTTAATAGTGTAACATTACATCTGTGCAGAGCATCCACTAGTGCTGATTCAGCCCATTTTCTGGAGCAGTCAAGCAAACAACTTTAATGTACAGTTTAGAGAGAGTGCTGTTTAGTAATGTTTGGGATTAGAGCTTAGCACATGTTATGTGCCTGAAGTAGAGCTTTGCTGTAACTTTCACAAATATAATGCATATATCCACTGAAATTTCTCTAGACAGAGAAGCCCTACCTTCCAGGTTGGCCCCATTTCCTCTTAAGTGTGTTGTCTTTGCACTATTTTACGTAGAGTCGGTCTAAAAGCGTCTGTCCGCACACACCTTTGAGCTGGCAGCTTTGTGTGTCTTCATATTGTGTTCGTCTTGTTCTCATGGTCTGCATTAAATACTATCTGAAGTATTTTACCCCGGCTAAAAGCCCACCTGAGCACCATGTTTTGTTTTTAAGTGAACCTCGCCATAAGGGAGGTTTGTAATGGGGTGTGCTGGGTTGATGGCTGCGGTGAGCCTCACTATTTACCTATGGGTAAGACGTGCCATCTTTTCCACCCTGGCAGCATCTGCAGGATATTGTAGTTCCCGGCAGTGTCACACACCATGATACTTTTTGTAAGGTGTGGTTTGTGGATCATGCTAGTACAGCTCTGTACTCACGTCAACAGACTGTGTGTGTGTGTGTGTGTGTGTGTGTGTGTGTGTGTGTGTGTGTGTGTGTGTGTGTGTGTGTGTGTGTGTGCGCAATACAGTTGTGGGAACTACAATATCTGCAGATGCTGCTGGTTGGAGAAGATGGCACATCCTGTATGGGCTGTGGGCCAAAGGAACAGCACCCCACAGGTAAGTAGTGAGGCTCAACTCTTACTCTCTCCCCTCCTTCCCTCTCCATTGGGGAGGTACATTTTTGGTGCCCAGTTGCCTTTAAAGTGGTCTCAAACGCTTGCACAGGACAGAAGGGAAACTGAGAAATGCACCCTGTATGTATTTAGAGAGTTTAGCCCAGGCATGGGCAAACTTGGCCCTCCAGCTGTTAAGGAACTACAAATCCCACAATGCATTTGCCTTTGAGTCATGACTGTGGCTGTCAGGCTCCTGCAATGCACTGTGGGACTTGTAGTTCCTCAACAGCTGGAGGGCCAAGTTTGCCCATGCCTGGTTTAGCCTTTAATTCCCCCTCATCTGTCATTCATCATAACTGTAATTTGATTTCTCAGCTGTCGCACTGGCTGCCTCGGCAGGATGTTAACCCTATGTTTGCTTCCATGAAAACAGGAAGTACACGCTGCAGATTTATTGCAGGATTTGTATCAGCTGTAACAAATGCTTTTCTTTAAAGGTGATTATGCTGTTGTTTATCTTTAGAGCAGAGTGGAAGTTCTGAGTTCAGGCCCACTTTAACAGAATAGTACTGCCATCCTCACACTTGCTTATCTGCTAAATGTTCATTGTCTTAATGCAGTAATCGTCATCGGAGAACTGAACAAGAAGAGGATGAAGAGCTGCTCACTGAAAATGCTAAGACAACTAATGTCTGCACTAGATTTGAAGATTCTCCTTCCTGTATGTATCTATTAATGTAAAATGTGTCCCTATTTAAGAACTACTCATTTATATAGGTTACAGGATATGTTTCCTTTTTTGTTATCTTAAACTTCCAACTGTCCTGTGTTTCCACAGATGTAAAAAATGGCAAATTAAGAGACTATCAAGTCAGAGGCTTAAACTGGCTGATCTCTCTGTATGAGAATGGTATAAATGGCATCTTGGCCGATGAAATGGTATGTAATAGTTAATACTTTACACTCATTAATTTTTATTTTTTTTTGTTTTGTTATTCTGTGTATCAATTTTGGTGTGCAATTCAAAGATATCCTTGCCTCACCTGTTGCTGAGAAATATGACTTTTATGAATTCCAATTTTTAGTTTTGGATAGTATGGTTTATGGTTGGAACCCTTTTTATATGTGGTTTTCTGTATCCCACTGATGTGATTAAATCTCCAACAAAAACAGTAAAGTAAATCATTCATTTTTTTTTATGAGGATTGTTAGAATCCCAATATGTGTTATTGAAAATGTTCTAAATTGTTTACATAATTGTCAGTCTATTAATTCTGGTAGGGCAATGGCAATCTTATCAATTAGTTTCTAAGTGAAGTGAAAAGTTTGAGTATTAACCCTTCCAGTAAAGTGGAAACCAGTGATATTTTTAGGTATACATATAAAAAGGGCACTGGGAAATTTGGGTGCTGCGTGAAGCCGAAAAATGGCTCCCTCCGATATTGCAAATTTCCCAGTAGATTATTGTTCCCCCTCCAGGCCACCATCTGCTGGGGGTAAGATGCAGTTCAGCTGCCACTTATTGCTGGCAGCTAATATCATTTTTTTTTATTTTATTTTTTTTTTTTTTTTGTAATTTGGGCTCTGTTTTTTGCTGGCGCCCAAATTACCATCTGAGCACTGCTATAGCCTTAATTCGCATTAGTCTATGGCGGTGCCCAAATGTCAGTAGCCATTTTATCCATCTGGGGTTTTTAGCTGTTAGTTTTATGCTGTGTTTAATGCTTTGGACTGTGCTGGGCAAACTTTTCACGGTCCAGGACACATTCCTCAAATTTTCTCCCTTCTTTGCCCCTCCCTCCCTATAGAGCGCGAGTGGCAAGCGGGGAACTTAAAACTCACCAGCTCAGATTCCAGAGTTGTCTCCATGGCAACAGGGCGTCACATGACTCGCTGTCCGGATGTTGCTAGTGTTTAATACGCTGGCACGTCCTGACAGCAAGCCATGTGATGCCCTGTTGCCATGCAGATGCGACGCAGGAGTCTGCGCTGAGGTTCCCCTGCCGTCCGCTCGCAGCAAGGGGTGAAGGAGAAAAGCGGCACACATGGGCCGAACACTGCACGCGGGCTGTAGTTTGCCCAGAGCTGCTTTAGACCATAAATGAAATATGAATTTCATCCCACTTTAAGGATATAAAGTCTGGAGATCATTGAAGCTCATCACAGATTTGGCCTAGATTTATTTCATAATGTGTACTGGATGACATAGGTTTACTAGTCTTGCTTTACGGTATCTCGGGCCTTAAGCTCAACACACACCATACAATCTTAGTTGTACAGATTTACCAAATCTATGTAGTATAAGGGCCAACAGATTGAAAATACCTTTAATGATTGATTGGATAAGCTCTTATACTACATGAAAGTGGTAAGATTGACCAACAAGATTGTATGGTGTGTGTTGAGCCTTAGTGTGTGGGCGCACACATGTATAAAATCCTGTTTTCCCTCTTCCCTCGTACTGCTCTGTCTGCTTTTGTACAGCAGCAGTTCTCGGAAAAAGACTGACTCAGAATTTGGCACCACTGCAATTGTCATTGGATGGCATTTGTAAATCGATGATTTTGGCAAGCTGCATACAATTGAAATGTATTCTTTAGTTATGTTTCTGTACATTATGGTATCCTTTCCCCCGATTTTGTTATTGCATGACCTGTTCTGTTCTAGTTATTGTGACCTTCACATTATAAATCTGAATAGTGTTTAGTTTCCCAATTGTGTCCACAGTAAGCCTTTGTTCCAGCTAGAATCCACCCATTCTTACTAAGACCTCACAATCTCCAGATGTCTGATTTAAATGATTGTTAATAATGCACAGAAATGACAGCCCCTGAATCGTGGAGTGACAGACCTGCTTACACAGTATTTGTCACGGTTAGTTCTATCACATAGCAGATTTCTGCCACTTGCATTTCTTTTTTCCTTCTGGATGGGAGCTGCCATCTTGTTGGGCAAGCCAGCTCAATTCAACGACTGCCATTGGAAAAGCTCAGATGTTTGGTGCCAGATTTTTTTACAGCCTGGTTTCACGGATTTGCCATTTCTTAATTATGCACAGAACAAGTAGAATTCACGCATTTTTAGCTCAGTGTGCTTTGTAAACAGCAAATTCCCTCTGAAACCTCCAATGTACATACAAAGCAGCAGTCTGTCCTCATCCTAGTATAAACTGCACATGGTAATACACATCTGATTAGCTCTTAATTTTGTTACAGTACCTGTAGATGTGTATTTTAGTCTTAGGAAAACTTTTTTTTTTTTTTTCTCCTGGCAAGTGAAAAAATGGTAATAAAAATAGTTTATACTCTTAACACCTGTAGTACAGCAATAAACTAAGCTGCGGCGGGGTACCCGAGGCTCGTTTAGTGCCGGCACAGGTCGACTGCAGGGGGGCCGGTAGAAGCCCCAGGTAAGTAAAACTGGGTTTCCCACCAGGCTTAAGTGTCCCTTTAAGATTCCCTTTAAATTGTACTATTTAGCTTCGATTCTGTGCCTCTTTGCTGTTATCAATTTGATCATTGGTGGTGCACATAACAATATACATCTTAATTTCTTTTAGGGTTTAGGTAAGACTTTGCAGACCATTAGCCTTCTTGGCTATATGAAGCATTATAGGAGCATTCCCGGCCCTCACATGGTTTTGGTTCCAAAGTCGACTTTGCATAATTGGATGGCTGAATTTAAAAGATGGGTGCCATCTCTGCGTGCAGTTTGCCTCATAGGTGACAAGGATCAGAGGGTAAGTATACTTCTTGATCTTTAAATGTTACTTGTACTTTGTTGACTTTTCACTCAGTAGTTGCATAAAGTTCATTGGATGTTTGCAGTGTCTTCTTCCATATAGATTTTACATCTGATTTCATCCAAGAGAAATAAGAGATAAGAGTTGTTTGTATGTAGTATGTACTTCTGTATTTTTTTTTTCTTTTTGCCTGATTCAGCTTTGTAGTCCAGTAACCTTTGTGTGAAAACTGCATGGATTCAAAGCCTTTTACCATGTCTTTTCTGTATTGGCATGGAAAAAGTAGTGCCCCAGTATCTTAAAGGAGTCATCAGGCAAAGTAAATGACAGCCCGTTGGGGCTTTCTGCCGCCCCTTGCAGCTGGCCATCCCACGCTGACAGCTCCGTTTGCAGCCGCCAGCCCGGTGTCCCCACACGGTGCAGAGGACGACCTCGAAGTCGTCCTTATTGTTGCTGTATGAAGCGCCGCTGTCAATCAAGCCCACGTCCGGCGTACTGTGCAGGCACAGAACTACTCCACCTGCGCAGTACACTGCGGACAAGGTGGGTTTGACAGCGGCGCTTTACGCAGGCGCAATAAGGATGACAACGAGGTCGTTCTCTGCACTGTGTGGGGACATCGGGCTGGCGCCTGCGACCGGTGCTGTTAGCGTGGGACAGTCAGCTGCAAGGGGCTGGAGAAAGCCCCAGGTAAGTAAATGGGCTGTCATTTACTTTGCCTGATGACTCCTTTAAATGCAAAGTTCAAGTACGTTGCATGAAAAAAGGCAAAAACCCTTATTGCTCCAATTCAAACTCCGATCCTCATTTCCTGTTCAGCGACGTTCAGGTGCCTGCCACTCCACCTTGCCCCAGTCAGTCTGTCATGCCTTTGTACTAGAGGCTAGAGTGATGTACACACTTTACATTTTAGTTATTTGAAAGTCAAGTGTGAGTGCAGGTGTCATCACTGGCATCTTTTGCCTTCAGTGTTTTCCCCAGAATTTTTTTTCAGCCAGATGGCAGGAAAATGTAGCCGGGTGGAGCAAGACGGCTAAGCACGGCATCTGTGTGCATGCACAGAGATGTGTAGTGCCAGATGACAGTGCAGCTGTAACTGCAATGCTATAGTCCACGCCCTGCATAAAGGTAATTTTGGGTTCCTGGCAATCGCCAGACCTCAAATTACTTCTCCCTCTGAGTTGCTATGCCTCTGAGGGGGAATAGTATTAATGCCGCCCAGTGATTGAGCGGCAGCAGGGTAAGCTGTCATTTGGCTTGCCCTGCATCCAACTGACTGGACAGCGTACTAATACATACCTGCAGGATGGAAATGTAGGGCTGGAGCTTCCATAAGGGCAATTTGGGCAATTACAAAGGGCCGCTGACAGGGGACACAGAGAAGATGCACACACATGCATTTGATGTCAGCCATTCACAGAATTCAACTATAAAAAAAATACATTCCAAATACAAAAAAACAGGTTTGTTTGAAAAAAAATGGAATGCAAAGCAAATCCAACTGAAGTGGAACTGTAATGTAGGTTAGCACTGCTTTTATAAACTGCATTCATGACCTGATAAGTGGCTGTGAAACATAGAATAGGTACTAAAATTCTTATGCGCACAATCCCTAATACTGGCAATAACCAGCAGCATAGCAAAAACTTCAGTTTCATTTCAGAAGCATGTGGAGGAGGCAGGCCAGCTTGGACTGCAGTGAATGTTGAGGATGAGGCACTTGGCTCTCTCCTAGTGTCAGCAGCATAGTGTGAGGAAGATGTCTGCTGTTCCTCTGTACGGCGCTGCTGCCACCTAGAGGATGCTGTCTGAATTACAAGATTCAGGTTTGCAGCATTGTCCAGTGAGGAGAGAGGAAGCTGGGCACTTGGGCAAATCAGGTGGGCGGTGCCCCCGGCTGATAAGGCTTGGGGAGAACACTGGCCTTTCAGTGATGTGGTGCATTGTATTCTATTCTTGTACTCTAAAGGGGCCCATACACTCAGCCGATTTTCTGGCCGACCGATCAAAATTGATCGATTGCAAATCGGTTGGCTGATCGACGGCCGATTTCGATGGATTTCCATCGAACTGGCAGGGTGGAAAATCTAGGTCGATCTGAAAAGATTGCTTATCATTTTGCATTGGCCCTAATGGAAATCTGATGGGAAAAAAATGCCATCAGATCGAATTTCAATAGATTTCAAACTGAAATCTATTGGAATTCTATCCTGGTAAAAAATGTTCTAAAACACATCAGATAGATCATCAGATGCATTTCTTATCTGCTGCTAATCTGACGAGTGTATGGGCACCTTAAGTGTGGTTTTTCTATTGTAGTCCCCGGCTCTGGTACAGGTTGAAGCAGGAAATGTGGGCGCATCAGGCAGATGGACAAAAAGGGCGCTGCCATTGACTCCCATATTAAAGATTGTTTAACAGGCGGCGAACAGGAAAAAAGGTCGCCCGTGATGATTTATATTTTCAAACTGCATCCGTGATAATTGTTTCCCTACTTCGCCGGCGACCAGTAACGTTTACACATAAAATACTTATTTATAGTTTTGAGTTAAATCGTAATGTAATATTTAAATCACTTTTCATAAATCTTTCTTATCAACATATAAAGCAGTCAACAAATTGTAAAATATACTTTTTATTTTTTTATCAACATTAAAACATTATTATCCACCAAATAAACTGCGCAGCAACAAAATCATAATATATAGTTTTTCACACTTAATACTTATAAAACACTATTATCCATCTGATAAACCGAGCAATAACTAAATCTGATGAATAATGGTTACAAACATACTAAACATATCAATCGTATTTAACTAAAACGTTATTTAAAATGTTATCACTTTTTGTAAAACATTATCCACACAATCAAGCGATCAGTAAGTACATTGTAATATATTTTTTACAG
Organism: Hyperolius riggenbachi; assembly: GCF_040937935.1. Taxonomy (NCBI): domain Eukaryota; kingdom Metazoa; phylum Chordata; class Amphibia; order Anura; family Hyperoliidae; genus Hyperolius; species Hyperolius riggenbachi. Next base: position 192,817,611 of record NC_090646.1, on the reverse strand, counting down.
TTACTATTTGTAAATCAATATTTACACAATGAAGCAAATCACAAAGGGGGGATTTAGGGCTAGGCACCACCAGGGGAGATTTAGGGCTAGGCACCACCAGGGGGGGGGGTCTTGGGGTTAGGCAACACCAGGGGGCGGGGGGCCTTGGGGTTAGGCACCACCAGGGGGGAGGGGGGTCTTGGGGTTAGGCACCACCAGGGGGGAGGGGGGTCTTGGGGTTAGGCACCACTAGGTGGGGGGGGGGGGGGTCTTGGGGTTAGGCACTGGTAGAGGGAGGGTTCTGTGTGAGAATAGGGTTAGGCTGTAGTAAACTGATAGCGATATTTACTAATGTTTTACTACAGTTGCGAACGTACTTATATTTTTTATGATTTGATTGTTTTGAAATATGTGAATAGAGTTTTAATCTGTACTAAATGACTTTTTAAAGGTTTATCAATTTTATAATAAAAATTGTTACCAAATATTGTTTAGAAACTTTAGTTAGTATAAAATGTAAAGCTATGTTTTTGGCTCCTGATCTGGTTAAATCCTATAAAAAAAAAAACAGTACTTAACCACTTCAGGATTCTGCGCACGCATAAGTACGCCCCTGAATCCTGAAGCGGTTTCCATGGAGCAGCCGTTCCATGTCAGTTCACGGAGGGTGTCTCCGCGAACACCCTGTGAGCCTCCGATCGCGGCTCGCAGGGTAAATGTAAACAGGCGGGGAAGATCTTCCCCGCTGTTTACTTACATACGGCGCTGCTGCTCAGCAGCGCCGTGACAGGGATCGGCGTTCCCCGGGCTCTGATTGGCCGGGGATCGCCGGCATCTGATAGGCTAAAGCCTATCCTATCCGGCGCAGGATGGCTTTCTGTCCTGCGCCGCACACGGGACGGGAGAGGGAGGGAAGGAGGCACAGGGAGGACTAGTGCTGCGGAAGGGGGCTTTGAGGAGCCCCCCCCCCCCCCCTGCTAGGCACAGCAGCGCGGCGGCGATCAGACCCCCCCCCACCCAGCAGGACATCCCCCCCCCCCCCCCCTAGTGGAGAAAAAAGGGGGTAAGCCTGATCGCCCTGCCTGATTTCTGATCTGTGCTGCGGGCTGAAGAGCCCCCGCAGCACAGATCAGCCAAACCACCCGGAATCCGGAAGTGGTTAAACATCGTTTATGTAAAATCTGTTTTAAATCATAATTATAATCATCATTGTGAATATACAAACGTTATTATAAGTTTCAGTCTATAATTACATAGAATAGACCAATTCAACATTTCATAGACATTATTTAATGATTTGAATTTGTAAAACATTATAAACGTAATATTAAAATATCATTGTTTTATAAACAATATTTCAGATTAACGTTTACACCAGACCCCTATTTTGCATGTACGCGGCACAGGTTGTATGGTGTAAACTGTTGCTAGACTGTACTTGCATTGTTTGTTAATCACCCCTCTTTACTCCTTATCCTCTCCGCATGTTTTTTCAGCACTTCAATAAACATGGAGCAGAGGCTACTGATGAGTTATTTGTAACCTAGTATTATGCTTTAAAGCTATATACTTATTTAATAATCATGCTTTAAAGCTATGTACTTATTTAATAATAATAATCTGTTTTCCATCTGATTTCAGTCTGCTTTTGTTCGTGATGTTCTTTTGCCTGGGGAATGGGATGTTTGTGTGACTTCTTATGAAATGCTTATAAGGGAGAAATCTGTTTTCAAGAAGTTCAATTGGCGATACTTGGTTATTGATGAGGCACACAGAATTAAAAACGAAAAATCCAAGGTAGGTTTTTTTTTTTTTGTTTTTTTTTCTTATATTGAAAATATTTGATACATCAACAGCATATTTGTTATCTTTACAAAATGATTGCATATTCCAATGAACATTCTCTAGGGCCTTTGTTCTAAAACCTGCAGTTCGCATACCCCAAGAATATAGTTATGTTCACTTATAGTTATACTTCAACTTCAGTGATTTCATTTAAGAACAAGAATTCATATGCAAACAAAAGCCTAAAGGAAACCCAAAGTGAAAAGAAACTGATGAGAATAACAATTGTATCTATCCTCCTAAAATTCCCTTTTTTTTTTTTTTTTTTTTTTTTTAAATCCCAGTTTTATTTTGTGTGTAAGCTAAAAAACTAGGTTTAATGTTGTATTGTCCCAGCTGAATGATAGTCTGAGAGAGTTCTAAGCCAAAATATATGAACTATTGACCTTTCTTTCTCTCTCGCTCCCTCTCCCCTGCACTCAGAATCTGTTCTGTCAGGCAATAGTTTATGGCTATAATTCCTGATCAGTGAGCATTAAGCTGTAGTCCCACTAGAGAGAAACAGTCACCTTGCATACCTAAATGTTCTTTCCAGACAAAAATGAACACAGCCTAGTTATTTGTATGCCTGGCACTGTAAATGTCTGTCTCGCCATATCACATGTCACCTCAGATACACTTAAAGAGACTCAGAGCTGAGCCTTCCTGCTATATATTTTTTTTTTTTTTTTTACTTACCCGGGCCTTCCTCCAGCCCCATAAGCATGGATGTGTCCCTCGCCGTCGTCTCAGCGCCTCCGTTCAGGTGCAATCTTCCCCCGGTAAGTGGCTCAGTGATGTCAACGGCAGACCTTCTGCGCAATTGCAGAAGTTTCCCGGCTGACGTCACTCAGACTGAGTCCGACTGAGCCGCGTACCGGGAGTTGACTGCGGCTAAACGGAGGACGGCGAGGGACACATCCATGCTTATGGGGCTGGAGGAAGCCCCGGGTAAGTAAAAAAACAGGAAGACTCGTCTTCCTTCTCTTTAAGGTTGTGTTTGAAAAGACATTGACAAACTTATACAGTTATAAGGTTCTCCCAACAAATACATGTTGAGTCGTGCTTGGGCTAATTTTAAACACTGACATTGGTTAAACTCCAATTGCCACCTGAAGCAGAGATTTTCTAATCCTAATTTAAAACTTTCTGCCTTAACTGACAAGCATTATGGTACAATACTTCACTACTTCTTCAATATTGTAATAACATGCTGCTTGCTGCAAAGATTCATCTGTGCATAGATTTTATAGTATTGGCCTCCTTGAATTTTGCGTCTTGTGTGACTCATCCAGATTGTATTTGAACATTCACAATTTATGAACACATTTTCAAACTGGTATATTTTTATTTTCAGCTGTCTGAAATAGTGAGGGAGTTCAAGACTACAAATCGCCTCCTCTTAACGGGAACCCCTCTTCAGAACAATTTGCATGAACTTTGGGCACTTCTGAACTTTCTGTTGCCAGATGTGTTTAATTCCTCAGAGGTAAGCTGTGCCAGATAACAATCAGTTGGCATGTTCTTCATTTTGTACCTCAAGATTGAGTATGTGTTAAAGGTTTATTTTTTTACTAAGTGCACAACTTGTCTTGTAGGATTTTGACTCCTGGTTTGATACAAACAATTGTCTTGGAGATCAGAAATTAGTAGAACGTCTTCATATGGTGAGCATTTCATTTTCAGCGCTTTGTTTTGTGGTGTGATGTTTTACCAGTTGTGGACGACAATAATCCTTCTTCTTCACTCTTATAGGTGCTCAGGCCATTTCTCCTGCGTCGTATAAAAGCTGATGTGGAAAAAAGCCTTCCCCCCAAAAAAGAAATTAAAATCTATATAGGTCTCAGTAAGATGCAAAGAGAATGGTAAGCTTTGCTTTTTAATACTAACATGCATGATTGTCAGTCCGCCTGACGGGGATTAAAGCTTTCTGTAAAGTTGTATTGTCAACAGCTTTATATATCCTGTTATGTTTATTTTCATCTGAGCTCTGGTGGAGCCTCACCTTAGTCATTTTAGGATTATGTAATTTTCTGTACATTGTCTCCTATGGTGTTCTTTGACACTTGCACTAGTGATATAATTAAGTGGTATAGAAATGGTGGCACTTGTTATATGCAGGTTTTTTTTGTTTGTTTTGCTGGTCACTGGTTTAGGACTTGTGAATATAACTACATGTACTCTAATGTAGACAAGGTTTTTTTTTCGGTTTTTTTTTTTTATTCCACAAAAAATTGCCTTTTCCATCAAGTTTAGAATACATATTTGGGCAACTGTAGTAGTAGTAGTATGCAGCAGTGTGTTACTTGCTCCAACTGGCATTACAGCATATGATCTAACTCATCTTTGGTGGTGGTGGTAGTAGTGCTGTAGAGTCCTTAATGGAGTGTCTTCAACTAGTCCCACCAGTTGGTTTTACACTCCTCCAATTCACTGTGGATACTATTGACCACTCCAGAAATGGAGAACAGATCTGGAGTGAGGCTGGTGGAGTTCTGCAACAGTAGATACAGTGGCTTCATTTGGAGGCGACGTGGGCAGGTAGTGGAGGAAGCGAGGCTCACCATGAGTGCTAGCTATTTCAGGCATGATCCACTCCCACTGTGCTTTTCATGTTGAGGTGACCACTGGAGGCACTGGCAGAGAGAGATTGGGAAAGGTGCTTTGATGTGCATTCTGCATTTGTGGACTAAAGAGGGACTCCAGTGATTAGAAGACAGACCACACTTGTGTTAAACAAGTGCCAGGGAAATTGTTTGGGTTAACTAGCTTAGGTACAAAAATGGGGGAGTGAATTACTTTTTCAGTCATGTGTCTCCATTTTAAAATGGTTGACTCAATTATTATCTTTTGAGGAGGCATTCTTCTGCAAGTAACTGGTAATGGTCACTTTCAGTAAATTGATTCAGAAGTCTTAGTAACACATATTAAAGCCAATGGGTACCGGTTAAAAAAAAAAAAGTCAGATACTCACCTAAGGAGAGGGAAGGCTCAGTCCTAATGAGCCTTCCCTCTACTCTCCCGGGGCCCTCGGTGCTGCGCTGGCTCCCCCGTTCGCGTCCGCCGCAGGAACTTCGGAGGTCTTCGGGAGCACTCGGGCTTCCGAAGACGGGCCGCTCCATACTACTTACGCGCGAGCGCGTCATAGAGGGCGCGAGCGCGTCATAGAGGGCGCGAGCGCGTCATAGAGGGCGCGAGCGCGTCATAGAGGGCGCGAGCGCGTCATAGAGGGCGCGAGCGCTCCCGAAGGCATGCGGAAGTGGCAGTATTTGAACGAACTGGTCGAATACTGCCACGGGGGATCCTGCGCGGGACCAGACACCGGGAGAGGAGAGGGAAGGCTCATTAGGACCGAGCCTTCCCTCTCCTTAGGTGAGTATCTGACTTTTTCTTTTTTTAACCGGTAAACATTCACTTTAAAGAGACTCTGAAGCTAGAATAAATCTCGCTTTAGAGCTCAAAGTTAGCAGGGGCACGTGTGCCCCTGCTAAACCGCCGCTATTGCGCCGCACAAAGGGGGTCCCTTCACCCCCAAACCCACCCCAGCACGACTTGGTCGTGCATTTGGTCGCTCCTGGAGGCAGGGCTAACGGCTGCAGCCCTGCCTCCAGTCGCGTCTGTAAGCGGCGCATCGCCGCCTCTCCCCCGCCCCTCCTCAGTGAAGGAAGACTGAGAGGGGAGGGGGAGAGGCGGAGATACGCGCTGACAGACGCGCGTGGGGCAGGGCTGCGGCGGTTAGCCTTGCCCCAACCAGGAAGCGCTCCCCCGCATTACGGAGGGGGATTTGGGGGTGAAGGGACCCCCGTTAAGCCGCGCTATAGCTGCGTTTTAGCAGGGGCACACATGCCCCTGCTAACTCTGAGGTCTGAAGCGAGATTTATTCTCGCTTCAGTCTCTCTTTAAGCTTATGATAGTAGTACAGCTTCTTCTTTGGCACAATCACTTTTTGTAAACATGCCAAAGGTGGCATGACACTCTGTATACATCAACATTTTATGTTTCAGCAAATCCTGTGGAAGATAGTTTGAGAACCATGGTATGAAATCAAATTATGGAATCCCTAAATTACCACAAATGTATCACTGTATAAGTCATTGCTGTCCCTGACTGTGACTAGTGTTCAGTTGTATTAATTTTTTTGGCCTCTCTATCTTAGGTATACAAAGATTTTAATGAAGGATATCGACATTTTGAATTCTTCAGGGAAGACGGATAAAATGCGACTTTTGAATATTCTCATGCAGCTGAGAAAATGCTGTAATCATCCTTATCTTTTTGATGGTGCTGAGCCAGGGCCGCCATACACAACCGATATGCACTTGGTGACAAACAGTGGCAAAATGGTAGTACTAAACAAATTGCTTCCAAAGCTTAAAGAGCAAGGTAGGTGTACTATTTATGTGTATGCCTGCTCTTTGAAAGAACAGTTATCTAAAGCAGCAGTTTTTCTTGCTGTCCATTTAGCATGAGGAAATAAGATAATTATTAGAATACTCTGTTCAAAAGGTAGGTTTGGATTTTGGGGGAGGTTAGGCTTAGCGTCAGAATAATGCAAAGCTTTGGTCACCTTTTCTAGGTCAGCTAGTTACTGCACAAGGACAGTATATCTACATCCTGCAGGACTTCACCTGAAGTCCCAGGGAGGTAGATATTAGTCTACCGCCGCTATGCGGGCTACCACGCTCTTTTTTGTTAGTTACCGCCTGTTAGTTTTGTGAATGGGAACTGCGTTCCTATTCAATGGTCTGTGCACAAAGTGCCTGTGGTCTCTGACCACCGGCATCAGTGAGATGCTGTGGTCATTTATAAAATGAAACTTAACACTTATCTATATTTCTTCCTGTTCGCGTACTAGCAAGTACGCACAGGAAGATAAAGCACGAGGGCATCTTGTTGGCCAAATGGTAAAATTACTCTTACATTTTAAATAAAAATTACTTACTTATAGCTCACATTAAAATTAACCCCTTACCTCCTCCACTTCCATAGTGACCAAAATAAAACCTTTGCATAAGACATTTAAAAAGAAATACAAATTGTTACCTTAGGGATTCAACTTTTTAAAAATGTATGTCATGAAGGTTATGTTACTGTTTGCAAATAACGCCTTGCAATCAGTGGCGGATGCAAAACTTAAAAAAAAAAAAATCTTTATTTCCAAATAAATTATTGTTGCCATACATTGTGATAGGGGCATAATTTAACCACTTCAGGATCACAGGTTTTTCCCCTTAAAAACTAAAACAACTTTCACATTTTAGCGCTCCTCCCATTCATTCAGCGATAACTTTGTTACTTATAACACTGAAATGATCTATATATTGTTTTTTTTCGCCACAAATTATGCTTTCTTAGGGTGGTAGTTTTTGCTCTGAATAGTTTTATATGCATTGTAAAGGGAATAATAAGGAAAAAAAGAGAAAAAAAAATGATTATTTCTCAGTTTTCAGCCATTATAGTTTTAAAATAAAATGTGCTTTGGTACATAAAACCCACACATCTTATTTGCCCATTTGTCCGGTTTATTACAACGTTTAAATTGTGTCCCTAGTACAATGTATGGTGATAATATTTTAACTAGAAATGAAGGAGCATTTATCCATTTAGGGATTTTTAATACTTTTTCACTTATTACAAGAACTTTTTTTGAAAAAATATACTCATGACATCCGTATTACAAAAGTCCCTAAGGTGTAACTATTTATGTAAAAAAAATTAAATGATGTAATTTAAAAAAAAATAAAAAATTAACAAGTGTTTTATTTCTGTAACTGTGGGGCAGGGATGGAAGGGGTTAAAAGTAATAAAAAAAATAAATAAATAAACTTGCTATGGAAAACAGTATAGTGGAATAAATAGGTGTATTTTACTTTTTGGCCACAAGATGGTGCTATTGAGACCGTGTTTCTATTAATAGAACACAGCCGGGTCTCAGAGCTTATGCGAGGTTAACAAGCTCTGCGAACACACAGGAACGGTGATCAGGATTGAGAATTAAAAGATTCTCACATCCTGATCACAGATGGAGGGGGCTGCGACGGTTGATCGGCAGAAAACAGCGTGGGGATCGTGAATGCGACGGTAAGGCAGCAGTACGCATATCTACGCCCCTGATCCGCACGTGAAGTTTAAAGGGGTGTGGATATGCGTACCAAGGATCCTAAAGTGGTTAAACTGTGTAGTAACTGGCAAAAATGGGCAAATCACAAACACTGGTCCACATGACAGCCCAGGGGCCCCAGGTCTCTCTCACTCACTGGGGCCCCCAAACCACCATGCGACACCTAGAGGGAAGTGCGGGCAAGCCCTGGACCTCTCACCTCCAGGGAACTCACCCCACCACCTCTAAACTGAATGCCAACTGCAACAAACACAATTGCTAACTTCCAGTCAGAGCAATATCCTGCCTCTATCTGGCCAGCAGACGCTTGTCAGCCAATCAGGTGCACTGTCATACACCCTTTGCCTGCTGTACCATACCTAGCAGGAATTACATAGATTAGCATTCAGGTGGGAGGCTTCGGTTGGACGCAATCGTGAATTGCGTCGTTTAACAGGGACGCCCCGTGTAGGCACATCTCCCACACGGTCCCCTCCCTAACCACTCACCTGTCAGCCGCATCGTAGAAGCTGCAAAAAATGGGCAAATGTGTGGGTTTTTTTTTTTTGGTTTTGTTTTTTTTAATCTACAGTAACGGTTTTTATTTTTAACTTATAATTGCCGAAAACTGAGATGATGAATTTTTCATTTTTTTCTTATTCCCATTAAAATGCATTTAGAATAAAATATTTAATAGCAGAATGTACCACCCAAAGAAAGCCTAATTGGTGGTGAAAAAAAGCAAGATATAGATCATTTTGTTGTAATAAGTAGTGATAAAGTTATTAGTGAATGAATGGAAGGAGCACTGAAATGGGAAAATTGCTCTGCTCCTCGAGGGGAAAAAAACACTGTGGTCAACTAGTTAAGCAATAACCTTGTTAGCTTGCGGTTACATGGTAAATTGGTTGTAGTAACAGATTATTAATTGGATTTAAGGTTAATGTAAGACATGGGCTTAGCATTAGGCATGTAACAGAGAGCAGGTTAAAATTGTCTTCAGGATTTCCAAAAGTCCCATCACAGGTGCTGCATACCCAAGACACATTAGCTGGGAAATAAAGAACCGCCACACAAGCTTTTTACTAGCGCTTTGCTGTCATGTAACTACATGGGTTTTCCTCAAGCATGTAGTTCCAAAGCCCAGAACTATCACCTAACCACCTCCGTATACCTCTCCTGCTTAGAGATCTTATCTCACTGCACCAATGTATACTAAAGCATTTAACTCTTCCAAGAACCTCCGCATTGTTTATAAAATCCACATGATTCTCTGCCTAGTTTGCAATTAACCATTTAAGGATTTCTCACTGCTTTTAATATACATTTTCATAAACACGCAGCTGCCAGCCATGCAAGAACACATACTTGAGATGGGGGGGGGGGGGGTCTGTTTTACTTGCCAGGGACTTTTTCCAGCCCTGTAGACCTACAGGTCCCCTTGGCTTCCGCCCAGTCCCTTTCGTTGTGCCACTCCATCCCTCTGACTGGAACTGTTGCAGGCTACTGGCGAAAGGCAAAACAGAGCAGACTGTAGTAAGAGGACCTGTGAGGCATTGGGGGGGGGGGGCAGAAAGGAGCACCAGATAAGTAAAATACAACCTGTTTGAAGTCTGGGGTCAAACTTTTTAGACCAAGGCCAGTTCACTGTTCCTGAGACTGAGCTGGTAAAATTGGACATGGATTTTGATTGTCCCTAGGTACCATACTCCTATTCTAGGTAGTCAAATAGCGAAGTCTAAAGTGTGCAGGAAACCATCTATAGTGCATATTTGACTCATGAAAATGGTATTCTGTCAACCACCTGATTACTATTCGGATTTGCCTGATTCAGTTTTTGGTTTAGTTGCGCTTCAAGCACTTGTTTTTACCATATGCTATCAATAGTTGGGGTTAGTTTTAGCTGTAAAGCTATAGTTAAAGAGATACTCCAGTGAAACTAATGTAATAAAAAAAGTACTTCATTTTTACAATAATTATGTATGTTTAGTCAGTGTTTGCCCATTGTAAAATCTTTTAAATCCCTGATTTACATTTTGACATGTATCACATGGTGACATTTTTACTGCTGGCAGGTAATGTAGCTGCTGCTTGCTTTTTTTAGCAGTTGGAAACAGCGGTAAAAAGCTATTTCCCACAATGCCACAAGGTTCACAGACAGGAAACTGCCAGGACCATGGTCCTCAGTTTATTATTGGAGTAGTTTCACCACAATATCAGCCATACAGAGCCCCCTGATGATTTGGTTTGTGAAAAGTAATAGATTTCTCATGTGAAAGGGGGGTATCAGCTACTGATTGGGATGAAGTTCAATTCTTGGTCACGGTTTTTGATCCCACTTTCCACTGAATTTCATCTTTATCTGTTCGCTTTTGTGGCATATGATTTCTATTAATGTTTAATATCTTGATCTTTATTTAAAACCAGGTTCGCGAGTGCTGATATTCAGCCAAATGACAAGAGTCTTGGATATCTTAGAAGATTATTGCATGTGGCGAAACTTAGAATACTGCCGACTGGATGGTCAAACCCCACATGATGAAAGACAAGTTAGTATTTTCGTGTGATGTATTTTATTATTTTTTTTTTTTTTTATCCATGCTGTGTGTTTGTTCATTACCCTAGTTGTATTTTTCTTTCTTTTACTAGGAGTCAATTACTGCATTTAATGCACCTGGAAGTTCCAAATTTCTATTTATGTTGAGTACACGTGCTGGAGGACTTGGCATTAATCTCGCTACTGCTGACGTGGTCATTATATATGATTCAGATTGGAATCCACAGGTTGACCTTCAGGCCATGGTATGCGTGCTATATGTTTCGGCTTCTCAAAGTTTAAAACTAACCTTGCTCTTGCATTTTAAATGCATCCAATACTCCATGATCTCCCCAGGCTCTTTTAGCCGGGTGCTCCACCCAGTTTTTTTTTTCCGGGTTTGTATTTTTTTATTTTTTAAAGAAAACCTGTACTGAGAAAAACTGCCCCTGGGGGGTACTCTCCTCGGGAGGGGGAAGCCTCCGGATCCTATCCTTCCTCTTGCGTCCCATGGGGGTTCCGCTGTGCCCCTCCGAACGTCGGCGATGTAAATATTTACCTTCCTGACTCCAGCGCAGGCGCAGTAGCGGAGCTGTGCTCCGGAGTAGGCGGAAATACCCCATCAGTCTGGTCCATTCTACTGCGCAGGCGCAAGTCTCTGGCACCTGCGCAGTAGAACGGACCCGACTGAGATCTGGTATTTACGTCTACTTTGGAGCTGAAAGCCGAAACAGCGCACCCGCTGGAGCCTGGAAAGGTAAATATTGAACAGGCTGACTGATCTGTCGGGCTGGCTTTGAAGGGCTGCAGCGAGACCCCCATGGGACAGAGGACAACGGGGGAAGCCTCATTAGGATCCGGAGGCTTCCCTCTCCCAAGGTGAGTACCCCCCAGGGACGTTTTCTGGTTAGTGTCTCTTTAAGCCCCCGGCTGTCATTGGCTCTCCTCCTCATCCTCCTCCCATGCTGTAAGCAGAGCTGTGCTGGCTCTGCATTCCCCTGTCGTGCCCCACCCGGCTACTTTTTCATGCTACCCAGCTGGAAAAAATATCTGGGGAGAACACTGAATACTCATTGTAGTTTTGTGCTTTGGCTACCAAACATCTTTTCAGTTTCTGAAAGCGGTTTCTATAGAATTTCGTGATTGATGGAATTGACCAGCATCTGTGCTGTCCTTCATCTAGTAGACATAGGTTCTCAAGATTGGTTCATGCTTGAAAACTTGTGTGATGAAGTCCAGGGCTCCTAATAAATTATAGTGAACTAGTTCAAAGCTAGGCCTCGGCCGCAAACCCCCGCCCCCCCAGCCTGCAACGACCGCACTCATACAGCTGCAACCCACGCCGTGAAGCGAGTGCGCATATACATGCCCACCCCCCTGCACCCATCTTGTTCTGTCCCAAGTCCCCCTGCGTGCCGCGCATAGGTGCTAGGCAAAACACACGGACACAGGGACTTTATTATATAGGATTCCCAGTGTAAATAAGAGTGTTCCTTATTGACCCTCTGAGTATGCATTACCATGATGTTTTTACTTGCCAACTTAGGACCGAGCACACAGAATTGGACAGACGAAAACTGTCCGAGTCTTCAGATTCATCACAGACAACACAGTCGAAGAACGGATTGTGGAGAGAGCAGAAATGAAACTGCGTTTAGATTCCATAGTTATTCAGCAAGGTAAGTCTGTCTTGACAACTATAGTAAAGTAACACTGTTCCACCAAGCATAAGTGTTAAATAAGACTCCAGGGTAATAATGCATCTGCAATGCTCTACTGGTAGTTAGTGATGGTCCTATCTAGGAGAACACACAGCAAATCAGAGCTTTGCAAATTTATCAGCTGATCAAATCACATGCTTCTCATGTGTTCTCCTAGACATGACCACTTGCTGGAAAAATGAAGTTTTTTTCGGTTTGGTTTCTTGCAAATGCTTAACCTGCATTGTGCAGAATGTTAGCTGTGGGTCATGCAGACCTTCTCGGGTGACTCAGGCTTGATCTTCTGTTCATAAAATCTTGCGTTCGAGTTATCCCAATGTAATTTAAAGTCTGTGACATATTCTAGTTCTTCCCAACTCTAAAAACATTTTTTTCATTGCTATCTGCCTCCTAAAAGGGAACTGAGGTGAGAGAGCGATATGGAGACTGACATGTTTATTTCCTTTTTAAATAATACACATTGCCTGGCTGTCCTGCTGATCCTCTGGCTGGACCCTGAACAAGTATGCAGATGTCTGACAAATCTGACAAGAGTAGCTGCATACTTGTTTCAGGTGTGTGATTTTGACTCTGCTGACCATAAAGATCAGCAGGACTCCAGGCGACTGGTAATGTTTAAAAATAAATAAATATTGTCGCTTCCTTAGGTCTCACATCTCAGGTTCCTTGTAATAGAATATGTTCTTCATTTCATGCTTGAATATCATCCCCAGTAGGGATCCTGAAGGCAGTACAAACTTGCAAGAGTTTGGACCTTATTGTAAACTATCCAAACCTAAAGTGTTTTTGTTTGTGCACCAGTCACATCTCAGGACAGATTCTAAGCTGAAATCCAGATACCAAGCATTGCTGTGATTGGCTCCGTAAAATGTTTTTGAATGGTTTGCTCTGTGCTGAGGTCTGAATAGTCTGTTTTTTGTTTATGCAGGACGATTAGTGGATCAAAATTTGAATAAGCTTGGAAAAGATGAAATGCTTCACATGATTCGGCATGGTGCCACACACGTCTTTGCATCAAAGGATAGCGAAATTACTGATGAAGATATTGACGCCATCTTGGAAAGAGGTGAAAAGAAGGTATGAAAGCATCTTCAAATCACTGGTTAGCGAAGTTGTGAATTTGGACTAGGCCTAGCAGGCTATGTACACTTTGTCCGTGTTTTTTTTTTTTTTTTTTTTTTTTTTTTTTGTACTGTTTTGGAGGATAATAAAATAGAGCACTTTTTTTTTTTTTTTTTTTTTTTTTTTTTTTTGTGGGTAAATATTTTTTTCCTTTTTTCTTGTTCATTTAGACTGCAGAGTTAAAAGAAAAGCTCTCTAATATGGGTGAGAGTTCATTGAGAAACTTCTCTATGGATACAGAGTGCAGTGTGTATAACTTTGAAGGAGAAGATTACAGAGAAAAGCAAAAGGTACTTTATTCTAAACTGTCAATGTATGTGTGTGTTTTATTTTCTCAAACGGAGTTCAGTTTTCTGTGTATGAGGTTGCGTCCTTCAATCAAATATTCAGCACCGGTGCCGGCAGGGATCGCCTGATGCCAGATACATGTGCTGGTTGCTTGGGCAACCAGTAAAAAAACAAAAACGAAACACAAATCTCCCCAGGTACAGGCAAAATACTCAGAGCCTCCAGTGATGTCCTACATCACCTTGCAGGCTCCTAGTGGCTTCCCCAGCTGACCTGCATTGGGTCATGTGACACGTTGACTTGTGTGCACTAGGAGCCCGCAAAGTGATGCAGGACATTGGTGGAGGCTTGGTGAGTATTTTCAGGCAGCACTAATACTCCAGAACATCCCATGCCGGTTAGGTCAGACTTCTGGTTGCCTGAATTCCGGATAACGTGTACTCTGCTATATATCCTTACATTTGTTCAGCAAATGAGGAATTCCCAGCAGCTTACCTCAGGACATGGCAGTGGCATGCCACTAGGGTGTCAGTGACTACAACATGCCAGGTTTGTAGTATTAAGCCCTGTCTGCTATTCATGTGGCCACTTTAAAAGGAGCTTTATGTGAGATTAGATAGGCATTTGTGTGCTTGGCACTGTACATACAAATAAGTATGCTGTGTTCCTTCTCTTTCTTTGCCTGAAAGAGTTGTGGTTTAGTTATGCCACAGATTTTTTTTTCCAGTTATGACAGTCAGACTACATAATCCTCAATTATAAGGAATTATAGCCATAAAATACTTTCCTGGCACAGAACTGGTCTTCTGAGAGCTTGGAGCATGAAGGCACTTCTAACTTTCACCTTGCCGTACCGTCAGCGGTTTTCCTCTGCTGATATTAGTTTACTGCTTCCCATATTGCTTTGTTAGGTTATCTATTTCAGTGTTCCTCAACCCTGTCCTCAAGCCCCACCAACAGTGCATGTTTTGTGGAAATCCACATCTGTATTTGATCAGATCTGCTGAGACACTAATTACCTCACCTGTACATGTTTGTGTTTTCCTGCAAAACATGTACTGTAGGTGCGCTTTGAGGACAGGGTTGGGGTACTCTGATCTAGTTCACTACAAGTAATCTTTAGTTCCAATGTAATAAATTTGCAGTGTCTACTTCCTGCTTTAATGCTAAACTCTTAAAATACATACAGGGTGCATTTCTGGTTTCCTTCTGTCCTATGCAAGAGTTCAGGTCCACATTAATGGTATCCATTGTGTTAACTTCATTTTTGGTAACATCTGTATCTGGTTACAGATGGCATTTACAGAGTGGATAGAACCACCTAAACGTGAAAGAAAAGCCAATTATGCTGTGGATGCTTACTTTAGGGATGCACTTCGTGTCAGCGAACCAAAAATACCAAAGGTAAGCTTGAAGGGGCTCCTTTTATTCCTATGGATTCAGTATTGTCTTGAAAGATAACTATATTTGTAACTTTTTTTTTTTTTGTAAACCAGGCTCCCCGTCCTCCAAAGCAACCAAATGTCCAGGACTTCCAGTTCTTTCCACCTCGGCTGTTTGAATTACTGGAGAAAGAAATTCTCTACTACAGAAAAACAATAGGTTATAAGGTAAGCATTGCAGTTGACCTAGCTAGAATTGTCGCTAACTGAATAGTGAACCGTCCAACTGAGTATTCGATCATCTCAGGTCCCACGCAATCCTGACTTGCCGAATGCAGCCCAGGCACAGAAGGAAGAACAGTTAAAGATTGATGAAGCTGAGCCACTCAACGACGAAGAGCTGGAAGAAAAGGAGAAGTTACTTACACAGGTTAGTTCCTTTAAAGTGGGATAAAGCTCCATATTAACTGAACATTAAAATAAATCATCCAATAAGAATTTATTTCTCTTACCTATTCTGTTGTTTTTAGTGTTCACTGTCAGATTAAAGAGAAATGTGTTTTTTTTATTTTGTAATGTTTGACACAGGGTCAGGAAGGCTACTGGGGAACAGGGAGTAAATCACTTTTTGTGCCCACACTGATTTCCCCCGACCCTACACAGGATCTGTGGGAGAATCTTTCACAGGGACCCAGACAATGATTTTAACTCTTCCTCTGTGTCAAAAATAAAAAAAGATGGGCAGAATTGAGCTATAAAAGGTTGACTATATGATATGACAGAATTCATTTTCATGTTTATTCTTTTTTGTTACCTTTCAGGGCTTTACTAGCTGGAACAAAAGAGACTTTAACCAGTTTATCAAAGCTAATGAAAAATGGGGAAGGGATGACATTGAAAATATTGCCCGAGAAGTGGAAGGAAAAACTCCTGATGATGTCATGGAATATTCAGGTGTGTGGCATGTCCTCTGCAGACCCCCCCTAGTTGTTGGAAATTCTGGTTTTGCAAGTTTAAAGCAAACCTGAACTTGAAAGAAATTGATGATAGACTGTATCTATCCTTCTACTCCTAAATTTGCCTTTTTTTTCTATTAGAATCCTCCAATATTTTGTTTAAAAGTTAAAACAGTAGGTTTTTGTCTAAGCTGAATCCTAGTCTTTCACTGTTCCAGAACCACAATCTATGATCTTTTCTATTGCATGCACTCCAAAGTTGTTCTCTGCCAGACAAGAGTTTTTTTTTTTAGGTCTTATAATTAGTTGTTAGTGGGGGTTACCCCATAGTCCGACTAGGCCTGATTAGAGAGATTTATTTTGCATACCTGAATTCTTAACCCTTACAGCCTAGATATGTGTATGCTTCGCACTGTACATAGATTTGTGTATCCCATCGTTAGTACAGGTACCCTTTAGTACATAGTGCCCATTTAGAACTACTTCAAGTGATTCTAGCAGTTTTATACCTGAAAGCATAGGTTCCTAGAAGCATCCTATTTTTCTGCTGTATGATTGAAAAAGGTTGAATACTGAATGAGGTGCTCCTATCTGCACCATTAGTAACTGCTGTAAGGTCAGCATTCAGGAGCAACACACTTTGGTAGACTGTCTGAACCAGGCCTGGATTATAAAACAGGAACATTCAGATAAATGGACAGTATTATCACTCACTGTGAGGTTACAGTCCAGATCAGGAATTTGCAACACATGGTCTCTTGACTTTAAGGCTGCATTTCCACTTGTGCGGTGCGAATTGCCGCGGTAAAAATTTGCATGCGGATGCGAATTTCACATGCAGGTCTATGCGAATTTTCATGCAAATTAGCATGAAAATTTGCATGGATTACGATGTGTGCGAATTTAACCATGGCAGTGCTGGTGTGCTTTCTCATTGTTTCTATGCGAATTTTCATGCGAATTTGCATGAAAATTCGCATACCCAAACCTCATGCGAATTTCCTATTAAATACATTGTATGCGATATGCGAATTCTGATGGCTCTGCCATGCAAATTTTTTCTGCACAGAAAAACGCAAAGGAGTCCTGTCAAGTGGAAACGGTCCCATTCACTTGTATTGCTATGCGAATTTGCATGCGAATTCGCGATAGTGGAAATGGGCCCTTAAAGTGGATCCGAGATGAACTTTTACTCCTTGCATAATTGTGTTCCTTACATATAGTTTATAGGGCATTCCTAGAGCCAAATACTTGTTTTCTTTTGTTTTAATACCCTAATTTCCTATAAACTAAACAAGCCACACCCACAGCTTCTCCAGAGTGCCTTGGCGCTTGCAAGGGATTGTGGGATTTCAGTCTGGGCAGGTGAAAAAGGTGTTACTAGCTATAGATTTCAGAGGCAGAGTTTTCACAATCTGAGAGCTGCAGTGCAGATACAGATCAGTTGCCTGTGTAATGGAGGAGATAAGAGTGGAGTTTTCACAGAATATGCAGATTAGCATGCCTAGATACAGATAAGCTTGCCTGTGTGTGTAATTGTGTAATAGTGACAAGCAGAAAACATGTCTGCTCCCATTGTATCACAGGAAAAAATATTAATATACTGTTGAAGCTGTTTGAAGATAGATTTGCTGTGTAAAGTATCTAAACTTTAGATAAGATATATAGACAAGTCACTTGTTATATTTAGTTTTTCATCGCGGATCCGCTTTAAGGGGGCAGTTGTAGCATCAGTATAAATTGTCATAAATAAGAGTTCAGGAATCTGGTGGGGAAAGCCACCATGGAGTGAAAGCTAGCTATATGACTGAAGGGGGTTACGAAAAACCCACATCAATTCTGAGAGCATGACCATATGTGTCAAATTATGGCAGAGACTAAAACGGTTCTAATCTTTGTGTCACAATATATTGTCTCTCTTTAGATGTATTCCATGGTTTCTGTAAGGGTTCCCCAATATACTGTCACAAATCACACCTTCACACTTACTGTATGAGATAAACCACATTTTTGGCTGAGCAGCAATAAGATGCTGTTGCATTAAAATTTACTTTTTTGAAGGTGTAACTCCAAATGCCTGGTCAGGCTGTGTGACATTTTGCTTTGGCATGGTTAGGTTGTGTTTGTTCTAATCAGAGCAAAGATTCACACTAACCAGTGCGTCTAAGATGAGGGAGTTGTTTGAAAGACAGAATTGTGGACTCTAGGAAGTTTTTTTTTTTTTTTTTTTTTTTTTTAAATGGCATCCGCTCACACTTGTCAGTCTGCAATGGGGTCTGTTATATCTTTTACAGTAAGTAGACTACACTTGTGTACAGTCTTTTTTTCCAGAAGAGTAGATGCAAAACGTCTATGGTTGAAATGCATCCACCCTGGGCTCCTGCTGGACTGCAAAGGATCATTGGAGGGGACACTACTCTGCCTGCTCCCACTGGCCCTTTGTGATCTGGCTCTAGTGGGAACCCAGCCTGAGGTGTTTTTCTGTCTACTGGTTGTATTTGGTGGACTGGCTGTTTATGATGGCTCCCTAGCTATGCAGGTGGTGAAAACATGATTTCGTGAAGATGTCTAAATCTGTCAGTGGGCTTTCTATACATGGTTACATGGCTGTTTATGGAGTTTGCAGAGTAGTCAATTTTACAACCTGTTTGAATGGAAAATGTTGAATAGTGAGTAATATTGTTTTTTGGCTATCCTCACCTTCTGTCCTTAGAGAAAAATGTCACCAGTGTAGTCAAGTATGTGGCTATTGCTGAGTGCTGTTTAGAAATGTCTCCTCTTGTTGAGCTTCAAATTTTTACATACGATGCTGACTTTTTGCTGCCTATAAGCTGCAATAAGATTAGGATCTGTAGCCTAGTGATACCTAGAATAAGAAATCGCTGAATGGGATTAGTTTGGGGGCTAACTTCTCAAGATGGGGGTAAATACCCATACACACACTAGATGAAGATTAAAGGCGCTAGACTGTTGCTGTACCCGGCTGGCACGTACTTAACCCGAGGAATTTGCTTACGCCGAGAAATGCGTTGTCAATGTGCTTAACCACTTAACATCTCAGTCGTTTTCAGCTTATGCATCCGAGCAATGTTCACCTCCCATTCATTAGCCTATAACTTTATCACTACTTATCACAATGAACTGATCTATATCTTGTTTTTTCCGCCACCAATTAGGCTTTCTTTGGGGGGTACATTTTGCTAAGAGCCACTTTACTGTAAATGCATTTTAACAGGAAGAATAAGAAAAAAAATGAAAAAAATCATTATTTGTCAGTTTTCGGCCATTATAGTTTTAAAATAATACATGCCTCCATAATTAAAACCCACGTATTGTTATTGCCCATTTGTCACGGTTATTTCACCATTTAAATTATGCCCCTATCACAATGTATCGCGACAATATTTTATTTGGAAATAAAAGAGCATTTTTTCCGTTTTGCATACATCACTATTTACAAGCTTATAAAAAAAAAATAGAGAGAAATATTTCATCTTTACATAGATATTTAAAAAGTTTAGACCCTTAGGTAAATATTTGTGTTTTTGTTTTTTTTATAGCAATGTTTTTTTTGTTTTTTTTTATTAAACATTTTATGTGGGCATTTTTGGGAGGGTGGGTTTTAAAAGTGTTTTATTTGGGGAAATATTGGTGTATTGTAATGTTTTTGGGCATTTACATGTAGTTTTACATTTTGGCCACAAGATGGCAATCTCGATTTTTTTTACATGACGTCACTCTAAGCGTACAATGTACGCTTAGAGGGACACAGCTTCAGAAAGAGCGAAGCTTCCGAGAGAAGCTGTCGCTTTTTCAGCGGGGGAGAGGAATCAATGATCGGGCTCCCCAGCCCGATACATTGATTCCGTGGCTACCGACTCCGCGGCTGGGAGTGCGTGTGCACGCGCGCGATCGGCCGCGGGAGCGCGCCTGTCCTCCTTGCCGTTTTTATACGTCAAGGAGGACAAAGTGGTTAATTAATTTAATAAATTGAAATCTTTCTTTTTATAAATTCCATGTCAATAACCTTTTTTTTTTAAATTTTTTTTATTTTTTTTCATCTAAACGATTAAACCCTTCCAAAATTCACTTTTCAATTGGGCGCCTCCTACTATCCTGTTTTATCCATACACACTAGATTAAATTTGGCTGATGGGGGGCGGCGCGGCGATCAGCGGCTAATCGGCGGGTAGTGGCGGCGATCAGAATGCACACGCAGCTAGCAAGGTGCTAGCTGCGTGTTGCAAAAAAAAAAATTATGCGATTCTGCCCAGCAGGGCATGAGAAATCCTCCTGCGCGGCATAGCCCGTGTTCAACACAGGCTTACCACCAGGGAGGTTAAGCGATGGCAAATACCTCTCTGCTTGCCTCACCCCGATGCGTGATGCCACGTGTGCATCACTCCATCAGTCCTCTGCCTCTCCACATAGCAACAGAACGCCATATCGGCTATGCAGCTGACTACACATATGTACAGCGTCGGCCCAGCAGTTCCTGATCCCCGTCAGACAATATCAATCAAGTGTGTGTATGGACCTTCAGACAGCAGCAGGAAAAGTGGAGGTAGTTATCACTTGAAACATTTGATTTTTAGTCCAACTACCCCCCCCCCCCCTTTTTCTTTTTCCAAAATAGGCAAGTATAATGACAGTTATCAGGGTAAAGATGCTGCTGGTTATGATGTATGCAGAAATCAATTTATGGGTTCATGTCCACTCTAAGACCAATCTCTGTAAAATACAGTACTCTGTCTCACAGCTGTGGACTCTGGTAGCATCTGATGTCACCGGCAACACCTATGCAAACTTGTTTTTCTTTAATCCAGTTAGGCCAACCCTTTTCCGCGTACACTATGCTTTCTTATTGAAAAATTGATTTTAATGATAAAATTATTACTTTTTTTTGCTTTTTAGCGGTCTTTTGGGAAAGGTGCAATGAGCTCCAAGATATTGAAAAAATAATGGCTCAGATAGAAAGAGGAGAAGCCAGGATACAGAGAAGAATTAGTATAAAGAAAGCACTGGATACAAAGGTAACCCTTGCGTTGTCTAGATTTTTTATATTCTCCTAGACATGTATAAACTATTGAGGATGTTTGGGGAAAATATTTAGCAGGCTACCTATATCCATGTCTTGTAATGTTCAGTAGATAGAACCATGACTCTTTGTGACCACAAGGCATAGATTGTATAAAGCCGCCTTGTGAGGCAAAGGAACTGCATAGATCTTGACTCTTCTCACATGATTCAGTGCTAGACACTTGACACCAGAGTCTTTTCATTCAGTGTTTTCCTAGTGAAGAAACTTGTGGACATCTTCAGTAAAATGTTTGCTTTCTTCTTGTAAAAGCAGTTCCTCTAGCCATTTCATCTCTATCATGGACAGAGTTCACCTTTTTATTATAGCATAAAATTATGAACGGCCTGTTTTTCTTACAGATTGGCCGATATAAGGCACCTTTCCATCAACTTAGAATATCTTATGGCACTAATAAAGGGAAGAACTACACAGAGGAGGAGGACCGCTTTCTCATCTGCATGCTGCACAAACTTGGCTTTGATAAAGAAAATGTGTATGATGAACTCAGGCAGTGTATCCGGAACTCTCCACAGTTCAGATTTGACTGGTTCCTGAAATCAAGAACTGCAATGGTAACAACTCTACTGCCTAACCTCGTGTTGTTTTCAAATATCTAACTTGATTTATAATTAAACATGCTTCTGCTCTGCAAAGGTTAAAGGACAACTATCAGTTAACTAACATTCTAATTTCCACATATATTTCCAGTAATTGCTAGCAAATAGCAGTACAAAGACTTTTTCATCTTTGCATTTATGTTAAGAAAATATGACATTTACAGAGAACAGTTTTCACTCTGGGCATTACTATGGAGGACTGTATCCAGCATACAGAGACCGTCCTCACTAGCCGTAAAACTGGAATCTCTTCAGAATGATAGAGAGCAGAAATATAGCTGCAAATAGTGTGCACATAACTCATCATCAGCTGCAGCCCTGTCCCTGTGTGTGGGTCTCCCTGCCTGACAGTGTAAGCAGAGCTCATTTTGAGTGGTGGTGGGGTAGGTTGTAAGCATCCAAGAACAGGCGTAAAGTAAGCCTCCTCTTCAGCTCCTTCTTTGTACCTAAAAATCCATCAACTGTTCTCATATGATCTGTCAGAAAGCAGTGTGTAAGAAGGGCAGAAACAAACAGAATCATTCCTATCTACATAGTACAGCTCTGCCCCCATAGGCTTCACACAGGCTGTGCTGAGACCCCTGGAAAGCTTTCTAGTGTTGCGGGCTAAAATCGCTATAGGTATGTTAGCTTTACAGAAATACAGAGACTTTAAATTGGAACTGAAGATAATCTAAAAACAGAGTTTCACTTAACTGGGGCTTCTCCAAGCTCCTTGCAGCCGTCCTGTACCGCGCCGGTCCTCAATGATCCTCTATTCCCCGCCGCCAGCTAGCGGCTTTACTCGACCTGTAAGTCAAGGGGCTGCCAAGCGTATATTTTTTACGGGTTCTCGTCTGCAATAGCGCTATTGTGGGCTGGAACATGAAGGATACTCGTGACCAGAGCCGCTCAGGCGCAGTGGTTCAACGGTGAAACTGAAAGTAGCTGGCAGCAAGAGAACGGCGGATCATGGAGGACCGGCGTGGGACAGTACGGCTGCAAGCGCTAGCAGAAGCCCCAGGTGTAAGTGAAACTCACTATTTTTAGATTAGTTCCTATTTAAGGAAACCACTTTTATGATAAAGTCAGAATGTTTCAAGAGTGTTTAGTGCAGTTTTTTTTTTCTGCAGTGCAGCTATATGTTTTTGTTCCCTTTAATTGTTTTATCTGGTTAATGACCAGAGGCTTTTTCAGTGAAGCTCCAGTCAGTTTCATTAGCTGATGGGTTATAAAGCTTTTACTGGTTTCCAGTAGATGACAGGTTAGTGAATGTTTGAGTCCCATTGTGTGTGTGTGTGTGTGTGTGTGTGTGTGTGTGTGTGTGTGTGTGTGTGTGTGTGTGTGTGTGTGTGTGTGTGCAGTCTATACATATGCAATCCAAACTGGACTCAACCCTTCTGAACCGATTTTGAACTTTTTATTTGCAATCAATAGCGGTTATACAGCAACAAGAAAGCACAACGTTTCGGGCCGTCTGCTCTTTCTTAAGTGCTCTTCAGAAAGGGTAGACGGCCCGAAACGTTGTGCTTTTTTTGTTGCTATATAACCGCTATTGATTGCAAATAAAAAGTTCAGAAGGGTTGAGTCCAGATTGGATTGTATATGCATGGACTTCAGTTGTTTGGAGGCTTGATGAACCTCCTACCTCCTGACTCCATGTGACACAGTGGACATTAGCTGAGGCCCGTGGATCTCCCATTGTTTGTATGTTTGTGCAGTCTGCCTTTACACAATCCAGGATGTGCTTCTGATCCCCTGACTTAAATCCTGTGGGTCACGTACCTCAGTCATATAGATCAGGTCTTCGGGAAGAATCGGTGGCTTCACACTTGCTCCTAGTCAATGCTCACTGTATTGATGCCAAGGATAAAAATGCCAGCAAGGACACAACAGCATATTTATTTTTATAACTGGAGGTGAACAATGACAGTGTGTGGAATTCTAGTTAGTTTTCCTTTAATGCTAAGATTCAGCTAAGGATAGCACTACCACATTTAAACTAATTCTGATAATTTCTACTCTAAATGATACAAAGGGGAGCCTTCTGCTTTTGCTGCACTTTGTAGTACTTTGGATATGAAACGTCAGTGTGTGTTTCAATAAATTCCCCTTCTGATCTCTTGGATACTACAGTGTTAGAAAAATGCAGCAGTAGCCACTAATAGCAGGGGGCGTCTCTGTATATGCAGCCTTTTCACCTTAGAGAACACCTGGAGATATATAGACCCAATCAGGCTCGGCTGTTTAAGCCAGAGGCCGAGGGCAAAGCTGCTAGTGTGCCTGGGTGCAGCTGTGACAAGCGGCCTTTCGGGGGTTTCAGCACTGGAACAGCCTGGCGGAGGAGGACAGGAAAGCCACTTTAGGATCCAGTGAACTTCCCTTTCCTGAGGTAAGTACTGCCTAGTGGCATTTTTTTTCTCCTTTCTTCCATCAAGTGATGCCCCACACTATATATAATTACTTAGTCAACAACACTAGAAGGCAGGTTGAACTGAAGTTAAGGCAGGGGGTCACCTTGGAACAGTTTACATGCGAAAAGACACTTGCCTGTACAGGTTTTCTTCTTTCTTTTTTTTCACATTTTAAAAACTGACCGCTTACTGTTTTTTTTTTTTTTTTTTTTTTTTTTGCCCGTCAAACACCGGCAAGGTTTTTTTTTTTTTTTTTTCCTCGCAATGTGTGATCATATGCAACAAAAACCAAATACATTTACATGTCCTGCAAGTGTGATTCCTGCCCAATATTTACTGTTACTTATTGCAAGACAAACCCCCTGTTGAAAGGGTTGCAAACTGGTATCTTATTGGCTCTCTGCTTTACTTTACAAAGTGAACAGTATCCGAGCTCCTCATAAGAAATTACTAGACTTTTTCACTTTCAAAGCACTGAAATAGGGTACACATTTTAAAAATAGCACTTATCCGGGTGTAGCATGAACACTGAAACGCCATTTTGCTCTATTTCAGGAACTGCAAAGAAGATGCAATACCTTAATCACATTGATTGAAAGGGAAAACTTAGAGTTAGAGGAGAAAGAAAAAGCAGAGAAGAAGAAACGTGGACCAAAACCTTCTTCAGTAAGTGTTTTTTTTTGTTTTGTTTTTCGTGCAGATTGTTTTAGCTGACGGCGGGGTAACCTGCAGTTAGCTTAAAGTACCCCTGACCTTGTCCCCACCCCCCCAATACTTTTAATATTATTTTATTACTGGTGCTGTGACTAGCGCATAGCACCATCGTCCCCACTCCAGCGACCCCTGTGGCCCCCTTTCTGCTGTCAAATATGGGAGGGGAGGAAGTGGCAGCGCTTCTTCCCCTCTGCCCGTCCTTTGTCCCACCCCTCCACTCGCTGTTATAGTTCCCCCATGTGAATCACAGTGCACAGGGGCGGCGCTGTGCTGTGTGCGGGCTTGTGGTAATTGAGGTCAGAAGGCTATCCAACCTTAATTACCACAGGGCCGCACACAGCACAGCTCCACAGCCCGCCGTGTGCAGTGAATCAAATGTGAAACTATAGTGGCGAGTGGATGGGCAGAGGGGAGGAAGAACTGCTACTTCGTCCACGCCCATATTCAATGTTCTGCGATGAAGAGTACGACTAAGCAGAACGGGGGCTACAGAGTATGCTGGAGTTGGAAGAATAAAACGGTATTAAAAGTATATGGTGGAAATAAACCAGGTCAGGGGTACTTTAATGTTCAACAAGATGTAAAAACATTCTGCCAATTAATGCAACTTCAGATAATTTTAGGAAATAAATTTATCTTGATCCCAGTAAACTCTCCTTCCCCAGGTTTTTCTCTCAGGAAATGTTTTTTATTTTATCCACAACATTTTCTGTACCTGGAAATGAATCCAATCACCTCATTTTCAATAGGTATCACCTAAGCCAGTGATGGCTAACCTTGGCACTCCAGCTGTGACAAAACTACAAATCCCATCATGCCTCTGCCTCCCCGAGTTATGCTTAGAGCTGTCAGAGAATTGCAAAGCCTCATGGGACTTGTAGTTCCACCACAGCTGGAGTGCCAAGGTTAGCCATCACTGACCTAAGCCTACCTTCACTCTAAAGAAAATCTGTACAATTTTTATGTTAATCTGGTCTCGGGATCAGAAATGCTTCTTCTAATAACTATAAATAGCTGTATATTTGTTTATAACCCTGCCCTCCCAGTAATGTTTAGCCTAGACTTCTATCCCAGAGTACTCTGGGAGATCACTGCTAACTTCACAGATTAGGAGGAAACCATTCCACAGTGATCAACCTTGCCAGCAGTAAAAATGTTGGCATCACTGATGAATTTAAAAAATGTAAATTATGGTGAACTAAGATTTTACAATGGGCAAAACCTTGACTAATTTACAAAGTAATTTTTGTTTTAAAAGAAATGAAAAATTATTAATTACGTTAAGTTCTCACTAATGCTACCCACCTTAACTCTATCCTCCCTTCTAACGTTCCTGACCCTCTAACATGATGGAAGGTGCTTTAATCCCCTGTATTTATCAGCGAGAAAGTACCGGTACTTGGAGGGAATACATTTGCTGAAACTTAACGTAACTTATAATTGAGAGATTTGCTGTGTGGTGTTGTAGTCTTTAAAATAAATCTATTTTCTTGTTGCAGGCACAAAAGCGGAAGATGGAAGGTGCTCCAGACAGTAGAGGAAGGCGGAAAAAGCTCAAGCTTTGAGGGGTCTGTTTTGTTATGTACAAGTTTCAAAAAGTAGTTCTTTCTTTACGGGTCTTCATAAGATGTACTGTATACTGATCTGCTATTATGTCATTCAAAGACATCAGGTCCATCTGTTTATTGAACTAGGAACATAGTACTTATTGTAGTTAATTCTCCTTTTTTAATGAAACAGCTGTGCTGGACATTTTTTTTTACCATTAACATTTGAAGTAATAAAATAGGCTTCGTTAAATGTGTGGTTAATGTGTGTTCTTTCCCCACATTACATTTGCAACATGAGCTGTAAATTAAGATCCCTTTGTATATTCTTTGGAGCAATACCTAGTATAGTTTTGTAATATTCACTGGATACATAAATGGCTAATTTGTTAATAAAAACTTACTTTTGTGTATTTTTTTAATTGAATGTACTTTTTATGTGATCTTTAATACGAGCTGGAGAGATCTGTACTGAAGATGAAACCGCTCTACATCTGATCATGCATGTATTTATTTTTGCAGATTTGGACAGAGTAATTAAAAGTTGATTAGACATGTTTTAAGGCACGGAGGACTCCGTCCGCGCCCTCCGTGCCGATCCGCTAGGTCTCCTCACTCATTAGCCCTCCGTGCCGGCTCCCGACCCAACGGCCCGGGTAGAGCTCTTCTGCCTCTCCTAAAATGGCCACTTGATCTAGCTGCGGCTGCACAGCCCTAGTGACAACTGCCCCCCCCCCCCCCCCCCCGATCCACGATACAGTGGCGTGGATCAGGGGTTGGCCCTAGAGCTGCGCAGCCGCACTCGCGGCTATGCAGACTGCGCAGCCGCGGCCAGATCAAGGGGCCATTTTAGGAGTTCTCCGTGCCTTAAAAGATGATGCAGGTAATTAACTTTCTTTGGTAATTTGGCCTCGTAAGTCCTTTAATGCTCCAAGTGGGTGGGGACAACAGTGGCAGGTCATTGATTGCCATGACATGTCATTGGGTGGTATAATGCTACTGGTTTAGATTTCAGCACAAATCAGTACTTTCTCAATTGATTTCCAATCGAGTATAGGTTGTTTGCTTCCAACATCCTTCTTTTGGGTGGATCAAACAAGCTCAGGATATTTTTCTTTTATTTGGTTCAGTAAACAAATGTTTCTATTTTAAAGAGAGTCTGAAGCAAGATTAAATCAATAATTTTAACTTGTATTAATGTTAAGCCCAATCGCTAATGCTAAAACGCTGCTATCTAGCGGCAAAACGAGGGGTTTATAACCCCCAAATCCCCTCTGCAAACTGCGGGGAGCGCTTCCTGATTGAAGCAGAGCTCTGCCTCTTCGTGCGTCAATCCCCGCTGATCGTAGTGTTGGGCGAACACCTGGATGTTTGGGTTCGGGCCGAACATGGGCCAGATGTTCGGCATGTTCGGCCCGAACTCAATGGAAGTCAATGGGACCCCCGAACATGCCGCTTTTGGGGGCCCTAAGGGGTCGCAGGCATAAGGGGGAGCATGCCCTGATCGTGCGTGCGGGGGGGGTCGGAAATTCCCCCCCACCCCCTCCGCTAGCGCTCCCCCCTCTGCCCGCTTCCCCATAAAAAAAGTTTGCGTAAAGTTAATAGTACCTAGTGGTGGCTGGCTGGCTGTGGTGATGAGATGAGTGAGGAGGAGTCCGATCGACTAAGACGCGTTGAGGCCGGGCAGCGGGCGGTTCAGCGGTAGTACCCTTGTGGTACTTCCGCCCTTTCTCTGACCTCACGTCCTCTACGTGATGACGCATACGAGGGTAGCGGAGGGGGTGGGGGGAATTTCCTACCCCCCCCACCGCGATCGGGGCATGCTCCCCCCTTATGCCTGCGACCCCATAGGGGGGCCGTATTCGGGCGAACAGGGCCCTGTTCGGCCGAACAGGGGCCCTGTTCGGCCGAACAGGGGCTCTGTTCGGCGGCCATTGAGTAGTTCGGGCGAACCCGAACTAAAAAGGCCGAACACCATTAGGTGTTCGGCCGAACTCGAACATCACCCGAACAGGGTGATGTTCTGCAGAACCCGAACAGTGGCGAACACTGTTCGCCCAACACTAGCTGATCGCCGCCTCTCCCCACACCTCTGTCTTCCTTTACTGAGAGGGGCGGGGAAAGGCAGAGATCCACCAGCAGATTGACGCGCATGTAGGCAGAGCTGCAGCTCATAGCTCTGCCTCCATGGGCAGCAAAATCCACGACCAAGAAAGTCATGGATTTTGCAGAGGGGATTTGGGGGTATAAACCCCTCGTTTTGCTGCGGGATGGCGGCATTTTAGCACTAGCTATAGTGCTTAACATTAATACAAGTTAAAATCATGGATTTAATCTCTCTTCAGACACTCTTTAAAGGGATACTGTAGGGGGTTCAGGGGAAAATGAGCTGAACTTACCCGGGGCTTCTAATGGTCCCCTGCAGACATCCTGTGTTGGCGCAGCCACTCACCGATGCTCCGGCCCCGCCTCCGGTTCACTTCTGGAATTTCTGACTTTAAAGTCAGAAAACCACTGCGCCTGCACGCCCGTGTCCTCGCTCCCGCTGATGTCACCAGGAGTGTACTGTGCAGACACAGACCATACTGGGCCTGCGCTGTGCGCTCTTGATGACATCAGCGGGAGAGAGGACACGGGCATGCAGGCGCAGTGGTTTTCAGACTTTAAAGTCTGAAATTCCAGAAGTGAACCGGAGGCGGGGCCGGAGCATCGGTGAGTGGCTGCGCCAACACAGGATGTCTGCGGGGGACCGTTAGAAGCCCCGGGTAAGTTCAACTCATTTTCCCCTGACCCCCCTACAGTATCCCTTTAAGTAGCAGAGTTGAGCACTGCTATACTTTAGATATGTTAAAGCACAACTGAAGTGAGGTATATGGAGGCTGCCATATTTCCTTTTTAAGCAATACAAGTTGTCTGGCTGCTCTGCTGATCTTCTGCCTTTAATACTTTTAGCCATAGATCCTGAACAAGCATGCAGCTGATCAGGTGTATCTGAAAAGATTAGCTGCATGCTTGTTTATGATGGTATTCACACACTATTTCAGCTAAATAGATCAGCAGTTGTGCCAGGCAACTGATTTTGCTAAAAAGGAAATAAAAATGGCAGCCTCCATTTACATCTCACTTTAATTGTCCTTTAAAGAAAACTTGTACCATAAAGTGCCCCTGAGGGGTACTTGCCTCAGTAGGGGGAAGCCTCTGGATCCTATTGAGGCTTCCCTCGTCCCACAGTGGCAGCACTAGATATCCCTGAATGGGATGGGGGGGGGCGCGTGTAAATATGTACCTTTCCTTACGCAATAGTGGCTCAGGTGGAAATGGCCGATCCCAATCAGGTCCGCTCTACTACTGTGCAGTAAAGCACCAGCGAGACTGCTGTGGGACGGGGGAAACCTCTTGATAGGATCCAGAGGCTTCCCTCTCCCGAGGTAAGTAGTCCCCCAGGGGCACTTTTTTATGTTAGTCTCTTAACCACTTAAGGACCAGACCATTTTTCCTAGATCTGTGCTGCGTGGGCTCTCCAGCTCACAGCACAGGTCAGGAATCAGCCAGGGCGATCAGATTTCCCCCCTTTTTTCCCCACTAGGGGGATGTCTTGCTGGGGGGGTCTGATCGCCGCCGGCTATTTTCGCCTTGCGGGGGGGCCTCCTCAACCCCCCCCCCCCCCCGCAGCGATTTTCGGCCTCCCTGTCCTTCCCTCCCTCCCCTCCTTCCCCTTGGTGGCGCAGGGCGGAGATCCGTCCTGCACAGCCTCTAATAGGCTTCAGACTGTGGCGATTCCCGGCCAATCAGAGGCTGGGGATCGACGATCTTTTACGAAGCTGCTGCACAGCAGCGCCGTATGATGTAAATAGCGGGTATTTCTTCCCTGCGTGTTTACATTTAGCCTGCAAGCCGCAATCGGAGGCTCGCAGGCTGTTCACGGAGGCACCCTCCGTGAACTGACATGGAAAGGCCGCCATGGGAAACCACTTACGACCTGCCGCCTATTGGCGTTAGGCGGTCGTTAAGTGGTTAAAGCCTGGTACACACATCAAATTTTGATTGCCCAATTTTACTACCTCCCTGTAGTATGAGAGCCAACAGATTTTTGAATACTAAGAACAGATTGTGTAGCTAATCTTAATGTGAGTGTCTATCACTTTTAATGTATCTATATTTGAATAAATAAATATCAATCTATATTTGAATAAATATTGTCGTCTGAACATTCCACTGAGAGACCCCTTTTCTGGCTTTTTCCTTGCACTGAGTTGCACATAGGAGTACCATATATCTTGGTAGGATCTTTGGAGGTGGAAGACTCTTATGGTGACAAGTGGCTGAGGAGCATATAGCGCTGCTGAATACTTTTTATATATTGCCTATGGTGACCAGGATACATCTTGCAGTGGCTGCTGTATGATCGGTGGATATTTGACAGAGTTGAGAACTTGGGGTGCCTCTCATTATATACATTCTTCAACAGATTAGAAATAACTTAATCTGACTGCTGTTTAGAACCAAACAAGCGGATAGGGTCAGCAGGAGGTCACTGCTATGCAAGTTAATGCGTAAGGATCTTCTGCATCTGGGGTTAGACCAGTTTCACTGCACTTTCTCTCCTGGCCTGGACTACCCTGCAAACATCTCTCCTTACTCAACAGCAGACTGTTGCAGAGCACCTGCAGTGACATTGTACTCCTCATCAATATCCTAGTCCCTGTGCTCACCACCTCGATGTACAGAGGCTTACCAACACAAATATGCCCTATATGCTCTAAAACGGCTTTAGCTCTCATTTATTCTTCAGATTGATGGAAATAACTACACCATACATAGCCTTAAAGAGAACCCGAGGTGGGTTTGAAGAATATTATCTGCATACACAGGCTGGATCTGCCTATACAGCTCAGCCTCTGTTGCTATCCTAAACCCCCCTAAGGTCCCCCTGCACTCTGTCAGCAGCGTGGCTGTGATTTATGAGGGACTGCAAACAGCTTGTCAGAGCTGGCTGTTTTTATCTCTATAGTGTCAGTCTGCTGCTCTCCCCGCCTCCTGCAGAACTCCAGTCCCCGCCTGCATCCCTTCCCTCCCTGCTGATTGGAGGGAAGGGACGGGGGCAGGGACCGGAGCTATGCAGGAGGCGGGGGGAGCAGCTGAGACTGTCACTACAAATGTAAACACAGCCTCACAGCATGGCTGATTTAGGAGGGATTGCAGAGTGCAGGGGGACCTTAGTGGGGTTTGGGATAGCAACAGAGGCTAGGCTGTATAGGCAGGTCCAGCCTCTGTATGCAGATAGCACTCTTTAAACACACCTCGGGTTCTCTTTAACGCCTCTTCCAGTAGGCACTTGGTCAAGTTTCAAACAAAAAATACTTTGTGTAAATGATAAACAACTTGTCTCTTTAAATAACTGGTTTGTGCACAAATAAAAAGTACTAATCTATAGGTAAAATTACAATGTGCTGCCTCTTCTCTGACCAGTGTGGCTCTTGCATAATTGGGGTCCTGAAGGAAACATGACTAATATGGCTTCCCATTAATCAGACTTGCTGCCACTGATATGCAGTCACTGGCAGGGGGCTTACTAAGTCTATGTGGAATGTTGCACCCTTCTCTCCCCCCCCCCCCCCCCCCTCTTCATAAAAGTACACAATACATAGCATAAATTCATACAGTAAAAACCCCTTCATAGTAAACTTCAAGGGACCAGGAAAATGGTTTAGCATGAAGTCTGATATAGTAAACTTCTGACAAACATTGTTAAAGGGGCACTATGGTGAAACATTGTAAAATTTAAAATATGTGCAAACAAACAAATAAGCACGTTCTTTCCAGAGTAAAATGAGCCATAAATGACTTTTCTCCCATGTTGCTGTCATTTACAGTAGGTAGTAGAAATCTGACAAGCAACAGGTTTTGGACTAGTCCATTTTTTCATGAGGGGATTCTCAGGCAGGGAACACACTACATGCGTTTCTGCGCGTTTTGCCGCACTAGTCAAAACGCACAAATTACCATACTGCCGCATATAATGTTAAATAATAGGAGGCTAGAAAACGTAATATTTATTGCGTGTAGGATAGCGTTTTTAATGTGCGTTTTGAAATCGCTATCCTTTCTGCTTTTTTCCGGAGATATTTGTACGGTATGCAGGCGATTCCTCTACAGCACAGAATCGCCTGCGGGTAACATGTGCGGCTATTCAAATTAGGGTTTGTGACGTGTTTCCCCTTCCTCTCTCCGTTGGCGGCAAAGAAAAGAAGCGCCATTGAGTGTGCTGGACTGGTTTGTCCATACCATACATATCATTGTGTGGTAGAAAAGGTCACACAGTGGTAGTGAAGATGTTCCCTAGCATTCCCCGCCAGATACCCCGATCTTCCCTAGCATTCCCCGCCAGATACTCCTACTCCTCCGGTTCCCACCTGCCGACAAAACCCCTGCTCTTTGCACGCCAAATCCTCCTGCTCTTCTCCACCGCACGCCAAATGGACTGCTTTGCCTTGTGGGTGAGTGGCATACATTTTTTTTTTATGTAGGAGCTGATCGGCGGGCGGGGAGCGGTGGAGAAGAGCAGGAGGATTTGGCGTGCAAAGAGCAGGGGTTTTGTTGGCAGATGGGAACCGGAGGAGTAGGAGTATCTGGCGGGGAATGCTAGGGAAGATCGGGGTATCTGGCGGGGAATGCTAGGGAACATCTTCACTACCACTGTGTGACCTTTTCTACCACACAATGAAAACACTTCCACGGGAAATGATGTCAGAAAAGCATCCCTGTCATGAATGAGGGAAAAAAAAAAAAAAAAAAAAAAAACGGAAAAACGCGAAAACGGCAAAACGCGGAAACGCAAACGCGGAAACGCAAACGCGGAAACGCGAAAACGCATACATATCAAAACGCGTACGACAAGTGTGTTCCCTGCCTCAGGGATTTATTTCCAAAAGCACTTAGTGAATGGCAGTTGCTCTGTCCAACTGACAAACTAGCGAGCAGGGAGGCTGTCCAGCATCATTGTTTAAATCCTTTTTAGGGAATTTATAAAGAATAAAAGCCTTGCTGAGAATCCCCCATGAAGAGATGGACTAGTCCAAAACCTGTCGCTTCTGTCAGATTTCTACTGCCTACTGTAAATGACAGGAACATAGGTGAAAAGTCTTATGGCTCATTTTACTCTGGAAGAAATGTACTTCTTGTTTGTTTGCCATAGCGCCCCTTTAATTTATACAGACACATTTGCTGGGACCTGAAGACTAAGTTTACTATATCCAGAGGTTTACTATAACAGGATTCTACTGAAGTACTATTTTACAGTACACTTCCAATATAGTAAGCTACTTGGCCAGGTCCCTTGCAGTTTACTATAAAGGAAGTTTATTCTATCAGAATTGGTCATACATTGCACATTTATACAGGTGCATTTGCTGTGACCTGAGGACTGAATTAACTATATTAGAGTTGACTAAAATGAGATTCTACTGTATCAGTAACATCTAAACAATGAATATGAAAAGGTTTCCTTATAGCCTCCATTTTACTTCCTCTATAGCTATCATGACACCTAGTGGCCACATTTCGTACAGCAGCTATAAACCAAAGCACAACTATTAAAGCAGTTTATGTTCAACTCTAATCTTTTTGGTTTCAAGTTTAGAGAATTTCCTGAACTTTATACTGCCTTTGCAGTCCTAAACCTATTTCTCAGTTCCATGAAAGACCAAATTACTGGGTCCCTGCTATGCATTCAGCCGGTCTCAGCACAGCCTAATGTTAGAGGGTCTCTAGATCATGACTTAATAGCATAAATCATAAAAACACATTAGACATGTCCTGTTTAACAATTAAAATGACTGACCTCCCAGATGAAATTCTAGTTCTTAGCAAGACCTATTGCACTGGAAATTAGATGGCCTATATCAACTTTTAGAATGATTTGGGAATACATTGTCTAGATTTGGGTCCCAACTTTTAATCACGGTGCATTTAAAGGGGAACTGAAGAGAGAGGTATATGGAGGCTGTCATGTTTATTTCCTTTTAGACAATACCAGTTGCCTGGCAGCCCTGCTGATCCTCTGCCTCTAATACTATTAGCCATAGCCCCTAAACAAGCATGCAGCAGATCAGGTGTTTCAGTGGTTCAGACTTATAAGTCTGATCTGACAAGACTAGCTGCATGCTTGTTTCTGGTTTTAATCAGATACTACTGCAGAGAAATAGACCAGCAAGGCTGCCAGGCAACTGGTATTGATTAAAAGGAAATAAACATGACAGCCTCCACATACCTCTCTCTTCAGTTGCCCTTTAACTACTTCCCGACCGCCTAACGCACAGGGGCGGCTGGGAAGTGGAGCCCTGAAGGACCGGCTCACCCACAGAGGCGGCGGTCCTTCTAAGGGCATGGGCGGAGCGATCGCGTCATCCGTGACGCGATCTTCCGCCGGCGCCTGTCACCGCTCGCCCGCCGGCTATACGGAAGCGCCGGCGGGATGTTAACCAAGCGATCGCCGCATACAAAGTGTATAATACACTTTGTAATGTTTACAAAGTTATTATACAGGCTGCCTCCTGCCCTGGTGGTCCCAGTGTCCGAGGGACCACCAGGGCAGGCTGCAGCCACCCTAGTCTGCACCCAAACACACTGATTTCTCCCCCCCCTGCCCCAGATCGCCCACAGCACCCATCAGACCCCACCCCCCAGACCCCTGTTTGCACCCAATCACCCCCCTAATCACCCATCAATCACTCCCTGTCACTATCTGTCAACGCTATTTTTTTTTTTATCCCCCCCTGCTCCCTGCCCCCTCCTGATCACCCCCCACCCCTCAGATTCTCCCCAGACCACCCCCCCTGTTTACTGTATGCATCTATCCCCATGTTCACCTGTCAATCACCCGTCAATCACCCCCTGTCACTGCCACCCATCAATCAGCCCCTAACCTTCCCCTTGCGGGCAATCTGATCACCCCCCCACACCAATAGATCGCCCGCAGATCCGACATCAGATCACCTCCCAAATCCATTGTTTACATCTATTCTCTCCTCTAAACACCCACTAATCACCCATCAATCACCCATCAATCACCCCCTATCACCACCTGTCACTTTTACCTATCAGATCAGACCCTAATCTGCCCCTTGCGGGCACCCAATCACCCGCCCACCCGCTCAGATTGCCCTCTGACCCCCCCCCCCTTATCAATTCACCAGTGCATTAATTACATCTGTTCTTCCCTGTAATAACCCACTGATCACCTGCCAATCACCTATCACCCATCAATCACCCCCTGTCACTGCCACCCATCAATCAGCCCCTAACCTGCCCCTTGCGGGCAATCTGATCACCCACCCACACCATTAGATCGCCCGCAAACCCGCCGTCAGATTACCTCCCAAATGTATCGTTTACATCTGTTATCTTCTCTAAACACCCACTAATTACCCATCAATCACCCCCTATCACCACCTGTCACTGTTACCTATCAGATCCTAATCTGCCCCTTGCGTGCACCCAATCACCCGCCCACACGCTCAGATTGCCCTCAGTCCCCCCCCCCCCCCCCCTTATCAATTCGCCAGTGCATTAATTACATCTGTCCTTCCCTGTAATAACCCACTGATCACCTGTCAATCACCTATCACCCATCAATCACCCCCTGTCACTGCCACCCAACAATCAGCCCCTAACCTGCCCCTTGCGGGCAATCTGATCACCCACCCACACCAATAGATCGCCCGCAGATCCGACATCAGATCACCACCCAAGCGCAGCGTTTACATCTATTCTCTCCTCTAATCACCCACTAATTACCCATCAATCACCCATCAATCACCCCCTATCACCACCTGTCACTGTTACCCATCAGATCAGACCCTAATCTGCCCCTTGCGGGCACCCAATCGCCCGCCTACACGCTCAGATTGCCCTCAGACCCCCCCTTATCAATTCGCCAGTGCAATATTTACATCTGTTCTCCCCTGTAATAACCCACTGATTACCTGTCAATCACCTATCAATCACCCATCAATCACCCCCTGTCACTGCCACCCATCAATCACCCGCTGTCACTGCCACCCATCAATCACCCGCTGTCACTGCCACCCATCAATCAGCCCCTAACCTGCCCCTTGCGGGCAAACTGATCACCCACCCACACCAATAGATCGCCCGCAGATCCGACATCAGATCACCACCCAAGCGCAGTGTTTCCATCTATTCTCTACCCTAAACACCCACTAATTACCCATCAATCACCCCCTGTCACTGCTACCTATCAGATTAGACCCCTATCTGCCCCTAGGGCACTCAATCACCCGCCCACACCCTCAGAATGCCCTCAGACCCCAGCCCTGATCACCTCGCCAGTGCATTGCTTGCATCTATTCCCCCCTCTAATCACACCTTGAGACACCCATCAATCACCTCCTGTCACCCCCTAGCACACCTACCCATCAGATCAGGCCCCAATTTGCCCCGTGTGGGCTCCTGATCACTCGGCCAAACCCTCAGATCCCCCTCAGACCCCCTTCCGATCACCTCCCCAGTGCATTGATTGCATCTATTTTCCCCTCTAATCACCCCCTGAGACACCCATCAATCACCTCCTGTCACCCCCCTAGCACTCCTATCCATCAGATCAGGCCCAATACAACCTGTCATCTAAAAGGCCACCCTGCTTATGACCGGTTCCACAAAATTCGCCCCCTCATAGACCACCTGTCATCAAAATTTGCAGATGCTTATACCCCTGAACAGTCATTTTGAGACATTTGGTTTCCAGACTACTCACGGTTTTGGGCCTGTAAAATGCCAGGGCGGTATAGGAACCCCACAAGTGATCCCATTTTAGAAAAAAAGACACCCCAAGGTATTCTGTTAGGTGTATGACGAGTTCATAGAAGATTTTTTTTTTGTCAAAAGTTAGCGGAAATTAATTTTTATTGGGTTTTTTTCACAAAGTGTAATTTTTCACTAACTTGTGACAAAAAATAAAATCTTCTATGAACTCGCCATACACCTAACGGAATACCTTAGGGTGTCTTCTTTCTAAAATGGGGTCACTTGTGGGGTTCCTATACTGCCCTGGCATTTTAGGGGCCCTAAACCGCGAGGAGTAGTCTAGAAAACAAATGCTTCAAAATGACCTGTGAATAGGACGTTGGACCCCTTAGCGCACCTAGGCTGCAAAAAAGTGTCACACATGTGGTACCGCCGTACTCAGGAAAAGTAGTATAATGTGTTTTGGGGTGTATTTTTACACATACCCATGCTGGGTGGGAGAAATTTCTATGTAAATGGACAATTGTGTGTAAAAAAATCAAACAATTGTCATTTACAGAGATATTTCTCCCACTTAGCATGGGTATGTGTAAAAATACACCCCAAAACGCATTATACTACTTCTCCTGAGTACTGCGGTACCACACGTGTGGCACTTTTTTACACCCTAAGTACGCTAAGGGGCCCAAAGTCCAATGAGTACCTTTAGGATTTCACAGGTCATTTTGCGACATTTGGTTTCAAGACTACTCCTCACGGTTTAGGGCCCCTAAAATGCCAGGGCAGTATAGGAACCCCACAAATGACCCCATTCTAGAAAGAAGACACCCAAAGGTATTCCGTACGGAGTATGGTGAGTTCATAGAAGATTTTATTTTTTGTCACAAGTTAGCGGAAAATGACACTTTGTGAAAAAAAACTATTAAAATCAATTTCCGCTAACTTGTGACAAAAAAATAAAAACTTCTATGAACTCACCATACACCTAACGGAATACCTTGGGGTGTCTTCTTTCTAAAATGGGGTCATTAGTGGGGTTCCTATACTGCCCTGGCATTTTAGGGGCCCTAAACCGTGAGGAGTAGTCTTGAAACAAAAATGACCTGTGAAATCCTAAAGGGACTCATTGGACTTTGGGCCCCTTAGTGCAGTTAGGGTGCAAAAAAGTGCCACACATGTGGTATCGCCGTACTCAGGAGAAGTAGTATAATGTGTTTTGGGGTGTATTTTTACACATACCCATGCTGGGTGGGAGAAATACCTCTGTAAATGACAATCTTTTGATTTTTTTACACACAATTGTCCATTTACAGAGGTATTTCTCCCACCCAGCATGGGTATGTGTAAAAATACACCCCAAAACACATTGTACTACTTCTCCCGAGTATGGCGATACCACATGTGTGGCACTTTTTTGCACCCTAACTGCGCTAAAGGGCCCAAAGTCCAATGAGTACCTTTAGGATTTCACAGGTCATTTTGAGAAATTTCGTTTCAAGACTACTCCTCACGGTTTAGGGCCCCTAAAATGCCAGGGCAGTATAGGAACCCCACAAATGACCCTATTTTAGAAAGAAGACACCCCAAGGTATTCCGTTAGTAGTATGGCGAGTTCATAGAAGATTTTATTTTTTGTCAAAAGTTAGCGGAAATTGATTTTAATTGTGTTTTTTCACAAAGTGTCATTTTCCGCTAACTTTTGACAAAAAATAAAATCTTCTTTGAACTCACCATACTCCTAACGGAATACCTTGGGGTGTCTTCTTTCTAAAATGGGGTCATTTGTGGGGTTCCTATACTGCCCTGGCATTTTAGGGGCCCTAAACCGTGAGGAGTAGTCTTGAAACGAAATTTCTCAAAATGACCTGTGAAATCCTAAAGGTACTCATTGGACTTTGGGCCCTTTAGCGCAGTTAGGGTGCAAAAAAGTGCCACACATGTGGTATCGCCGTACTCAGGAGAAGTAGTATAATGTGTTTTGTGGTGTATTTTTACACATACCCATGCTGAGTGGGAGAAAGATCTCTGCTTGGCGAAATAAAATGATTCTGATTCTGATTCTTCTAAATGGACAATTGTGTGTAAAAAAAATTAACAAATTGTCATTTACAGAGATATTTCTCCCACCCAGCATGGGTATGTGTAAAAATACACCCCAAAACACATTATACTACTTCTCCTGAGTACGGCAATACCACATGTGTGGCACTTTTTTGCAGCCTAACTGCGCTAAGGGGTCCAAAGTCCAATGAGCACCTTTAGGCTTTACAGGGGTGCTTACAATTTAGCACCCCCCAAAATGTCAGGACAGTAAACACACCCCACAAATGACCCCATTTTGGAAAGTAGACCCTTCAAGGTATTCAGAGAGGGGCATGGTGAGTCTGTGGCAGATTTCATTTTTTTTGTCGCAAGTTAGAAGAAATGGAAACTTTTTTTTTTTTTCTCACAAAGTGTCATTTTCCGCTTACTTGTGACAAAAAATAATATCTTCTATGAACTCACTATGCCTCTCAGTGAATACTTTGGGATGTCTTCTTTCCAAAATGGGGTCATTTGGGGGGTATTTATACTATCCTGGAATTCTAGCCCCTCATGAAACATGACAGGGGGTCAGAAAAGTCAGAGATGCTTGAAAATGGGAAAATTCACTTTTTGCACCATAGTTTGTAAACGCTATAACTTTTACCCAAACCAATAAATATACACTGAATGGGTTTTTTTTTTATCAAAAACATGTTTGTCCACATTTTTCGCGCTGCATGTATACAGAAATTTTACTTTATTTGAAAACTGTCAGCACAGAAAATTAAAAAAATCATTTTTTTTGCCAAAATTCATGTCTTTTTTGATGAATATAATAAAAAGTAAAAATCGCAGGAGCAATCAAATAGCACCAAAAGAAAGCTTTATTAGTGACAAGAAAAGGAGCCAAAATTCATTTAGGTGGTAGGTTGTATGAGCGAGCAATAAACCGTGAAAGCTGCAGTGGTCTGAATGGAAAAAAAGTGGCCGGTCCTTAAGGGGTAGAAAGCCCTAGGTCCTCAAGTGGTTAAAGCATACCTGACCTGAGGCAAAGCTACCTAAGGGCCTGTCTGCTCAGAAGCAGACATCTGCGTGAGTGCGGTGTACACAATGCTACTCAATGCTGAAAAGCAGATGGAAATGGACAAATATAGTGTAGACAAGCCCTACGCTGTATGTTTATGCTGGATCCAGACCCTATGATGTACTTTATTCTCCCTGGTCCCCTGTAAGCACATTTTGAAAAATGTGACTTTTATCCAAAGTCAAGGTTTCAGACAGGAAGAGGCAGGCTTGTGGCAATGTTTCCACCTATCACCCTGCTGTAATGGGAGTGGGGAAGAGGAGGCTTGCCATCATGTTCCCTCCTGTCTTAAAATCTGACAGGAACATGCAGTACAGAATATCCATACAATACAGATGTGATAAAGCTCCTGTTAGGTTTATTGCAGTACTAACCATTAAAGTGATCCTGAACAGTACTTGGAGTAAAAAATAACTTTTGAAACCTTGATGGCTCCTGAAAGAATATCGTGTCTCTTTGATTACTTGTAACTTTTGCC
This sequence comes from Hyperolius riggenbachi, assembly GCF_040937935.1. Taxonomy (NCBI): domain Eukaryota; kingdom Metazoa; phylum Chordata; class Amphibia; order Anura; family Hyperoliidae; genus Hyperolius; species Hyperolius riggenbachi. The sequence goes on along the minus strand of NC_090646.1, from coordinate 192,777,001 downwards.
AGATCCAGCTGAGCAGGTACACCCAGGAAGCTCTCTAAGGGCCTGGGCCCACTAACGCAGTTGTGTCCGCTTCTGTCTGCTTTTCAGCATCTGTAACATTGATGTGTAATTGAAAAGCGGACACAGCTGCATCAGTGGGCTCTGGTGCTAAGGCCTTGTTCACATTATAAATCGCCAGCGCTATCACAAGCGCTGAGCGATTTACTGAGCTTTTTTAAAAGTGCTTTTCCCTGCATTTTGTGCTTATAAAAGCGCTTTTGCTGAGCGATTTGTTTTTTTTTATTTCCTGATGTCAGTCAGGAAGTGAACTCTTTGACTCAGAAATTAATAAATTAAATGTATTTTTTCATAAAAGCACTCGGGAAATTGCTATACATTGAGTCAAAGTGCTCAGAAAATGGCACATGTAGCGCGTTTGCAATCTCAAAGAAATCGAAATGCTCACACGTGAACACTCTCATAGAAAAAAACATTGCACTAGTGCTTTTAGGGCAATTTCTATAATCGCTCATAGGGCTCGATTCACTAAAGTGTGATAACTGCTATCATATCAGTTGTCACGCGAGCTGCCGCGCACAAAGCCTAGCATTACTTCATGTGATAAGCAAAGGTTTGTGCGTGATCACGTGTGCTTTTTATGTGAAAAGAACACGTGATCGCAGGCAAACCTCCACTTATCACGCGAAGTAATGCTGTTTGCGCGCGGCAGCTCACGTGATAACTGATATGATGGCAGTTATCACACTTTAGTGCATCGAGCCCATAGTGTGAACAAGCCCTTAGGCCTCTTTCTATCTGTGAACCTTGTTGCATTGTGGAAAATAGCTGTTTACAGCTGTTTCAAACTGCCAAAAACCATGCAGCAGCTACATCACCTGCCAACACTAAAATGTTCACTGGAGTTCCTATATAAGTATGAAAGGTGCCATAGGAAAACCTGTGCATTACTTTGAAAATCAGTTTTCTTTCCGTTTTAGCTGAGAGCAACTGATTAAGTGTAAAAGGGTCCTTAATGTTGCATTTGAAAACTGCCATGAACCTGGCATTGTTTCTGGGCCAAGGCTGCTGCAGTGGTGTTGTGAACACTTGTGCACACCATTTCCTTTCATCCATGAGCAGGCTTCCTAACCCATATGCCTAGTCCAGCAGCATGCCCAGTGATGGAAGGAGCATGAGATCATGAGAAGGTGAATGGCCTCTGAGGTAATGCACTCTTTTGAACTAGTCTTAATTGCAAATGTTAGCTTACCTACTCCAGCAGGGCTCATAACCTTTGGCACTTCCCAATAGGATAGTGAGTTGCCGGAGTCCCCTGCCTGTGTAACTTCATTCTTGCCTTTGCAGTAGGATGTGCCAGCTTTTTCACATTGTGGTAGTAAAGGGACACCAAGGGAATGGCACTGCTTAGATTGCAGCTTGAAGATCCATACACACATCCAATTTTTATCTGCCAAAGACTGGCCAATTTCACCACTTCCATTTAGTATGAGAACATGCCTAAACAGTCTGTTCATAGTATTAAAAATTTGTTGGCCCTCATAGTACATGGCAATGGTAAAATTAGCCAGTAATATGCATAATTAAAATTGAAAGTATGTACAGAGCCTTAAAGGGAATGTCTAAGGAAGACAAAAAAAAATCTACTTACCCAGGGCTTCCTCCAGCCTGTCAGCCGCAGCTCCGCTTCCTGCTGGTGGCCCGGGGTTCCCTCAGGTGCAAGATGCCGACCTCGGCAGGTCGGCATCCACTGTGCCTGCGTGAGAGCCGCTGGCGGTGGTGCTGACGTCATCTGGATTGTACTGCGCAGGTGCAGAACTACTGCACAGTACACTACAGATGATATCAGCGCCACCACGATCGACTCTCACGCAGGCACAGTGGATGCAGACCTGCTGAGGTTGGCATCTTGCACCGGAGGGGACGCCGGACCACTGGCAGGATACCTTAACCCAAAAGCAGATTTAATACCGGGGCAGCAGGCATGTGTAGTGGGCTTTCCTGATGCCCACCGCCCCCCACACACGCAATCTCCATTATCTGTATCGACCATCTGAAGCTACTTCCTAGTTGGGAGGGACGGTGAAGACTGCTCAGTCGCTGCCTGGCGACACACGTCCTAGATCACGTGCCCGCAGCTGGGAGTGCTCTGCGCATGTGCATTGCTTTCGTAGAGTCAATACAGGGTAATTTGTATTTGTAATAAAAGTATCCTTTGGCTAGTCATAATTAAAAGTGTGTGCTAGACTTAATCACTGATCGATTTCACCATCACCATGTAGTATCAGCAGTTACCTACGCTATATGCCCATGTGGTAAATATCTGTTGACCCTCATGCTACAGGGAGGTGGTAAAATTGGTCAGTGATTGGCCAATCATAATTAAAATTTACACTTATTTTCCTCGTAAACCCAAAATCAAGTCCACATTTAAACTGAAGGTAATTTCAGGTCATGACAGTACATGTCAAAAGTATAATTCATTACTTTAGAGCAGTCTGTGAAACCACACAAATCACCATTTATATCCTGGGAGGCCAAGCAAGTATCCTCCATTATTCTGTGATGGACAATGAACCTGTGCACAGTAAAGCAAAAAACAAAAACGCATATTCTTCAATGAACTTGCACACAAGAAAACTTTTTAGAAAAAAAAAATCTTTTATTTAACATCGAGGCTGAAAATATTATTTATGAGGCAATATAAATATAAAGAATGTTATAGTTTCCCTGCAAATATCCAGTGAGTCTTCTAAATCTTACTTGTCACATAGCAGTACAAAATTCAAGGTTTACTTGTGCTGTTTTTAAACAAATAGCATGTATACAAAATCACTAAAGTAATAAAAAATAATCTTGTAACATCAATAGCAAACACTGGATGAAAATACAATAAGGCACACAGCATCCTGAAACATGTTCAGTCCTTGTTCATAAATATATTCTGCCAGTACAGTTTTATGGATTATATGAGGCTTAAAATATGTACACACACTAAAATTTTATTGCCGAGATGATTGTTCATGATTGTCTTAGGTGAAAATTAGGTGTGTCCAATGTCACTTACCATGTCATTAGTGATACAGCACATTGGATCTCTTTTCTAAAAGCTATTCAGACCAATCCAATTCTCTTTTTCTTTTAAGTTTTCTCTCTGGTGATATTTTAACATCTTTTCAAGAAAATGCAGTTTAAGCCACCAGCAAGCAAGAAAATACTCAAAATAATTTTGACGGTACAATTTCACCTACTTTTTGTACCGTTTCAATTTCAGAGTGCTGAAAAGTATTTTAAACATAAGATTAAAAATTATCTTCTAGGAGAAAACGTGGGATACAAAGTTAATTGGATCGGGTCCATTGTTGCTGTGTAGTCACCACAGTGGATGCCTGCCACCACTCTCCACAGAACAGAATAGGCTGCTTGACAGATAGCTCGGCAGTAGTCATTCCTAAATTGTCAAAAGGATCACAGTCAATCGTTTCAAGCAACATAAATAAGTATCCATATGATGCTTTAGGGGCCAGTTTCTAAAAGGCTAGATGATGGTTTTATAGAACATGCATTATTAAATCAGATTTAGATTTTAGCCTGGCATACCTCAATGAATGTGTCATTGAGCAAAAACAATAAAACAGTTAACGCTTAAAAAGTAGATTTAAACGTAAAATAAAACTGGGGAATAACTTAAAAAGTCATTTTTAGGAGACGTAGGATAGATACAATCGTTTATTTTATTAGTTTATTTTCGCCTCGGGTGTCCTTTAAGCCTGGTGCACACCTTCAATTTTGATTGGCCGATTACCACCTCCATGTACAAGGAGGGCCAACAGATTTTGAATACTGTGGCCCATATGCAATTCCCTTTTTCTCCTGAGTTTTCTCCTAGGTGACATTTTCACAACTTGTCATAAAATGCCTTTTAAGCCATCAGCATGCAAAAAAAAAATACTCAAAATAAATTTAATAGCACTTTTTCACTAACTTTGGGGTTCTTTTTTCATTGTAAAATGCTAAAAATGTAGTTTAACGAGAAGATGAAAATCCTCTCCAAGGAGATAACACAGGTGAAAAAGTTAATTGCATATGGGCCTATGAGCAGATTGTGTAAGTAAACTCTCTTACCACCTGGAGGTGGTAAAAATGGTCAGTGATTGGCCAATCGAAATAGAAAGGTGTATACCAAGCTTTACAACTGTACAACGGATGTCACCGGTACAATAATCACGTAAACAATCAAACCTGACAGTTTTTACTGTTGCATGCTGTTGTCACTGTAAGGTACACAGATAACAGTTCATCCACCCATTGTGGATACCAACAGCAAAAAAAAATATGAAAAGATTTTCTAACTCTATCCCATTCAAAACTAAAATCTCTGTGTAGAGCCGTACTTTAGCTGAAACGCCTCCTTTTATAACTGGGTCAGAAACATGATACATGAAGCCTGCTAGGTCCATGGTGGACTAAAATGGTGTGGCTACACAGACAGATGTGACAAAAATGCTGAAATTTACAAAATGTTGTCATTTCATTGGACCTAAAATACAAAAATATACACACAAACAGTACATTTTGTTCCTTAACAGTCAGTGAATAATTCTTAATGCTGGTAAATAAGTTAGAACATGTTGTGGACAGCGCATGGTTCAGAAAGGCGGATCAGTACCAACATGTATGAGCACCATAATATGTGAGATAATGTTTTTATATTTTGTTACACCTCTGAGCTGTCACTGCTGCTGTGTCCAGTGGTTACAGTTTCACGACTGTTGCTGTGACTGTTAGAGTCGGACTTTTTCTCCGCATGTAAGCGTCCTCTGTGCTTCATAAGCACAACAACTATGACTGTAGTGCAGATTAGGAGCAGTAGGGCAACTACCCCTCCTACAACTGGCAATGTGGTGCTCTGAGGATCCTGGCCCGAGATTTCCAAGGCTGGCTTGTCATACTGCCCACCTCCAGGTAAGTGCTCCCTCCCAGAGGCCCTACGAGAATGTCTGAGAGCAATGTGCTGAATGTTGGTCCCTCTGTTTTTATCAGTTCCAATGTCTTGGAAGGCTGCATCATCTCGATCTGCTCTTCGACTCCTCTTTAAAAGATGTTCATTATGAAGTAAAGTGTTACCATTCAGTGCATGGTGATACTCCACACTTCGTTTTCCAATGCCTCTGTTAGCATTTTCTCTAGAGCGCACCGTGTAGATGGTATGGATAAACCATTCACGTCCAGCAGACACCTAAACCAGAACAATACCATAGTTAACAAAAGAGCTCATTTTTGAATATTTGCTGTCATTGTTGACTGACCAGTGACTAACTATCTAATGTGTAAGACTCAAATTGAAATTAACTTAAAATGAGGCCCTGACCAATTAAGCAGTGTACTTGCATTTATTTTACATAATTTCTAAGATACAAGACAAAGACAAGACAAATAACATTTATATCGCGTTTTTCTCCTGGCGGACTCAAAGCGCCAGAGCTGCAGCCACTAGGACGCGCTCTATAGGCAGTAGCAGTGTTAGGGAGACTTGCCTAAGGTCCCCTACTGAATACAAGCATGTGAGGCCTTGTTCATATTATAGGCGTTTTAAGCGCGGGCGATTTTCAAAATCGACCTGAAAGCGCTTGTGCAATGATTGTCTATAGGCTAGTGCACACCAAAAACCGCTAGTAGATGCGCAAAACACTAGCGTTTTTTTAAGCGTTTTTTTCTTCTTCTTATGAAGCGTTTTGCTAGCGTTTTGCGGTTTTGTGTAGCTTTTTTTTATGTAGCAGATTACAGATATTGTTACAGTAAAGCTGTTACTGAACAGCTGCTGTAACAAAAATGCCTGGAAAACTGCTGATCTGGCATTTTATCAAGCGTTTTGCGTTTTCCCTATACTTAACATTGGAGGCAGAAACGCCTCCGAAATCCAAAAAATGCTGCAGCCCGGGAGTATGCATTTCTGCAAAATGCCTACCGCTCTGGTGTGCACCAGCCCATTGAAATACATTACCCAAGCGTTTCCACATTCCACATTCTAAAAACGCTACCAAAACCGCTCGGTGTGCACTAGGCCTAAGAGAGAGTTCATATCAGAGCGGCTTATTTGCGATCTGCTTTGAAAAGCGGTGCTTGAGCCATTTTTGAGGCGATTTGCCTCAATGGAAGGAATAGGGAAAACGCAAAACGCTCACAAAATCGCTTTGGCAAGCAATTGCATGATCGTTTAAAAAAAAAAAAATACATTGTATTTATTGTTTCTGGATTTTTTTCCAGAACAAAAGACAGAAGCTCTCTGCAAAAGCGCTTACAAAAACGCCCACAAAAAATGAGTAAACACGCAGAAAATTACGGAAAACACTCTAAAAAACGTGGAGAAAAAAGCCCACCACGGACGGACACGCAAGCCGAACGCAGTGTGAACAAGGCCTCAGTCTGTGATGAGCAGTAATCGCCATCACTTCAACAGCATTAATCACTTCCTGCAAATTCGGATCACACCTCTTGTGTTCTGTTGCGATGCAACTGTTCTTCAGTCACACTGCAACAGTTACAAAAAGTGGCATCTCTTCTTAATTGTGTGACACGAGTATACAGCGAGGCTTACATTACCATGACAGTAAGCCTCCCTTGTGATATGATGCAACGATGTAGGTGTGAAAGAAGCCTCAAAAATGCCCCATTTGTGCACCTTTATGGCTCTTTCACACTTCAAAACACATGCCTGAATGCGATGTTGTGCATCTGCTCCCAACAAACAGCAGGCACGCCATGGTGCATCATAGCGCAGATGTTGTTAGCTATAACACAATAAGATGGTGTTTTAGAGCAAAAGCAAAATCAGTAATGCAAATACATTACATTGCAGTGATCTGTGCCTCAACAGGTGTGTTTTAGCACCTCCTGCTGCAGTAACAATGATGTAGTCTTCCTAGACTGAGCTAAGCCATTCTCTTGTGTTTAAAGTGAACTCGAGGCAAGAGCGATATGGAGGCTGTCCTATTTATTTCCTTTTAAACGATACCAGTTGCCTGGCAGTCCTGTTGATCTTCTGTCACAGACCTGAAACAAGCATGTGGCGCATCCAATCCGACTTGAGTCAGAGCATCTGATCTGCATGCTTGTTCACAGTCTATGGCTAAAGTATTAGAGACACGGGATCAGGGGGACAGTTAGGCAACTTGTGTTGTTTAAAATGGAATAAATAAGGCAGCACATCACATCACACACTCATTTCTGAATAGGTGCCTTTTTTTCTCTGGCAAGATTCAGATAGCATAAGTCTGAAACGTGGCTAAAATCGCCAAGGAAAATTAAAGCTTTTGCAGCGGATAGATTTTGAAGAATAGTATTTATTTAAAAGGGTTGTTTCTTTTATGCGCAACACCGAATCCCATTACCCTTCACGGAGTTCTCCTTTAATACAGTGCAGCCCTTCTTAAAGTTGGCTTGTTAACCTGAATCCAACTTACACTGAACAGTAAGGCTGCATCTGAAAGGCCTTACTCTCTGTAAATCACCATGTCCCACGATTTCTACTTGTGAGAGTGCTGTTCCGTGACGCCATCTTTTCCCACCCTGACTCTCGGGCATGCATACCAGGCTGTTCCAGCATGTTCCACCTCACCCTCTGCACCAGTCAGAAGGGAGGAGTGTGAGGTACATGGGGAGTGATTGGACAGTGCCTGGTACCTAGGTCTTGGTGTCGAGTGACACTTCTGTACCATTTATACCATGGGATATATAATATATTGCAAAGTACTGTATATGTACTCAATGTGAACACCTGATTGGACCCATTTGTTGCAGGGCTCCATGACACATGACCTGCTTTGCCATAGTTAAATATTTAAGATATGTACATACATTAGATGACTACCATCTGATATGATGATTTATTGTCAGATCATGCAGCTATTTCATGTTTCTATCAGCCTCTGGTCTCAGGGACCAAATGTGCTCCAGAGAATACTGAGCCAATGGCTGTAATGATTTTTTTTTAGGCTGACCACTACTGTATCTATTCACAGCAAGGGATGCTCCGCCTCTCCTCCATGCATTTTCATCTGTGCAGAATCCCTTGTTTATATTCAGATCTTTGAAGATTGGTGCCCTGTACATCCTGCAATCATCCAATGTCTGTTCCAGGGCCGGTTCTCTCATGAAGCAAGGCGAAACATTTGCATCAGGTGCATAGATTACAGGGGAGCAGTTTTGTAACAGCATGCAGTCAGAGTAGGAGGAGAAGCGAGAGGAGAGCAGAGTGAAGAGGTAATTATTGGGGAAAAGCAGCTTATTGTGCTGTGTGAGGAGTCTGACAGTGAGTGAAAGGGGGGGGGGGGGGGAGGCAGGAGCAGCATTGTTTAATTTCACTTGCACAGCAGAAGGGAGGAGGTAGCACTGTTGTCCTGAATGAGGAGGCCCCCTCAGACAGCAAAAAGTCTAGTACCGGCCCTGGTCTGTTCACAGCCTTAGTTTGAACTTAGTAGCACGCCAAATTATTTCTTGCAATCCTTCCATAATATTCCATAAATTCTAGGCTACATACCTGAAACAGCGCATCTGAGGAAAGGTGGAAGCCATCTGATCCCGGCTGTTTCACCAGTGGCAGAGCTTCTGGACTGTCAGCTGCTAGATTGGCATGAAATGGAACGTTCCCAAACAATCTAGCCTGAGTTTCTGGCTGAGCTTTGTCCTTTGTCATAGAAAAAAACAAACATTAGGATCACTTAAATTCTTTTAATAGTTTTACATCAAAGTTCAGAATAAAATAATTGAGTACGGTATATATTATTCCTAATAACATTTAGACTAGGAGCACATTGGTTTGAACTGTGTGTGTGTCTTGCCATGCACACGGCAAATCGGGCATGATTCCATTGGCCATTGAAGTGAAAGGCCCACTGGGAAACCCCACATCATATTGTATGTGTTCATTTGTGTTTTTTTCGTTTTTGGTTTCTTTTAGCAATTGCCTAACATTTTTCTTATTGCCATCAATTTCTCAATTACATACATTGCACCGCCACCTGAACAATCGTGAACATTAGTGGCCATTAAAGTCAATGAGACATGACACCCTGGCTGCAGTGCAACGCCATGTGATAGAAGTGCTCCGGGTGCTGCAGAAGTAACACACAAGCATTACCGTGCAACTTCCGCAGTAATCCTGGAAATGCACCAGAAGTCGCATGTTAATTTTTTTTCCTCCTTTGGACGCTCCAAGGTTATAATGTGCGGTGCGACTTTTTGGCTGCAGTGCGATTGTTCTAAATGCACCGCACCAATACAGAAGGGGCCTTAAAGTGAACCCGAGGTGAGAGTGATATGGAGGCTGTTAAATGTATTTACTTTTAAATGCAAAACTGGTTACCTGGAAGTCCTGTTGATCTTCTGACATCAGTAGTGTCTATGTCACAACCCTGAAATAAGCATGCAGCTAATCCAGTTAGGCTAGAGTCAGAACACCTGATCTGCATGCTTGTTCAGGGTCTATGCCTAAAAGTATTAGAGACTTGCATTGTTTAAAAAGAAATAAATATGGCAGCCTCCATATCCCTCTCACCTCAAGTTCCCTTTAACTATGCTGAAGGGGTAAACTCTGCATTGTGCTCAAAGCGTGTGCAGCAGTGCATTGTGACAACACACTGCTGTGCAGGACATCAGTGTTTCCATCAGGTTGTGCTTCTGTGCACTGTCTGATGTACTCGCATATAGCATGTCAAACTAGATTGCTGAAATCCAATAAGCAAAGAGGCAGTGTGCTCAGGCTCCTAGAGCAGTGATCTGCAAACTTGGCTCTCCAGCTGTTAAGGAACTACAAATCCCACAATTCATTTCAGGAGTCTGACAGCTACAGACATGGTTCATAAAGGCAAATGCATTGTGGGACTTGTAGTTCCTTAACAGCTAGAGAGCCGGGTTTGCAGATCACTGTCCTAGAGCATCAAAAACCTGCATGGCTTTCATACAAGTATAACATGTAAACACAATGCAAATATTCTGTAACCTAAACAAGCGTCAAAGTGGAATAGTGAGTATAAATACGGTACTCAAACAAATACATGAACTGTGATCCCAAAGAAACTCCAGTCTGTAATTGTCCACAATATGTCTAATAACTAGGTGAATCCATCATCCCAAATAAAATCTGAATAGGTACATGTCTGTAATAGCAATATAAATACAATATAAAGCCAAAGCATCACCCTATATTCCAGTGCTAAGAGTGCAGCGGGGGCTTGAATTCAGCCCTCTATAGGTTTATTCATTTAATTTCCATAAAACAATGTGGCATCCTTAAAGGGAATGTCCGAGGATTCATTAAAAAAAATATCTACTGATCTGGAGCTTCCTCCAGCCCCTGGCAGCAGTCCTTTGCCCTCGCCGCAGCTCCGATTCCAGCTGGTGGCCAAGGGTCCTGTTCTGCACCTGTGGAGAATGCTCCAGACCACGTGAGTGCGATCACCAGCGGCGCTCGCGCAGGTGCAGTAGATACTAACCTGACACCTGCACCGAAGGGGACCCTGGGCCACAGTCTGGAAGCAGAGCTGCGATGAGGGCACAGGACGGCTGCCACGGGCTGGAGGAAGCCCCAGGTAAGTAGATCTTTTTTTTTTTTTTTTTTTATGAATCCTCAAATGTTTCCTTTAAGCTCCACATTTCCCAGTTTATTATCAGTACAGGTACCCAGCATAGTTTCTTTTTTGTCACAGTGAGATCTGATGTGTTTTCAATGTTTTCCTTTAATTTTATCGAGTGTAATAAAGATATTTTGAGATAGGTTTTAAATAACATACCAGTATTTTAAATCTATATAGCAGGGTAGGGGAGTCTGCAAGGCATCCATATTCCCTGTTGTCTGGGTTGTATTTAGGTACATAGCCATCGGCGCCAGTGCATAAAAAGACCTTCTCAATGTTGCAAATGAAAGAGTCTCCAAGGTTTTGAACAGGATCCACCATGACTCTGCCATAAATGTTAGACCCTGTAGAGTAAATATAAGCAATTCTGATTAACTTAGCATTACAATTTAAGACAACACAGACTTTACCACTATACTGAAGGAGGACAAAAGGCACCTAATACCGCTATATTGTGGGGAGGGGGTTGGCTGCATGGCACCTACTGCTATATTAGGGGGTTAGTAGGGCCCCATGAGAATCTTCGCCTAGGGCCCCATTATATCTAGAACCAGCCCTCACGCCACTGCCTCACCCATACTCTGACCCCTCACACACATATCATATTTTCTCACCTTCAGTAAAGGCAACATCTGTTCCTTCACCGAATCCCATTGAGCCATCTGATAACCAAAGCTCCTTCTTGGACAATAAGTACATTTGAGTGTTCAGGCTGAATTCTGCTGATACTGGGTCGCTCACCTACAATGCATAAGTAGTTTTGGTTTCTAGGCACATAAAGTCATATAAATGTCTCTGACAAAGAAGAGAATCAGTGTTTCTTACCTGCTGAAACCTAATATCAATGTCAAATGTGATTGGTTCACGAGGATTGCATATGGGTGGCACTGTGTACTCCTGGTTAGGTGGTGCGCCACATGGGATAAGCTTTACTGTGTAAGTACCAGAGTAATCACGTACCTGGGAAAATATACAGTATACATATAAGCTTACATCCAGGCATAAAAAATACATCTACAGATGGAATGAAAAGTTTGGCATAATGGATAAAATATAATGGGTATAGAAATGAAGTCATGATTTTATGGTACTTATGAAATTGAAAAATAGCAATAACTATAGTAAGGAACATTAAAAGTACTGCAACCCAAATACACAGATTTAACCCATTATCCCCTTTGCCCAGTTGGCATCTCAATATAATCTTCCTGCACCATGTGCAACTTAGTCATGCTCTTAATACCCAATTTCCCTCCATCCCTACCTGAATGAATCCTCTATACTTAATTTAATTACAGGTCCATCATCCAAACAACTAATATCTGCGCTATACAACACCATCATCACTGAGGTCTCCTCGCGTAGAGCCTATGCGAAGAAATCTACCTGGGAACAGGACCCGGTTAAGCTCTGCAATGAAGATTGGGAAGAGACTCTCAAAGGTTCTTCCAAAGTCTTTCCCACATCCACAATAGACTCCTCAGTTTATATATACTTCATAGGGCTTAACTCACTCCTGTCCGCTGGCCTAGATTTCGTCAGGGTTATTCACCTCTATGCCCCAAGTGTGGCTATCCCCAGTTACCTTTTACTACATGATCTGGTCTTGTCTTGAGGTTAACATTTATTGGCAAAAAGCCATTACACTTCACATGACAAGATGGGTTGTACATTGGATATAGATCCTAAATTATGCTTGTTAAATATTGTACCTCCTGGTTCTCGTAGTAAGAAACTCTTCCTTACCCACTCTCTCCACTTTGCAAGAAAAGTGTTGACACTTCATTGGATTCAACCTACGGTATCCACCTTGCCCGATTGGATTAATACTGTAAATACCGCCCTCCCTTTCCATGAGGCCATTTACTAGAGGCGAGGAGCTGATAACAAATACACCGTTATCTGGGATGCCTGGGTTCAATCACCCCACACTTTGTATGCCCCCCCCCCCCCCCCCCCAATTTTCCCACTGTTATATGGTATTTTTACTAGACATACATCATTATCCATTCTATACTCTTTCTACATAATGGCCTGGGGGGCTTGGAGGTATTTTACACCCCATTACTCCTAGTTACTAGTTCCACGGATTATTTTAACAGTCTATTCTAGACAGCAAGCAACTTATCAGTTGCACATTTACCCTTGTCTTTTAGGATTTTACCTCATTGGACATTAGTCATTATATCATATGACATTGCCTAATTACACTGCCTATTGCTCTGTGCCTCTCCTGTCTGTGTGCAGTGCTGATTATTTCCTTACTTTTCCAATAAAGTTGACTTGGTGAGTCAAAAAAAAAAAAATAGAGACGTTATTTATCATCAAATTTTGAACATAAATTATAACTCAGCATCTGCTTCTTTCTTCAAGTAGTTGATGTAGTGATAGTAGATCTATGACCATTAGTCATTATGAATGTCTGGAAAAGAATGATTCACACAAAGCTTTGAACACTTACAGCGAAATCTGAGACAAAACTCCACTGCTGTACGGGCTGTCTGAAGCTCGGCTCGCTGCGTATAAGGCTCAATGTAAAGGTGAGCTCAGGGTGGTCAGCTGACATAACCATAGATGACAGAGAGGTACCTGAGGCAGAACAAAAAGTGTTATCATTCACTGAGGAAATCAGCTTTCATCTGAACTGTGATTAGCCATTCACAATAGCAGGCATGTATTTCCAGCAGCCTTATGTAACAGTAGTGTGTGTGTTAAATGATAATCTGTAAGAATAAAGGATCCTAACCTGAATCCCTTCCCGTATTCCTGCATTGGTACATAGGCCAGAGTATAACATTGGAGGGGGAGGGGCCTGTACTTCCACAGCTCGGGTGCATCGCAGAAATTAGAAAAGCTCAAGCTAATTGTAGAGTCATATTTTGCACCAAACACCATGGAATGGCAAGAAAAGCCTTCCGGAATGCAGCTTTTGGCTACATACATGCTATGAACGTTTGCCACCTGGAACGATCGTCAGGCAGCAGTTCAAGAGTGAACATTGTACAGACACGCAGCTCCGTCCTGAACAGCGGTTCTATGGGGGAAGATAAGCATTCTTTGCTCCACTGCAGCAACAATATTCATCAATTATTTGTGATCTGACATGATGGATCAGTGATGACCTTGTCAGCAATGTCTGGGACACCTGAACACACTCTAGAATTCTGTCTAAGGTGATCACAAATGATTGTTTGACTAAGGAACATCAAAAGTGTGAGGGCTCACCACTAGTGACAAATACTGCGTACATGACACTTATTGTGAATGGCTGGATAGTGTACTGGGCTTTGCCTCTGACACAGGAGACCAGGGTTCAAATCTTCCAATCTTGGCTCTTCGTGTTCAGTAAGCCAGCACCTATTCAGTAAGGAGACCTTGGGCATGACTCCCTAACACTGCTACTGCCTATTAAGTGCACCCTGTGGCTGAAGCTCTACTGCTTTTAGTCCTCCAGGAGAAAAAAATTGAATGTTCTTTGTCTTATATTGTCTTATTTCACTGACTCAATAATCTGCTGCCAAGGCGCAGTGTAAATTGTTTAGAAACAGATTTAAAAATATCATGTTATTGATTTCAGGGAAATCTGTCAACACTCAAAACTCTCAATGTGAAAAGCTGTTACTCCCAGGCTACATCCATGCATAGGTCACTCCCCTGACAGGACCTTAATAAATTCAGAGTGATTGCTCCACAGCCAGTATGCAGCCCAGAATGCCAGCTTCTACTGTAGCTAAGGCTTCTTCTCTGGTATGTAAGTTCATTTGGCCAAGGGTTAACATAGCTTGGTGTAGCCATATATATGTTTTCCTATACTACCGTTTTGTACATCATGATATGGCATCAGAAGATAAAAGATCAGCAGGCGTATGAATGGTTTTCATTGACTGCACTACCATTCATTTCCTCCGCTGCATCATAGAAAAACTCCATATTTGACCTTAGACACATGCATGTTATTTTTTCTTCTAGGCATTTTCATTAACTGTCATTTATTAACAAACAAAAGAAACACCTCACCAAAAATTCTTAAAATAAGAAAAACGCTGTGATCTTACCTGCATGAGACAGGACAAACTGTCCACGGAAACGGATATCAGTCTTAAAGTTCACAACTAGACGTCCCTCATCATTTATGCGCATGCTGGTTGGATACAGGGATCCTGAAAGGGACAGGATAATGCTGAGTAAATTGCAATTCATCTCCAAGCCTCACTATTAAGACTTTTAAACATAAAATGCAATGGGGTATTACGCCACTCCAAGAGCATTTCTTGTCCTAAGATTATATAACAGCAAATATAGTAAGAAAAGTGTTAAAGAGTAATGTTTGTCTCAATACTAAGGCAACTATTAACATGCTTGAAATTCAGGGCCACATGACTACTTAGCCCATAACACAGTTGTGTCCGCATCTGTCTGCTTTTCAGCATCTGTAAGTGTTGCTGAAGAGTGGACACAACTGTGGCAACAAGTGGCATACCTACAATAAGGTTGCAGGTGTTCACAGCACCGGATGTAGCCATGGCTAGGGGTACCGCCTTGGTGCTCAGCCACTGTGTTCTTCCACCTGGGACCGTTTTTCATAGTTTGGGCAACATTCGAGAAAATAGCAGCAGGCAGTGCAGAGGACTGTACTACCTCCTGCACTAGATGTAGCACCCCTCCCTCTTCCTGTCCCATGGGCCTTGTGTTTCCTTGCTCTCTACACACAGCTTGCAGTGAATAAATGTGCAGAACAGCAGGGTGAGTAGAGAGAATGATTGCTGTGCTGCAGCTGGGACATTAGCAGGGAGAGGTGCCAGGACGTGTTTAGTGCTTCAGAAGTTGCCTTTCTTTAGTAGCCATGTGCAACTGCATTGCGAAATATGTTGGCGCTTTATAAATACAATACATAAATAATAAATCTGCACTGGCTGTTGTAATACCAGAGTGCCCTAGACTATTGATTATTTATCCTGATCAGAGTAATTAATCAATATTGCAGGGCAGTCTACTGTTGCAGAAGCCAGTGATAAAGGTACTGACAGCTGACTTCTGTAGTGAGCAGAAAAGCAAGCTCCAGGCAATTTAGATTAACCTGATTGCAGTTAATCGTATCTCTTTTCCCAGCTCCCCCTCCCACCCTGTTGTCTTCCCCATGACCCTTTCCTCTTTTCAGATTTTAGTGGCTTCTTTTAACAGCATGCCCCTGCCAAACAGCACTGGTGATGTCTACAGTCCTGGTGAGAGGTCTTCCTGCCATTTCTCCTCTCCCACCAGGCTCTCTGTCTTGTGCCTCTACCTCTTTACCCCCTTCCACCTCATGAAAAATATTGGTAAAATTACAGATATTCTACTATTTACTGATATTTTACTATCAGAATTATCTCTGCCCAGAAGTAGAACATCAGTAATTTTACCGCTGTTCTACTAGCGGATATTATCGGCGCCCACTGTACGTCTCAAAAGAGCTCACAGTATCACTAAACCTAACCCCATTCTAACACAAGCCCTCCCTCCCACCAATGCCTAACCGACCCCCCACAATGCCTAGCACTAATCAACCCACCGTCTAATCCGAACTGACTTTCCGCTCTTAACCTTAACCCCCCACTAACCCTGCCAATATCTGCTCCACCTTTGCCGCTATATAGGATAAATATCATAAATATTGGACTTTTGAGGGACTGACATGAATTCATGAGATGTGTATGTAAGGCTGATGTCATACCTTGCAGCTCAGATTCTGGTGGGCTGCCTATCCCTTCATTCCATAGGATGGCCGTGTCATACACGAATGTCAACCTCAGCTCTGACTGAAGGTCAAAGTGCTGCCAGCCACCGACAGCAGCTGGTGAATGAAACACGTAGGACACATACAGAGGCACCCGCAGGGTCACATAGGACTGTACCAAGTTCAGTACCTGAAAACACAGAGTTGTATCTCAATAGTCTGATTTTTAGATAGAATTTGTGTGCTGAAATATGAAATAAAACTTTTTTATGTAGCTGCATGGTACAAACCACATGGTTAGTTAGGTGGAAAAAAGACAAGTTCATCAAGTTCACATAAACCAGGTACTGCTATGTGGAGATCTTATTAACATTTTCATCCATAAAATTACAGTTGTTGGGGAAATCTGAAAGTTTATGGGACAGCTCATGCAATATACAGTCTACAGTACATATATATATATATATATATATACCGTATGCACGCACGCACGCACGCACGCACACACACACACACACCACACACGCACGCACGCACGCACGCACGCACGCACGCACGCACGCACGCACGCACACACACACACACACACACACACACACACACACACACACACACACACACACACATATACACTAAAGGGGCACTATAGTGAAACATTTTAAAATTTCAAATATGTGCGTAAACAAAAAAGTATGTTTTTTCCCAATTAAAATGAGCCATAAATTACTTTTCTATGTTGCTGTCACTTACAGTAGGCAGTAGACATTTGACAGAAGCGACAGGTTTTGGACTAGTCCATCTCTTAATAGGGGTTTTAGATTTTCAGGGATTTATTTATTTTCAAAAGCACTTAGTAAATGGCAGTTGCTCTGTCCGACTGGCAAAAACTGTGTAGCGAGCAGGGAAGCTGGCCAGCATCATTGTTTAAATCCTTTTTAGGGAATATCTTCATAAAGAATAAAAGCCTTGCTGAGAATCCCCTATGAAGAGATGGACTAGTCCAAAACCTGTCACTTCTGTCAGATTTCTACTACCTACTGAAAGTGACAACATTATAAGAGAAAAGTAATTTGTGGCTCATTTTACTCTGGAAAAAAAACGTACTTCTTATTTGTCTATGTTTGCACATATTTTAAATTGTACAATTTTTGCCATGTTGCCCCTTTAAGTATGGATTCACAACTATTCACCTAATAACTTAGTCAGAAATGGATTTGAATATTTTACCGCCCAAGGCCCACTGTTACCAAAAGCCCCCCTCCCCCTTCCTGTGCTCCCCCTGTCCTGTGCTCCCTCCTCCTGTGCTCCCTCAGTCCAGTATATACAGTAGAGTATATGTGCTACAGTAGCTGTGCTTTTCTATCACCTCCTCTGGGCATTCACTGCCCATCCTCTCACCTCTTGCTCTTCTGCCTGGCATCTCCTCCTGTGTCGCTGGATTACATACAATGTGAGGAGATGGCGATGCCAGGCACTAGAGCATCATAGGAGCACCCGGAGGAGGAGATAGAAGCATGGCTGCCACTCTACCTACTACTCTCCATACTGGGCTGAGGAGGCACAAGACAGGGAGAGCGCTTCAGAGGGTGGGGGTGCTACTGCCGAGATGTACCCTGGGCAGCCACAGACCATGTGTATATGTCTGCTGCATTTTACATGTTTTGCAGTTTAACCCTCCTGGCGGTATGAAAAATTCCGCCAGGAGGCAGCGCAGCAGTTGTTTTTTTTTTAAATCATGTAGCGAGCCCAGGGCCTTTGGCGATCTCCGATCAGGAAATCCCGTTCAAAGAACGGGATTTCCTGGAGGGCTTCCCCCGTCGCCATGGCGACGGGGCGGGATCTCGTCACCGACGTCGGGACGTCATTGGGAGTCCCGATCCACCCCTCGGCGCTGCCTGGCACTGATTGGCCAGGCAGCGCACGGGGTCTGGGGGGGGGGCGCGTCGCAACGGATAGCGGCGATCGGGCGCGGGGCGCGGCGATCGGTGTGCTGGCGCAACTAGCAAAGTGCTAGCTGCGTCCAGCAAAAAAAAAATTATGTAAATCGGCCCAGCAGGGCCTGAGCGGCACCCTCCGGCGGCTTACCCCGTGTCACACACGGGGTTACCGCTAAGGAGGTTAACTGCCTAAGTGTGCCAGCCTGATGCCCGCCTATTGCTTCCTGGTACCCTAGGCCATGGCCTTTGTGGCCTTGCCATGAACTTAGTACTGAGTGAAATATAATTGTAATACTACACATGATTCTGAAACACAAATACTGTCCATGTTTGGTGAATATGGAAACCATAAACAGTGTAAACAGCAGAAAAGATGCTCCTGGGATTTAATAAAACTGTGTTAAAAGCAAAAAAGGAGAAAAAGGAGGTGGCTTACATCATGGATGACACAAAATTAATTAAAAAATTACCAATTTTTATTTGCACACAAGCCAGAGTGCAAATAAAAATGTTTTTTTTTTATTGATTTCATGTCATTCCTTAGGTAATCCACCTCCTTTTTGTCCTTTATTGCTTTTAACACAGTTTTATATAATCTGGGCATCTGTTTCCCGCTTTATATTGTCTACCCTCCCTTGGAGGGAGGCTTGCAGCTACACGCACCTGCACTGGTGGCCATTTTGTCATCCAACAGAGCGACCACAACAAGATGGGAGCTCTCCACTTGCCTAATTGGTTGGTTGCTAAGAAACCTAATTTAGTGAGAACCATTTACCTACTCTTGCTCCATTTCCAGTACACACTACACTATCTGGGATACCGATGTTTCTGTGTTTATTTTTCAAGGTACATCCTATCTCTCAAGTTGTCACCCTAAACAGTGGATGTTGCCCATAAAGACAGTACTTATCCAGAGTGATATTTTGAACAGCTCGCTTTCCATTGTATTTATATATAAATAAATGCTTACTTGTCCATCTGTTCCTATAGAGCCACTGCAGTCAGTCAGGAGCTCGGACATATCATAGTAGCTGTTGAACTCCCACAGACAGGCCTCCAGATTGAGATTACGGTAGAAGCGTAGTGTTTTTGCTGATCTCAGAGCAGAGCTATACTGATATGGGGAGGTTTCACCTATAACTTCATCATTCTTGGTGTTGTTTGTGATAAAACCATGCTTGGTAGGAATTTCATTGAAGTCCAAGAGGTTAGAACACTTGTGGTTGCCAACTCGAGTGCCGTCTGGACTAAGTGTCAGTTCAAAGTTGGACATGTGTCTGGTAGATATAACAGGAAGCATACCTGAAATGTAAAATATTGTACATTTACTATACATTTGTATACAGTATTGCCACAATATAGCACCTTTATGACAGTACCAAATAGGTAATTTTTTTTCCTCATGTCCATTTTTTACATCATTTTTTTCCTTAACATAATGAGACATGCATGTTTTCAGTCTAATTATGATGAGGTTAGGTATACAAAGATGATGCATATATCTTCTTATGACTCAGGATTCAGCATGAAAAATAGTTGTTTTACCGAAAGCATGCTTAATTGCAGAATGTTTGGTTGAAAAAAGACATCTGCCCATCAAATTCAACCAGAAAATATGGTACAACACCAACCTCCACCTTACATATCTCAGTTGATCCAAAGGACGGCAAAAAGACTCTTACAAGACTTGGAGACTTACAACCCTTACAAAACTCAAATTTCCTTTTTGTAGTGTGGTGTCTAGAATTGTATGTCTAATGTTGTTGGAGAAACTATAACTTTGGGAAGTGTCACATGACCAGCTCAGCAGCCACTGAAAACATTGAGGGACAAGGGGGTGGGACCTTTACACCAGAAAGTAAAAGCTGATTGGTGGATACTCATGGACAAATTACCTATAAATAGCTGCTGATTTTACGGTAAGTAAGAAGCACATTGATAGTATATTTTAAGCCTACAACACAGAGGCAGGTTATTATTAACTGGTGAGATTTACTGTAACTCAGAGAACATAAACATTCCTACCATCCATGTGTGGCATTGTCACTGTCAGCTTTATCAGATTTGGATAGTCAGGATCCTCTGGACCCGTGTAACGGATTTTTGCAGAAAAAGGCTCAGCACCCACCGTCCCTGGAACACGTGGTTGGCACAGACCTGAATGTAATAAAGCAATAATGTTACATAAAAACAGATCTATTTCCTAATAACAGTTTCTTAAGGGACCTTTGTCACGAAAATCTTAAAATGTAAAATATATGTAAACTTATACAATTAAGAAGTACATTTCTTCCATAGTAAAATGAGTCATAAATTACTTTGCTCCTATATTGCTGTCACTTACAGTAGGCAGTAGAAATCTGAGAAAACCGACAGGTTTTGGACTAGCCCATCTCCTCATGGAAGTTCACAGGAATTTCTATATTTTCAAAATGCACTTAGTGAATGGCAGTTGCTCCGTTCAACTGCCAAAAAAGTGTACAGTGAGCAGGGAGGCTGGTAAGCTTCTTTTTATAAATCTTTTTCAGGGAGTGTCTTTATAAAGAATAAAGGGCATGCTGAGAATCCCCTGTGAAGAGATGGACTAGCCCAAAACCTGTCGGAAATATCAGATTTCTACTACTTCCTGTAAGTGACAGCAACATAAGAGAGAAGTAATTTATGGCTGATTTTAGTCAGGAAGAAACGTACTTCTTACTTGTATGTGTTTTACATTTTAAGATTTTCACAACAGTTCCTCTTTAAGTAAAAGTGGATAAAACGATCTCAAACTTCTTTTGAAAAATGGCAATTGTAATTATTTTCTTTTAGTTTTAGCATTTAGTCGACCTGTAGAAAAGCGCGCAGTTAGTAGAATCGGAGTCACATCTGATCTACATAATAATTTTGGATTGATACAGAAAGTATTATAGAAAATGAATGACCTTAACAATCAGGCATGAATAACTTTTTAAGAATGTTATGTCAGCAATAGCAGCTCATGGTTTTCCAACTTCTGGTTGGCTTTAAACTAGTTCTAATATTATTTGCATAACGGCTCCCCTACTTCCTGCACATTGATATTTAGTGTTTGCCAACTGTAATTAATCTAAAACAAATGTTTCCTAGCGCAGCAGAATATTAGTAAAGTGAGTATTGGCCAGTGTTTTTTTTTAGCTCAGTGTATGCTGTGATAGGAGTTTTAGCAGAATGCAGATTGCCCCTCCTCTTCCTCAGGGTCCTATTATGTGGTACAACTCCATACCCCAGCTGCTGTATCAATCCACCTGTGTACCGTAAATGTTGCTTGATGAATCAGAGAAGGTGAAAAAAAAGCTCAACTCTTCACAAGGGGCTTCTGTATACACGCCCCAATACAATTATATAAGATATGGCTTTAATGTATACCCTGACCTACTCATTCAAAAATTATGATATAATCAGGTTTATTCCCTGATTAATTGACCGACAAACATGAACTGAATTATTTGAATAATTGTTTTGTTAAAGAAAACCTGAGACAAAGTATATAGAAAAATGTATACTTACCTGGGCTTCCTCCAACTCCATGAACTCCACTGGCTCCCTTGCCATCCTCCTGTGTGGGCCCTTTCATTGCAATCCTTCCCTTTAGGAAGGCTTCAGTCGCATCAGGTGGGCTGCACTGTGAATGCACATGCATGCCCACACACAAGATTATTTCGCTGGGAGCATTCTGTGCCTGCGTAGGCGCAGAACACTCCTGGCGAGTGTGATGAGAAGGTGTGCTCAGCCGTACAGAGCATGCACAGGGCAGCCCGACTGACGCCTTCCTAACAGGAAGAATTGCAGATAAACGGAACAGCCTGGGAGGATGGCGAGGGAGCCCACAAAGTTCATGGGGCTGGAGGAAGCCCCAGGTAAGTAAAAATTCTTCTATATACTTTGTCTCAGGTACACTTTAAGTGTGAAAAGTTTGAAACTCTTGCCTGTATCATAACAGATCATAGTGAGGATTATAAAAAGATCATAGTTTAGCTATCCTTGCTAAGATCTAAGGTACAAACTTAAAATTTATGTCAATAGCAGACAGTATGTAAAATAATCCCATTTGTGATACTGGATCGCACAGGCTCTCCACTGTTCTCCAGCCTATGTAGATCAATCAATCAGCCAGGCCTCACTGGAAGCTGAATGAGCTCTTTACTGTCTGTGACTATATCTGGAGCTTCCTAAATTACATTTACAGCAGGTGCTGCAGGTGATTGCAAATACATTGAAGAGAATGGACTATGGGAGGTGTAGTAATATTATATGAACAGTTGATGGCACTGCTCTGCAAATTTTGAATCCCTGTGGCTATTGGCGAGAGGAGAAGCTCTTTTGTTTCCTTGCCTGTTTAGGCTTTGTTATAGAGCACATCTTACTTCTGGGGTCCCCTATGATATAGGGCCCTATTTGTGAGTTTTCCTATTCTTTTATTCATTTTACTTTGGATGTATTTATGGTATATTAAACAGTCTACACTTAGATTGTTTTATTTACCCTTTATTAATGAACTGGATTGAATAACATCGATTGGGCTATTTTTATGGAACAATAATGATTTGGTTACCAGAGACTGCACTACAGAATCTGATTGATGACCGTGGACACCAGAGAAGAGGCTGGGATTGATCACAAAGCCATTTGTAGCCATGTAATGCGGGCTCTTATGGGCTGGTAAGCCTCTATTTTACTTGTTGATGGTGATTGGTTACTGAAGTTTTGATGACACCAGGGTGCCCTATCACTGCCTGATGAACTGTTTAAGCATTGATTGATTATTTGCTAATATTAAATGAACAGTTTATGGCACTACTCTGCAAATTTTGAAGCCTGTGGCCTTTAGAGAGAATCTGTAACTAAAAACAATGCCCTGGGGGGTACTCACCTCGGGTGGGGGAAGCCTCTAGACCCGATCAAGGCTTCCCCCGTCCTCCTGTGTCCCACGGCGGTCTTGCGGTGCCCCTCCGAACAGCGGGGATGTAAATATTTACCTTCTCGGCTCCAGCGCAGGCGTAGTAATCGCTCTCCGCTCGGAAATAGGCGGAAATAGCCAATCTCTGTTGGTCCGTTCTACTGCGCAGGTGCAAGTCTCCTGCGGACCTGACAGAGACCGGCTATTTCCGCCTATTTCCGAGCGGAGAGCCGCAACAGCACCCCCGCTGGAGCCAGAAAAGGTAAATATTGCACAGCCTGACAAATTGTTGGCTGTGTGTTCCGTGGGCTGCAGCGAGACCACTGTGGGACACAGGAGGTCGGGGGAAGTCTCGATAGGATCCAGAGGCTTCCTCCTACCAAGGTGAGTACCCCCAGGGGAACTTTTTTATTTACAGAGTCTCTTTAACAAGAATTGTCTGTTGGCATTAAGTGAAATGTGAAAATCTTGATAAAAATATTGAAGATTTTTTTACTGCTGTCTTCAATACTGAATTGACCGATGACTGATACACTGATGCATTTGTGTGTAAATGTGGACGTGGCATGCATGTTTTGTGTGTGAGACAGAGTACAATGCCTATTTATGTCTTATTTTAATCATTCATATTGTAGCCGAATAAACCAATGTTAAAGAGGAACCGTAACAACATATTATAGAATACAGTAAATTATTCAAAATACACACTTTTATGATAAATATCCTGGTTTCAGCATCAGGAACACTTGTTATAGCTACTGTATATATTCTGTATATTGGTATGTAGCACCACCCTTCCACTGAGGCTTAGCCTGGGCTGTTTATTATGGAAAATTCTCTCCCCACTCCCCTCAGGGCATTCTTGGAGACTAGAGATCTTTTTTACTGGCTTTAGAACGCTCAGCAAGCGAACATTCTGCAGACATCCCCTGCCACTACTAAAGATGTTGCTGGCTGTGGTAAATTTCGGAAAATAAATCAGGGAGAGGAAAGATTTTACAATGAGAAAACGCTTATGAATGAATATTGTGAAAAATAAGCAATATTATGTAAGATGTTATTTTAACTACAGTTCCTCTTTAACACCTTACAATAGTCTGCATTGCAGCAATTCATAAAAATGTAGCAACTGATTACTGAAGCTGAAAACAGTTAAGTGAACCTATTGCTATTTGCAGCTATCAACAAGGTGGTATGTTCTATTTTCCAGAAATATCATGAGACACTGACCTTCTTCTCTGCTGAGAGTGACTATCGGACTCATCAGTTCCAGGCCAGGATCCCCACTAGCAGTGACAGCCCTGGCAGCACATTGTACTCTAGAGCCAGCATGGAAGTAGATGGAATCTAAAGTGATGGATTTGGTATCAGTGAAGAATGTATTGGAGTCTACTTCTCGCATAGGGCTGGTCACCCCATCACTGCCACTAGGGGCGCTGACCAGCCAGCGGTACTGAGTGAGGGTGTCATTGATGTTCTCAGCTGAGCAGATGGATCCCGTTTTTTCAAACTCTGCATATTTGGGGTTGCATGCCTGAAAAACAGGACAATGTATCAATACAAGTCAATAGAAAATACAACTTTGCATTATTAGAGTACAGTCCACATAGCAAGATAAAAAAAATCTATAATTAGTGGTGCATATAAATGAAGTGTGACACAGTATTTACGCTTAAGGTGAATAACTATAGCAGTAAGTTTCTTACCGTCACACACACTACAGGGTAACCAGTCATAGGCTGGGGGTTCTCTTTGGATTTGGAAGTATCATCATACAACAACAGAGATACAACTTGGGGAATGGCTGGGAAGGTCACATCAGCAACACTGTCCATTTCTTCAATGTAAACAATCGCTTTGTTCATCTGAAGACATATATATATAAAAAGCATGTTATTATATATGCTCCTGTCTTTTAAACTGGTACATACTGTAGTATACTGCAGCTGAACTGTAAAGCAGGAACAACAAATCACATACTAAGGTATCTAGGCATGATAACCCAAGAACAAAATATATTATGTAATGTGCTTAAAGTGGACCTGAACTCTGTCACAGGACACGGGGAAAGTACAGAGAAATCCGCCCTGTTTGTGTTTAGAGAGAAGTGCTTGTCTAATTCCCCTTCATCTGCAAGTAATCACAAGTGTAATTTGAGCTCTCAGCTGTGTTAGCTCAGAAATTCGGTAGACGCAGCTATTATGTTAACATGGGAGGTTAACTCTTTCTCTGCTTCCATGAAAACAGGAAGTAGACACACTATTAAAGTTTTTCCAACCCATACAAAACCTTACTAAAGTTTTACTTTAAACCAGACATCCCCAGTTGTGTTCAGCACACCAGACCAGGAAGATACAAGATACTGCTGTTTTTTAGACAGGGCTATAAAATTTGCCGGTGTCATTGGATTTAAACTTTGCTGCTGATATAATTAATTTTCACTGATATTTAAAACTTAATTGTGATTACATTGCACAGTATAATTTCTTTGTTTACATAGATCATACCTGGGTTTCAGCTACCATGTTGTCATCAGGCTTCAGATGAACAGTGAATGCTTCACGCATTTCCCTTTTGCCATCATACAATATTTCTACTTCTACAAAGTGATCTGTATCTCCTTCTTTAAATTCAATATCTGTAAACGTAAAAAAAAAAAAAAGGTGTTTGAAGACATGGTATTGCATTAAAAAGAGAGTGAATTCCACTTTTACTGATAAAAATGCAATTAATCCAATAAGATTTGCACATAACAAGGATTAATGGGAAGCCTGATAATAGCTTGCTTACATTATTGTAATATTTCAGAATCAGAATTAATTTATTTTCGCCAAGTAAGTTTGCACCTACAAGGAATTTGTCTTGGCAGTTGCTTAACAAACACAAACAAAAACAATACAAGGACAGACAGTGTGAATATTACAAGTTAAGGACATTATAAGTATAGTGGCAGTAAGCAATGTGAGAATTGCTCATGTTTAGTTCTGTGCTGATTACTTTCCAGTCCTAGCAGCTCTAACGTGGTTCAGCATTAAGTATGGCTACCGCTTGAGGAAAAAAGCTGTTCCTGTGTCTGGAGGTTTTGGTAGCAAATGACCGGAATCTTACTCCTGAAGGCATGCACTGGAAGATGGAGTGAGCTGGGTGAGAGGGGTCATAGGCAATTTTGGTTGCTCTCTTTCTGCACCTGCTAGCGTAAAGATCCTGCAGGGAAGGTAAGCTACAGCCAATTATCCTTTCCGCTGATCGGATGATGCGCTGCAGCCTCCCCTTTTCTAATGCTGAGCAGGAGCCGAACCATACAGTCATAAATGATGTTATGGTGGATTCGATGATTGCAGTGTAGAACTGCACCATTAGATTTTGAGGTAGGCCAAACTTTTTCAGCTGCCGTAGATGGTACATTCTCTGTTGTGCTTTCTTGACAATAGTGGCAGTGTTGTTGTCCCATTTTAAGTTGTTTGAGATCGTGGACCCAAGAAACTTGAATGACTCTACTTGGGTTATTGTGGATCCATTTATGGTTAAGGGGAGGTGCTGGGGGGGAGATCTCCTAAAGTCTATTATCATCTCCATAGTTTTGAGAGCATTTAGTTCCAAGTTGTTGCTGCTGCACCAGGAGGAAAGCTGTCCCACCACATGCCTGTATGCAGACTCATCTCTGTTTTGTACGAGGCCAACAACTGTTGTGTCGTCTGCAAACTTCAGAAGCTTAACAGATGGATCTGTGGAGGTGCAGTCATTGGTGTAAAGTGAGTACAGCAGTGGGGAAAGCACACAGCCCTGGGGTGCACCAGTACTGACTGTCAGAGAGCTTGATGTGAGTTTACCAAGTCTAACACGCTGTCTTCTGTCGGTTAAGAAGTCGGTTATCCATTTGCAGATGGATTCAGGTATGTGTAGTTGGGAGAGCTTGCTGTGCAGCAGTGATGGAATTATGGTATTAAATGCAGAGCTGAAATCTATAAATAAAATCCTGGTGTAGGTTCCTGGGGTGTCTAGATCCTGTAGTACATAATGCATACACATGTTCACGGCGTCGTCTGCGGATCTATTAGGCCTGTAGGCAAATTGCAAAGAGTCCAGCAGGGGATCTGTGATAGATTTCAGATAAGTCATTATCAGTTTTTCAAATGCTTTCATGACCAGTGATGTTAGGGCAACGGGCCTGTAATCATTTAAACATGTAGGTTTTTTTTTTTTTTTGGAATTGGTACAATAGTTGAGCTTCACATGCATTCATACAGTGTTTGTTACAAAAACTAGCAGGCATGAGTGTCCAAAATTGTTGCCAATGATCAGATTAGAGCAGGTGTTGAAAATTGGGTTCTTCTCTGTGCAGCAGTTGGAGTTGTCAGCTTGGCAGATTGCTTTGGCTGAGCACAGAACGAGACCATTGTTCTCCCCACTTATCTGGCACCTGCGTGATGTCACTCCCCTCACTGCTGCTTCGGCCCTCCACCCGGAATGGCAACAGAACAAGTGGCTAGCCTACAGGTTAGCGATGAATCTGTAAAGCTTTGACCCTGCAATGTTACCACAGGGATCTGTTACCAAACCCCGCTGGGTGACATGCCTCGTACATGGCTGAGCATCTCTTTTGAATTCAATGTGCTGTTCAGTTTTGTCACTTGCTGATAAACTGTGTCAAGCTATGCTGCTCTAGAAATATCTCATTTAATTGTTTGTAAACACTCTGTTTACATTCCCCCAGTAAATCTGTTATGATAAAGCAACAAAAAAGGTTGTCCTTATAATTACAAGCTGATAACTCTGTGTGTTTAGGAATCAGTATAGAGGGTTGTTTTGAAAAGAGAAGGAAAACTAAACACAATTTTATCTTGTTTTAAAAAATGGATTTACCTCATAGTATGACGAAACGCGAGATTCACTTTAGCCCCCATTCAGAGATCTGATAGGAAACATAGGTGAATTTGAGAATGCTGTGCTTCATTAGAAGTAGGTAAGTAGAAGGGCTTCCACTATCATCATATATGTGCCAGGAAGAGGATACCAAGCAGTAAAGCAGACCTGTGACCTGCTGCTATTTATCTTACTTGAGTTGAAATTATTAGAGCTAGACTCTACACAGTTATTATGGGGCCTGTTCCAGGTTTCCTTAATCATTTTCAAGTATCAACTATATTATTGCCATTCAAACGAATCCACAGGACATTTAGTGACAGAAACACAAGCATACCATACCTTCCGAGAGTGGGTTGTAGTCCTCGCCAGACGTGGCGGAACCATCTTTAGTGTGGATCCTTACAATGGACACTTTAGAACTATCGCCCAGGCGCAGCACAGGAATCTTCACCATAGTGACCTCCCCAGCCTCCTGCGGCTCCTTCACGCTATATTTCACTTCCGAAAATCTGATGATCGGTTCTGTGGAAATAAGTGATGTCATGCAAACAATGTCATTATTGCTTATATTAGTGAACACACACAGCTTGCTATACTGTGCCTAATTACTTTGTTCATGAAAATTGTTTGTAATGTAAACACATTTTCAAATTTAAAGCAGTCAGTTGTTACATGGGTTGCCTTTTATTATCTGAATATACACAGATATGTGTGTGTGTGTATGTGTGCGTGTGTGTGTGTGTGTGTGTGTGTGTGTGTGTGTGTGTGTGTGTGTGTGTGTGTGTGTGTGTAATTAGATGTAGCACATATGATTTTAAACCCACCAACGTGAAACTAGTGGGAGACAGATATGCAAACTGTTGTAATTCCTGCACCGTTTACCTGATTTGGATGTAAATACCCTCAAATTAAAGCTGACAGCCTGCAGTTATAGCACATAGGGCTTGATTCACAAAGCGGTGCAAACTGTTTAGCATGGGTGTGCTAAACAGTTAGCACGTGAAGTGCCGTTCGCAGACTTTTGCGAAAAAGACAAAGTGCCGCAATAAATTGCGCGCGCAAAAGTCAGCGAACAGCACTTCACGTGCTAACTGTTTAGCACACCCATGCTAAACAGTTTGCACCGCTTTGTGAATCAAGCCCATAGTGTTTGTTTCATTTCAAATCCATTGTGGTTGTGTATAGAGCCAAAAATATTAGAATTGTCCCATTAATTATGGACATACAGTAATTAAAGCGGATCCGAGATGAAAAACTAACTATAACAAGTAACTTGTCTGTATATCTTATCTAAAGTTTAGATAGTTTACACAGCAAATCTAGCTGCAAACAGCTTCAAAAGTTTATGATTATTTATTCCTGTGATACAATGAGGGCAGCCATGTTCTGTTTGTCACAGGTTGAGGGCTGGAGATGCTATCAGCTTGCCTGTGTGTAAATTCAGTCCCCTCTCCTCCTCCCCTCTGCCTCTGAAATCAATGGCTAGTAACACCTCCCCCTCCTCCTACCCAGGCTGAGCACCCATAAGTCCTTGCTACAGTGCCAAGGCACTCTGAAAAGTTGTGGGCGAGGCTTGTTTAGTTTATAAGGAATTAGAGTATTAAAACAAAAACAAAAAAAGGATTTGGCTTGAGGAATGCCCTATAAACTATATGAAAGGAACACAATTATGCAATGAGTAAAAGTTTATTTTGGATCCACTTTAAGCATAAATAAGCAGAAGTCAGAGCCGGGCCGAGGCAGAGACTGGAGAGGCTCCAGCCTCAGGGCACAGTGTAGGAGGGGGTGCACAACTCACTCAGCTATCATTTCCCTATTGTGTTTGAAGCAGAAAGAAATAAGAAAAGGGGATAAATGACAGTGACTGCAAGCCAGATAACTAGAGATTAAGGTGTTGGGGAGGTTGGGTGCCCTGGGGCACCTATTAGTCTAATAGCAATCAGTGTGTGATGGCTTGGGTGGGAGGGATGGAGGGGCGCACTTTGCTGTCTCAGCCTTGGGTGCTGAAGGACCTTGTCCCGGCTCTGGCAAAAGTCCACTGTTATTGTCGCACACTGCCCCCTAGTGACAAGTGCCCATAAATACACATTACAGCAGTACTGTTTAGAAGGGAGAATGTACCAAATAAAAATAAAAAATGTGCTAAAATCAATTGTCCTGGAGCACTTGCAAGCCTCTAAATAAATTGTCTGCTAAAGAGTTAATAAGTAACCTGATGATTACACATTTTGGAAAGTGGTATATATTTACAGAACTGGTTAATATGACTATTTAGGTCTCCTTCATTAGCATATTTAGAACAAAGAACTGCAAACCCTTGCTTCATTTGTATCACCTTTCATATAATTACAAGGATACAAGACTGACCTTCATAGGTGAGACCTAGATGAGTTTTTAGAGCTGTCTTTGCTTCCATTCTGCTTCTGACCGACAGACAGTAATACAAACTCAAAGATGTTCTAGTGTTTCCTCGCTCTGCCACAAACTCAAATGTCCACTTTAAAGCATGTTTTGTATTAGGTAGTAGAATAATATTGTATTCCTATTACTCACTGTCTTCCAGATCCTTTATTTTCATAAGTGTTTCCTTCTGTTCTCCAATGGATGCTCCAAACCGTGAGTCGCTCTTTGGTGTCCCAAGAAGCAATCTGAATTCCTCTTCTTCCTCATAAATGGTATCATCCACTAGGACCACTACACAGGGCTTCTCAATCTCACCTGAAGTTACAAAACACGCTTATAACATATTCTCAATGGCAAATACATTATATTGCATACAAATGATACCTGCTCCATGGAACTCATTTCAGAACTACTTGAGATTTTAAGCCAGACAGAGTCATTTAATGATAACTTTATATGCTAAGTAACTTTATTATAATTTAAGCAGATTGCAGTGCGCAACATGGTAAAATGGTCATAAAATAGTGTTGTTAGCTGATTCTAACAACCTATAGACAGAAGAGATGATAACTGCCCTGGCCCATACACACCAGCTACAAATGTAGCTGGTGGCTAGCACACGGGAACGTGTGCGCAACAGTTCAGCGACAACTCGTCGCCAGGTCCCTCCGCATACACACTGCGGAAGAGGGACGAGTGATGTGACGGAAGCTGTCGCCGACGTTCCTCCCCCCCGCCGGAAGCTCCGTGTATCGGCTATGAGGTTGCTGTCGCTAGTCCGCATACACACGCGGACTAGCGACAGTTGCGGCGAAGTTGCGGCGGCACTGTCGCCAGGCGATTGACCGCGCCAATCGCCTGGCGACGGCAGCGACGAGCGACGGTTGGGGGCGCGCGCCCCATACTCACGGGCGACTTGTCGCCGCAACACGCGCGTGCCACGTGGTTGCGGCAACAATTGTAGCCCGTGAGTATGGGCCATTAGATGTGGGACATTGAAAGAGTTGCCAGTGGCTAGCAATGCTGTTTCTGTTATAGCAATATTAGGATCTTGGCTGAGGGGGAGGCTAGTTCCTGGACCTCTGAATTCCTCAGTGGGTGTGACTGCTGAGAAAGGATCATCACTAAGAAAGAAACATGACCTGGGGGAGAGGTCTGTACGTTTCTGGTGCATTACAGACTTGAAATGGAGGTTGCCCACTAACAACACTATACTCACGAATAAAGATTTACATTCTGGCCCGCAAAAATTGTTTAGTGAAACAGCCAGGGTAGAGGAGGCTGGAAGACTTGTAGATCCCATAAGAGAAAAATATGTTTTTGGAAGGAAGACTGTTAGTAAGGTAGATGCCTGCTTTACACCTTAATTCAGTAAGAAGGCCACAGCACACAACTTTGCATAATTTCCTAGAAGAGATTTTTCCCTGGCAGAAAATATGGTCAGGGGAGTATTAGAGGATAGAGATGGGCCGAACCTCCGATTTTAGTTTCGCGAACCGGGTTCGCGAACTTTCGCGTAACGTTTGGTTCGCGTTAAAGTTCGCGAACCGCAATAGACTTCAATGGGGATGCGAACTTTGAAAAAAAAAATAATTATGCTGGCCACAAAACTGATGGAAAAGATGTTTCAAGGGGTCTAACACCTGGAGGGGGGCATGGCGGAGTGGGATACATGCCAAAAGTCCCGGGGAAAAATCTGGATTTGACGCAAAGCAGCGTTTTAAGGGCAGAAATCACATTGAATGCTAAATGACAGGCCTAAAGTGCTTTAAAACATCTTGCATGTGTATACATCAATCAGGTAGTGTAATTAAGGTACTGCTTCACACTGACACACCAAACTCACCGTGTAACGCACCGCAAACAGCTGTTTGTGTAGTGATGGCCGTGCTGGACTGGTGCGCACCATGGCGAGAGTGCAGGTTTTGGTGGCTTTACAGCCCATATGGTCGCCTGGCTGATGTAGCTGAATGACAGAACAGTGACTGTCCAGCTGATCAAATTTGGTCTGACCACAATGAAGCAACGACCTTATTATCTTTTGTGTGCCCCCCGAGACACTCATCTAGGCGCCGGTCATTGCTTCATTGTGATACGCAAGCCCCTTCACCACGGCAAGGTAATGATCACGAAGGGGAATGGGCGCATGTACATGCCTTTTCTTTTGTTGTTGCAGCTGCCCGCAGTGCAGCCAGAAAAATTAGGCAGTCATGTACACGCACCAGAAAAATTATTACAGCGGCCGCTGCTAGCAGCGGCCTAAAAAATTCAGCAATCCGCCTGGAGTCCCGGACCCTGTTGGTGGTGGCGGAGAAGGTAGTCAAGCGGCCTGCAGGTAGACATGCTGTGTGGAGGGACTGGGAGCGACTTAGTCTTCTTGGGGCAGCCCAGGCAGCCAGTCACACGGCGTGCAGGCAGAGATGCTGTGTGTGCGGGGACTGACTTAGTCTTGGGGCAGGCAGCAGCCCTCCGGGATCCATGCCTCATTCATTTTGATAAAGGTGAGATACTTAACACTTTTGTGATTTAGGCGACTTCTCTTCTCTGTGACAATGCCTCCAGCTGCGCTGAAGGTCCTTTCTTGACAGGACGCTTGCGGCAGGGCAGGAGAGAAGTTGGATGGCAAATTGGGACAGCTCTGGCCACAGGTCAAGCCTGCGCACCCAGTAGTTCAAGGGTTCCTCATCGCTGTTCACAGCAGTGTCTACATCCACACTTAAGGCCAGGTAGTCGGCTACCTGCCGGTCGAGGCGTTGGTGGAGGGTGGATCCGGAAGGGCTACGGCGAGGCGTTGGACTAAAGAACGTCCGCATGTCCGACATCACCATGAGATCGCTGGAGCGTCCTGTCTTTGACTGCGTGGACACGGGAGGAGGATTAGTGGCAGTGGTACCTTGCTGGCGTTGTGCTGTCACATCACCCTTAAAGGCATTGTAAAGCATAGTTGACAGCTGGTTCTGCATGTGCTGCATCCTTTCCACCTTCCGGTGAGTTGGTAACAGGTCCGCCACTTTGTGCCTGTACCGAGGGTCTAGTAGTGTGGCCACCCAGTACAGCTCATTCCCCTTGAGGTTTTTTATACGGGGGTCCCTCAACAGGCAGGACAGCATAAAAGACGACATCTGCACAAAGTCGGATCCAGTACCCTCCATCTCCTCTTGCTCTTCCTCAGTGACGTCACGTAAGTCAACCTCCTCCCCCCAGCCGCGAACAATACCACGGGAAGGTTGAGCAGCACAAGCCCCCTGCGACGCCTGCTGCGGGTGTTCTCCTGCCGCCGTCCCCTCCTCCTCCTCCTCCTCCCCCAAAGAAACACCTTGCTCATCATCCTCTGAGTCTGACTCGTCTTCTGCACACGACTTCTCTTCTTCCTCCTCCTCCCCCCTCTGTGCTGCCGCAGGTGTTGAGGAAACAGCTGGGTCTGATGAAAATTGGTCCCATGCCTGTTCCTGCCGTAACGGTTCCTGGTCACGCTCATTCACAGCTTCATCCGCCACTCTACGCACAGCACGCTCCAAGAAGTAAGCGTAGGGAATTAAGTCGCTGATGGTGCCCTCACTGCGGCTCACCAGGTTGGTCACCTCCTCAAACGGCCGCATGAGCCTGCATGCATTTTTCATCAGTGTCCAGTTGTCGGGCCAGAACATCCCCATCTTCCCAGACGGTTTCATTCTACTGTAGTTGTAGAGGTAGTGGGTGACGGCTTTCTTCTGTTCTAGCAGGCGGGAGAACATGAGCAGGGTCGAATTCCAGCGAGTCGGGCTATCGCAAATGAGGCGTCTCACCGGCATGTTGTTTTTCCGCTGAATTTCTGCAAATCGTGCCATGGCTGTGTAAGACCGCCTCAAATGCCCACAGAACTTCCTGGCCTGCTTCAGGACATCCGCTAAGCCAGGGTACTTTGCCACAAATCTTTGAACAACTAGATTCATGACATGTGCCATGCAGGGTATGTGTGTCAGCTTCCCCATATGCAAAGCGGCAAGCAGATTGCTGCCGTTGTTGCACACCACGTTGCCTATCTCCAGGTGGTGCGGGGTCAGCCACTCATCCACCTGTTTCTTAAGAGCAGCCAGGAGAGCTGCTCCAGTGTGACTCTCCGCTTTGAGACAAGACATGTCTAAGATGGCGTGACAGCGTCGTACCTGGCATGCAGCATAGGCCCTGCAGAGCTGGGGCTGTGTAGCTGGAGAGGAGAACTGCCACTCAGCCAAGGAGGAGGAGGACAGCGAAGAGCATGTAGCAGGAGGAGAGGAGGTGGCAGGAGGCCTGCCTGCAAGCCGTGGAGGTGTCACAATTTGGTCCGCTGCGCCCTGCTTGCCATCGTTCACCACCAGGTTCACCCAATGGGCTGTGTACGTAATGTAGCGGCCCTGCCCGTGCTTGGCAGACCAGGCATCCGTGGTCAGGTGTACCCTTGACCCAACGCTCTTCGCAAGAGATGACACCACTTGCCTCTCAACTTCATGGTGCAGTTGGGGTATGGCCTTTCTCGAAAAATAAGTGCGGCCTGGCATCTTCCACTGCGGTGTTCCGATGGCCACAAATTTACGGAAGGCCTCAGAGTCCACCAGCTGGTATGGTAACAGCTGCCGAGCTAACAGTTCCGCCACGCCAGCTGTCAGACGCCGGGCAAGGGGGTGACTGGCCGAAATTGGCTTCTTCCGCTCAAACATTTCCTTCACGGACACCTGACTGCTGCTGTGGGCAGAGGAGCAGGAACCGCTCAAGGGCAGAGGCGGAGTGGAGGAGGGTGCCTGTGAAGGTGCAAGGGAGAAAGCGGCAGAAGCAGATGATGCACCTGAAGGAGGAAGAGGAGAAGGAGGGTGACTTTTCTTTTGTGTGCTGCTGCTGCTTTTGCTCAGGTGGCCATCCCATTGCTGTTTGTGCCTTTTCTCCAGGTGCTTTCGTAAGGCACTTGTCCCTACGTGAGTGTTGGCCTTTCCACGGCTCAATTTTTGTTGGCAGAGCGAACAGATGGCTTTGGTCCGATCTGAGGCACACACATTAAAAAATTTCCACACCGCTGAGCCACCCTGGGATGTGGGCACTATGGGGACCTCAGCAGCTGATGCTGAAGGGCAAGTTGGCTGGCTGTACATAGGTGGCGATACATGGTGTCGGACACTAAGTAAAAAATAGTCAAACCAGCTGCTCTAGGGTTTCCCACTTCATTTGTATACCTTTATTGAGTACAATCTCCAAAAATGCAAAAAGATCCCTGAACACATTAAAACCACTTAAAAACAGCCTGTGGAGCGCTCCTCACCCATGACCCAGCAAACTGTCACCCATTCACATCCACACTGGTACCGGTACCACACAATCCGGATTTTCTTCAGAGTGGTGGAGAGGGATTTAAACAATTGCTGTAGTCAATTAGATGGTACGCCGACATGACAATGCTGTTAGTCCCAGTTCAAGCAGACACAAGCAGCCAAAGCAAGCCTTGTAAGCACGGTTGGCAGCGCTGCCAGTCAAGTATCTCACCAGTCCCTGGGCGCCCAGTGCTATTCTTCCAGCTCTTGATCACGGCTGAGTCTCCAGACTGCTGTTTCCTCTCGCAGCGCTCAACCACGCTGTATCAGGCAGCGGGGAGCGGCGATTCAGCGTCCACTCGGTCCTCCCAGCCCTTGTCAGCTTGGTAGTGAGGTGCTCAGTACACAGGAAGGGACGTGACCCCGCCCATCAATACATGGTGTCGGACACTGCCACCAGCTGTTTCTGACGAAGAGCTGCCCCAGCTTCTTTCAGCAACTTCTCTCCTCCTACTACTCTCTGACTCCCCCTCTGAACTGTCCCCCTCTTCATCTCCTCTATTGGGAACATACAGAGGATCCCTATCATCGTCATCATCGTAATCATCCTGCCCAGCTTCGCTTGCCTCAGACAAATCCAAACATGCACCATCAGTAGGTCCTTCATCCTCCTTACACGTTACATCCATAGTGTTGCCGGTTAACTCAAATATATGAGCTGGTGAAAATTCATCTGGCTGTAACAACAATGGCTGTGCATCAGTGATTTCAACACTAAATAATTCTTGCGTCAAATGCAGCGGAAGTGTCAAATGCAGCGGAAGTGGTGCTAGTAGTAGCGCTGGTGGCTGAGCAAGATGAGGTGTTCTGTGTCGCTAAATACTCAACCACGTCCTGACAATCTTGGGAGGTGATGGGACGTGCCTTCTTCCGAGCACTGTACTGTGGGCCAGGTCCACACGAAATTACATTTACACGACCTCGCGCAGACCTGCCGGGTGGCCTTCCTCTGGCACTACCTCTTCCTCTACCTGTTTTGTCCATATCGGGTATGCACGGAGTGGTATATCACACTGCGTGCACTCACGTAGGTAGGTGGGTTCACTTAACTGCACAGGTATGCGCACTGATGCGGTGGGTTCACTGAACACAACAGGTATGCAGTGGCGGGTTCACTGGACACAACAGGTATACAGTGGCGGGTTCACTGAACACAACAGGTATGCAGTGGCGGGTTCACTGTACAGGTATACAGTGGCGGGTTCACTGAACAGAACAGGTATACAGTGGCGGGTTCACAGAACAGGTATGCAGTGGCAGGTTCACTGAACACAACAGGTATGCAGTGGCGGGTTCACTAAACAGGTATACAGTGGCGGGTCCACTGAACAGAACAGGTATGCAGTGGCGGGTTCACTGAACACAACAGGTATGCAGTGGCGGGTTCACTGAACACAACAGGTATGCAGTGGCGGGTTCACTGAACAGGTATGCAGTGGCGGGTTCACTGAACAGTACAGGTATACAGTGGCGGGTTCACTGAACACAACAGGTATGCAGTGGCGGGTTCACTGAACAGGTATACAGTGGCGGGTTCACTGAACAGAACAGGTATACAGTGGCGGGTTCACTGAACACAACAGGTATGCAGTGGCGGGTTCACTGAACAGGTATGCAGTGGCGGGTTCACTGAACAGTACAGGTATACAGTGGCGGGTTCACTGAACAGTACAGGTATACAGTGGCGGGTTCACTGAACACAACAGGTATGCAGTGGCGGGTTCACTGAACAGGTATACAGTGGCGGGTTCACTGAACACAACAGGTATGCAGTGGCGGGTTCACTGAACAGGTATGCAGTGGCGGGTTCACTGAACAGTACAGGTATACAGTGGCGGGTTCACTGAACACAACAGGTATGCAGTAGCGGGTTCACTGAACAGGTATACAGTGGCGGGTTCACTGAACAGAACAGGTATACAGTGGCGGGTTCACTGAACACAACAGGTATGCAGTGGCGGGTTCACTGAACAGGTATACAGTGGCGGGTTCACTGAACAGAACAGGTATACAGTGGCGGGTTCACTGAACACAACAGGTATGCAGTGGCGGGTTCACTGAACAGGTATGCAGTGGCGGGTTCACTGAACAGTACAGGTATACAGTGGCGGGTTCACTGAACACAACAGGTATGCAGTGGCGGGTTCACTGAACAGGTATACAGTGGCGGGTTCACTGAACAGAACAGGTATACAGTGGCGGGTTCACAGAACAGGTATGCAGTGGCAGGTTCACTGAACACAATTGGTATGCAGTGGCGGGTTCACTAAACAGGTATACAGTGGCGGGTCCACTGAACAGAACAGGTATGCAGTGGCGGGTTCACTGAACACAACAGGTATGCAGTGGCGGGTTCACTGAACACAACAGGTATGCAGTGGCGGGTTCACTGAACAGGTATACAGTGGCGGGTTCACTGAACAGAACAGGTATACAGTGGCGGGTTCACTGAACACAACAGGTATGCAGTGGCGGGTTCACTGAACAGGTATACAGTGGCGGGTTAACTGAACAGAACAGGTATACAGTGGCGGGTTCACTGAACACAACAGGTATGCAGTGGCGGGTTCACTGAACAGGTATGCAGTGGCGGGTTCACTGAACACAACAGGTATGCAGTAGCGGGTTCACTGAACAGGTATACAGTGGCGGGTTCACTGAACAGAACAGGTATACAGTGGCGGGTTCACTGAACACAACAGGTATGCAGTGGCGGGTTCACTGAACAGGTATACAGTGGCGGGTTAACTGAACAGAACAGGTATACAGTGGCGGGTTCACTGAACACAACAGGTATGCAGTGGTGGGTTCACTAAACAGGTATGCAGTGGCGGGTTCACTGAACAGTACAGGTATACAGTGGCGGGTTCACTGAACACAACAGGTATGCAGTGGCGGGTTCACTGAACAGGTATACAGTGGCAGGTTCACTGAACAGAACAGGTATACAGTGGCGGGTTCACAGAACAGGTATGCAGTGGTGAGTTCACAGCACAGGTATGCAGTGGCAGGTTCACTGAAAAGGTATGCAGTGATGGGTTCACAGCACAGGTATGCAGTGGCAGGTTCACTGAACAGGTATGCAGTGATGGGTTCACAGAACAGGTATGCAGTGGTGGGTTCACAGCACAGGTATGCAGTGGCAGGTTCACTGAACAGGTATGCAGTGATGGGTTCACAGAACAGGTATGCAGTGGCAGGTTCACTGAACAGGTATGCAGTGGTGGGTTCACAGTACAGGTATGCAGTGGTGGGTTCACAGAACAGGTATGCAGCCAGCCAGGAACAAGTTAAGCCTAACTAATCTTTCCCTGAGAGACAGTCTGCAGCAGCTCGCCCTACTCTCACTAACGCAGGCAGCACACGAGTGACCGTAATGGCCGCCGCTGCCTGCCTTATATAAGGGGGGGTGGGGCTCCAGGGGCTAGTGTAGCCTAATTGGCTACACTGGGCCTGCTGACTGTGATGTAGAGGGTCAAAGTTGACCCTCAAGGTGCATTATGGGGCAAACCGAACTTCCGCAAAGGTTCGCCAGCGGGACGCGAACGCGAACCACCGAAGTTCGCGTGGAACCGTTCGCCGGCGAACCGTTCGGCCCATCTCTATTAGAGGATGGACTAGGCCTTTACTCACACAGGGAATATGGATTTATGTCTCTGCTTGTAGTGCTGGTGAGTGTCAGTGCACATCTGATCACTGAAAAATGAAAAATCTTTTAGCCCCTACAATTGTCTGCAGCAGAGCAGTAGTCTATTAGTATTCAAACATATAATCTGGCCTTGGGAGTCTTTTTGGTAT
Source organism: Hyperolius riggenbachi (assembly GCF_040937935.1). Classification (NCBI taxonomy): domain Eukaryota; kingdom Metazoa; phylum Chordata; class Amphibia; order Anura; family Hyperoliidae; genus Hyperolius; species Hyperolius riggenbachi. Next base: position 192,737,417 of record NC_090646.1, on the reverse strand, counting down.
TTCTCCCATTCCTGAACATTGTGTGAGATAGAAGGTTGGATGGGAGTCGCAAACTGAAAGGAATCTAATAATCACTAATTATCTCTTAACTAGCTGACCCGCGGCGTAGCATACGCCGCATAAGAGGGTAGAGGGTAAAAAGGGGGTATTGGGCACAGCGGTGGGGAGGGGGGTTGTACCCCCCCCTCAACTGGGTCCCCCATGTGTGCTCTACCTCCAGCTTAAGCTCAGCAGGAACCCCCCTCACCTGTGTCCCCCATGTGCACTCCCCCTCCTGCTTAAGCACAGTAGAAGCCGCCACTATTAGTAAGAAGCAGCGGGGATGACTCACCTCCTCTGTGTTCCATCGTGCGTTCCACTGTCGTCACTTCCTGCAATGCCGCACACTGTATTGGTGTAATTTGACTTTTTAAAAAAAATCTGCAATAATTCATCTATAATGCACTGCTACTAAGTATGAAAATTACCCCTTTTCCCCCTTGATAAGCTAAGCAAGCATCCAGAGCTGCTGGTGTATAGCAAGCATACAGCTTTAAATTTTACACAGCCATATCAAACCCACATGTGATAGCCTGTTTACAGACTTTTGTTCCTCATCAGTACATGGCAGGGATTGAGACAGCTGTATGAGATAGGGCTTGGACCAGTACAACAGAGTAACCAAGCAGCTCAGGGTGACCCAAACCACTTGAAATGTATAGGTGGATAAAAAAATCAAAGCTTGGTGTAATTTGCCTTCTTAAAGGACTTCCGAGGCCAAAATCTGCCCCCAAATATTAAAAAAAGTTAACTACCTGCATGACTTTGTAAGGCAAGGAGGACGCCGTCCACGCTCTCCGTGCCATTCCGCCTGGTCCCCTCTGCTCAATAGCCCCCCGAAAGGCTGCGACCCCACGGTCTGGGTCGGTATCTGCAGCCTGCATAAAGATGGCCGCAGGAGCTGGCCACGGCTGCGCAGTCCGCATATCCGCTACTGCGGCTGCGCGGTCCGCATAGCCGCTACTGCGGCTGCGCAGCTCTAGGGCCAACCATCGATCCACGTAACAGGCAGCGTGGATTGGAGGGTTGGCCCTAGAGCTGCGCAGCCGTGGCCAGCTCCGGCAGCCATCTTTATGCAGGCTGCAGATACCGACCCGGACCGTGGGGTCACAGTCTTTCGGGGGGCTATTGAGCAGAGGGGACCAGGCGGAACAGCACGGAGGGTGCGGACGGCGTCCTCCATGCCTTCAAAAATTCATGCAGGTAGATAACTTTTTTTACATTTTGGGGGCAGATTTTAGCCTCGGAAGTCCTTTGAAACAGAAGATTCCACAATAATTCAGCTGTAAGTGAACATTTGTGATTACCCACAATGCACCACTACTAAATATGCAAACTGTTCTTTTTCACCCTTAGTAAGCCAAGCAAGCCTATAGCTTTAAGTCTTACACAGACATATCAAACCCACATGTGACAGCCTATTTCAGACCTTTGCTTCTCATCAGTAAATAGCAGGGATTGATATGGCTGTATGAGATTGGCCTTGGACCAGTACAACAGAGTACCCAAGCAGCTCAGGGTGACCAAAACTAATAAGAATGTATAGGTGGATAAAATAGACCAAAAATCCCTCCTACTAAAAAAAAAGCAAAGCTTGGTGTAATTTTCCTTCTTAAAACAGAAGCAAATCTGCAATAATTACGCTATAAGTGAACATTTGTGTTTACCCACAATGCACTGCTACTGAATATGCAAATTATCCCTCTTTGCCCTTGGTTTGATATGACCCTACTTCTTCTTCTTGCTTGGACCATCCCCTTCTTCTTGCTTGGACCGGCCCTGGGGGCAGGGCGCTACTTCTTCTTCTTGTTCTAAGGTTGAGGCACTTACTCTATTATATATATAGATGGCCAGAATGGGCGACATTATCTGAATGTTTATAGGTAGCTTCAGTTTACTCTCTATATTTAAGAGTGCCAACAAAAGAAAAACAAGTAGTACTCTGCAGTTGTAGCAAATAATGAAGTACATGCTTGTAATCCAAAGCACTCTTATATCAAAGCAAATTTCCCCGCAAGGATTATTGGAAACGCGGATGATTAGTTCCACAATCCAAAAACAGTTATCAACAAATGTTTAATGCAAAGTGCTGTACTGTATAAAGTAAAATCTAAAAAAAAAAATACTTTCACTATAACTAAAAGAATCATTGTTATCTGGTAGCTCACCACAACAGTTTTTTGTATGGCTTTAACAAGAACTTATCCAATGACAGTTGCTTTTGCCTACTTTTTAAAATGTCATTGAATTGTGACATTGTACAGTCTCTAAACTCTGCTTGTCTTGCAAAGTGCTCTTAAACCGAGTTACTTGCAATTCAAGGTTTTACTGTACATGTTCACATGTAATTCTGTCCCCAAGCAAAGCAACCAGAGCCAGCTCACTGGCTACAAACATTTTCAGTGATGATAATACCTGGCAGGAACACAACAGTGGCTTCATCAGTATTTGGTCTTTCTTCGTAATCCATGGTGACTTGTGCAGAGCCTTGGCGAGTGTAGCATCGCACTGTGGACTTATGGCTGACATCACCACTGCGGTATATCACTGCAGAAACATGCTTGTCCTTCTCATTCACAATGTACACAGGCTCCTTGAACTGCACCTTGGGTACTGCAAAAAAAAAAGAAAAGAGAGATTCACTAACAGAACCTTGAACATTACCTTTACTCACAGTTGTGAGTAATTATGTTCTTTTGTGACCAAAGTTATGATCTTCTAAGCACGTCATGAAATATTTGTGAAGACCCAGATCCATAGCTGTCTGTATGTACTGGAACTTGGTACTTGGAATTCTGGGGAACTCATTCATCACAACATTCTCCTTCTCAGACCTACATGTCAGATTGGCCACTGGACTTTTGTACTGCATTCTGTATAGTGTGATATTTGGTGACAGGATCACATGATGCAGACCTGGATACTGGTAATCAGTGAACATCAGTAAGAAAGGAGGTGTAAAGCAATTGCAAAACCTGCATGTAGGGCTGATGTTGCAATAATTCTAGATCTGTCCATAGCAGCCATTGTGGAGCTCAGTCTCTGCAGAGGCTGAACCAGATTGTGGTGCCTCTCAGTAAAGTAGAAATAGGGGATGCAGAAGTTTCCCCTGGACCAGAAGGGCCCAACAGGGCCCCTCCTTCAACTGCTTTATTAGCCCTTCATTAGTGTTATTATGGTAATGATCACATCTATCTGCATTGAATATTCATTATCAATAACAAACTATTCCATTCCAGTGCTTCCCACCTCTCTCTGACAGTGTGGCTTTCCTTAGCAGGTTTTGATGTTATATGTGAACAGTGTTTTAGTTTGGCCAATGTAAAGTTTGCTTTGAGGTCCATGGGCTTGATTCACAAAGCGGTGCAAAGTGTTTGCACGCCAGTGAAAAGCCCCTTATCACGCCTAAACTCACTTTAGGCGTGATAAGAAGAAACTCGCGCGAAGTTACCGCGCGTACGCGCGTACGCGCGTAAGTGCGCACGCAGCACCCGACACTTCGCGCGAAGCTCCCATTAAACCCTATGGGACTTTGCGCGCGCGCTCACGCGCGTACGCGCGGTAACTTCGCGCGAAGAGCAGGAAAAAGCGGTGATAACTCAGTGGTAAAAAAGGTCATCACGCCTAAAGTCTTTTAGGCGTGATAACTGGGTTATCACCGCTTTGTGAATCAAGCCCCATGGCTGTGGCACTGGTGCCCCTGCATTGATGGCAGCTATCTCCAGCTTAAAAGGAACTCACATACTAATGTTTAGTGGTCATGCTGAAGAATTCAAGTTGAATAAGTTAGACGAATCTCTATGTGTGAGCTTAGGCAATGGGAAAGTTGTATCAAGACACACACTCACTGCAGTGTTGGTCAGCCTATCTTGCAGCGGGGAACCCTCTCTCACTATGTACAACTAGCCCATTGTGAACGACCACCCTTTGCTACTGCTGAAGTCATCCCTTACAGAAAATGTGAGTTTAGACAGACATACACTTTCCTAGTAGGAATCTACATGTCTGCTTTGCAATAAACCTTCCCACCTTCTCCCCAGCTTCATGCTACAGGCACTCTTCATATAAGGCTCTGCTCACTGAACATTGTTGGGTTACCAACAGATTGTGTCTGGGGGTTCCTTCTGGGCATCTCTACTCAGCTGCTTACTTTTAAGCTATCCCCTCCCTCTTTCCTAACTTCTTTGTGTTTCCAGATTAGCCAAAATTAAAAGTATTATGCCTTCTGTTCTTGGGGTATGAAGTATACTTTTTGTTTGCCTTTAGAATGTTATACATCTTGTACAAAACAGTTTTAGGTGACTTACAGTCAGAGATGGTATCATTGATGGTAACAGTGGTTTTGCTTGGCTCTCCCAGAACAGCATTGACAGGCATACGAAGCACCAGTTCAAACTTTTCCAGACCCTCCAAAGCTGGTTGGCCCAAGTCATCAAGGATAGTCACTCGGAAGCTCTGCATATTCACCCCAGGAGCAAAATCCAGGTTTCTGCTAATTCCAACATAATCTGTGCCCGCTAGATGAAAGCAGAAATAAACAGCATTTAATAACTGGGAAAGAACTCTTTCTTCATGCCAAAATTTACCGAGTTTCTTAGCCTGAAATTGAACTTCAAGCAGACATTACAGAACTGGAATACCGTTACCTGCCAAACAAAGTACAGTACCATATAGCCTAACATGTGCTGCAGATAGTGCAAGAGAATAGCACAGATAGTATAAAAAGCTCTAGTCTCTCACCCTTCTTCCAGTTTTTGAACACATAATGGACTTCCCCAAGGTGGTCCCGTTTCTACCCACATCCCAAAAGCATACTGGTAGGTTATTGGGTTCCCTCTAGAGTTTGGTTGAGAAATTAGATTGCAAGTCCCCCCAGTATGAATGGGTCTAGGTACGTCATGTACTTTTTAGAACACTGTAAAATATGTAATTGTCTATAAATACTGGAAATAAATACCAAATTTTTTGCTTCATAAGACGCACACCCCGCAAATAAAAGTGTGTGGGGGGAGACTCCTCTCTTTTTATGGGCATGTGCATCTTATGGGCGTGAGTAATACATATTAGGGCCAGCACCAGGTCTCCCCCCAAGCTGTCTCTCTGCCACCCCCAAGCTTATAGCATGTGCGTCGCCAGATCAAAGTGAGGGGATGCCGGCGACAATGAAGATAGAACAAAAGACAGTGAGGAGTGCCAGCTGGAGAGGAGAGGACACTCCACTGACGTTACACTCTTAAAGGGCCGTAGGCTTGCCTATAGCTTGGAGGTGGTGGAGAGATAGCTTAGGAGAGGGCGATAGCTTTGGGGGAGACTCCCCTGCACCATGAAGACGCACAAGGTTTACAATATTTTTTTCCTGGTTTTCCTCTAAGCCGCATCCTATGGTCAAGTGTGTCTTATGATGTGAAAAATACAGTAACTCAATTTCTCATTGTGAGTATGACAACAGTATGTTCATTGCAGTACACTCTAACTAGCCCACATCCTTTCCCCAGGCTCTTAGTGCTGATATGCATAAATTATTGCACTTTTTTTTAACAAAAAAGAGGATATGCAACTTCTAATTGAGCACATTATTAGATTAAACAGTGAAATTGTTCATTTGTTCATGGAGTCTGGGTGCATAGGAGCCGGGCTTAGTGTTTCCTCACCATCGTATGCATTTCACACTTACCATCTGCAGACAGTGGTTCAGTTTTCCTGGAGCGGACTGTGACTGTGGCTGTTTTGGAGAGATCCGTCCCCGTTCTCCAAACCTGAACTTCCACATATCCGGCACTTTCATCCACTTGGTAGTCCATGCTGGCAAAGTAGAAGGCTGGCTCTGTAGACAACACAGGACAAACTCTCATACTTTAAAATGCACATTAGTTAATGTACACAAAGTATTTCTTACTTGATATATTAGAATTGAATCCACCTAATAGATTGTATCTCAGTGATTCTCAAACTTTATGTATGTTCCGGCCCCCCAACTGTCTGAAGTATGTTGACCCGGCCCTTGACCGAAAAAGTTTGGGGGCCCCTGCTGTATCCATTTAACGACCTTTCGTATTCAGCAAGAAAGAAGAACTAAAAATGATTTGAGAAAATAAATAATTATGTTAAAATGTACCCGTGGCGTATAAAAATAGGAAAAAATAGATACTTACCTAAGAAGTAAGTGGCCCCCACAAGAGCTTGTCTTGTTATGTCTTGCTTGTCTTGGCATGTTATTGTGGCCGCGCTCCTCTTCATGTCACTGCATGCCTGCGCAGTAAGCCAAAACCGCTCGTACATGAGTGGTTCTGTGCTACTGCGGAGGCGCAGCTATACTTGCACAGGTGCAGTATACTGAAAAATTGTGTGACTTTCATGCACTTAATTGGATTAAATTGGATCAGTATACACAAATTGACTATGAGAATGGCTTCATGGCCAAAAAAAACTTACTCCTTTTCTTCAAAATTAGCCAATAGATGGTCTCATCTTAATGCAAAACTGCATTCTTTACTTTAATTGGATTAAAAAGACTTTGGCCATTGATAACTATCTGAATCCCAACTCAAACTGTTATAGCAGTAATCATATTTTATTAGTGAGGAACAGCTGTTTCCCTTCATTTTGCCCATTTGCAATTAACCTTTTCGCCTGAGTTTTCTCCTACGTGATATTTTCACAACTTGTCATAAATGCCTTTCAAGTCACCAGCAAGCAAGCAAATACGCAAAATAAATTAGATAGCGCTTTTTTTTACCAACTTTTGGGTACTTTTTCAATTGTAAAATGTTGAGTTAGTTTTAAGGAGATTAATTGCATATGGGCCATTATGTTTTCATTCTTAAAATACAGAGGCCCATATGCAATTCACTTTTTCTCCTGAGTTTTCTCCTAGGTGATATTTTTAATCTTGTCAATAAAATGTTTTTTAAGCCAACCGAAAGCAAAAAAATACTCGGTGCTGGAAAGTTATTTTAGATCGGAAATGAAAAATTATCTCACAGGAGAATACTCAGGGGAAAAAGGGAATTGCATATGGCCCTGAGGCTCACATGCAATTAACTTTTTATCCCCCTTTTTCTCCTAGGAGATATTTTTCATTTTTTATTTAAAATAGCTTTTCAGCACTTTACAATTGAAAAAGTACCAAAAAGAAGATGAAAAAAGCACTGTCAAAATTATTTAGAGTATTTTTTGTTTGCTGTTGGTTTAAAATACATTTTATTAACAAGTTTGAAAGGCCCATATGCAATTCACTTTTTCTCCTGAGTGTTTTCCTAGGTGATAATTTCAGAACTTGTCAATGAAATGTCTTTTAAGCCACGAGCAAGCAAGAAAATACTCAAAATGATTATAATAGTATGTTTTCACCTACTTTTTGGTGCTCTTTCAATTGCAAAGTACTGAAAAAATGATTCTAAAGAGAACATGAAAAATTCTCTCCTAGGAGAAAACGCAGGAGAAAAAGTGAATTGCATTTCATCCATCCATGAGCTCTTCCTCTCTAAATCCCTCACCTTCCTCGCCCTCACAGAGACATGGCTCACCCCCTCTGACTGTACCGCAGCCGCTGCTCTCTCCTATGGGGGACTGCATCTCAGTCACACCCCCAGACCTGACAACAGGTCTGGAGGAGGAGTGGGTCTGCTTCTCTCCGCACCCTGCACCTTCCGGGTCCTATCACCGCCCCCTTCCCTGCACTTCTCATCCTTCGAGGCCCATGTAATCCGCCTGTACCAACCTCTCCCAGCCATCATTGCGGTCCTATATCACCCCCCCATCTGCTCCAACTTCACTCTTCCTGGACAACCTGGCCTCCTGGCTCCCCCACATCCTGTCATCTGACCTCCCCACCATCATACTCGGGGATTTCAACTTACCTATCGATGAGCCTATCTCCACTGCTGCCAAGCAGCTACTCTCCCTCACCAAATCCCTTGGTCTCTCTCAGCACACAAATTCCACCACCCACCGCGCTGGTCATACTCTTGACCTCATATTCTCAAAGTCCACCTCCCTCAGCAACCTGGACATCGCACCTTTCCCTATCTCTGACCATCACCTCCTCACCTTCACTATCTCCCCACCAACAACTTCTCTCCCCACCCCTCAGCCTGGTCGATGGCAGAGAGACCTACGTAATCTCAGCCCAAATGTCCTAGCAAGTCCCCTTCTCTCCCTCTCCTCCCACCTACCCACCCTAACATGCCCCAATGAAGCGGCTGCACAATATAACCTTGCCCTCTCATCTGCTTTAGATCAAGCTGCCCCCTCAATCTTCCGCCCTATCAAGCCCCCCAACCCCCAACCCTGGCACAACACCCACACACGTAACCTCAGGAAAGAAACTCGAGCAGCCGAACGGAAATGGAGGAAATCACATCTCAATGCTGACTTCCTAGATTACAAGGCCGAACTGTTACTCTTCCACACTGCCCTCTCTGAGGCTAAACAAAGGTACTTTGCAGCACTGATTGTAACCCAAGCTTCCAACCCTCGACAGCTTTTTGCTACCTTCAATTCCCTCCTCAACCCCACTCCTCCCCCTCCCAGCTCCTCCCTCTCAGCCAATGACCTTGCCAACCACTTCACCACTAAAATTGCAACAATACGCAATGAAATTTCCCTCCTCCATCCCTCCCTTACCAATGCGTCTCAGGTTGTCCCCTTGCCTTCCCTCCCAGCGGCTCCCTTGTCTCATCCACCCCTCGCCTCTTTTGCTCCTGCCACCATTGATGAAGTCAGCCTGCTGCTAGTGGCTTCCCCTCCCACATCCTCTCCCTGTGATCCGGTACCCGCGAATACTCTTCGTCCCCACTTCCCTGACCTGGCCCCAGTCCTCACCTCCTTGTTCAATCTCTCCCTTTCCACAGGCATCTTCCCCAAAGCATTCAAACAGGCCACTGTGCTTCCCCTGCTGAAAAAACCCTCACTCGACCCATCCCTACCCTCAAACTACCGCCCAATCTCCCTCCTTCCCTATGCTTCTAAACTCCTCGAACCCCTAGTCCACCAGCGCATTACCCAATACATCAACACCAATACCCTACTTGACCCCCTACAGTCTGGATTCCGACCTGCGCACTCAACTGAAACAGCCCTCGCCAAGGTGGTCAACGACCTTACCCTTGCCAAGGCCAAAGGCAGTTATTCTATCCTGCTCCTCCTTGACTTCTCTGCAGCATTTGACACTGTTGACCACTCCCTCCTCCTCCAATCACTACAGTCCATGGGCATCCATGGGCTTGCCTTGGCCTGGATCTCCTCCTACCTATCCAATCGCTCCTTCACCACTTCCTTCAATGGCTCCTCCTCAACTCCTGCCCCCCTTTCAGTTGGGGTCCCCCAGGGCTCTGTTCTAGGCCCCCTTCTTTTCTCCATATACACTTCCTCAATTGGCAAGCTTATCTCCTCCCTGGGCTTCAATTACCACCTTTATGCAGATGACACTCAGATTTACCTCCATACCCCCGATCTCTCAGCCACCACCATAAACAAGGTCTCCTCGTGTCTCTCAGCAATTTCCTCCTGGATGTCAGCTAGGTTCCTAAAGCTTAACCTAGACAAAACTGAGCTCCTGATCTTTCCACCCCATGCTGCTGCACCCATCCCAGGTTTCCACCTCACAATCGACAACACAACCATTCTCCCTACCTCCCAGGCCCGCTGCCTGGGTGTCACCTTGGACTCTGACCTCTCGTTCATCCCACACATCCAAAACATCACAAGAGCCTGCAATTTCCACCTCCGTAATATCTCCAAGATCCGCCCATTCTTAACCCCGGACACGACCAAACTGCTCATCCATGCCCTCATCATCTCCCGCCTTGATTACTGTAACTCACTCCTTTCTGGCCTCCCCCTGAAACGCACTGCACCCCTTCTATCAGTGATGAACGCGGCTGCAAGACTCATCCATTCTTCGCACCGCTCTGCATCCACATCTCCCCTTTGTGAATCCCTGCACTGGCTCCCTATCCGTCTCAGGATAAGTTTCAAGATTCTATGCCTGGCGTATAAATCTGTGCACAAAACATGCCCTACCTACATCTCGGAGCTTGTTCACAAGTATACACCAGGTCGCCCCCTCCGTTCCTCCAACGACCTTCGCCTCACCACCCCGCGCATTTCACACTCCCATGCCCGCCTGCAGGATTTCTCAAGAGCTGCCCCCACCCTCTGGAATGCCCTTCCACCACCCATCAGACTTGCTCCCTCTTTCAACACATTCAAGCAAGCCCTCAAAACCCACCTCTTTATGATGGCCTACCCACCTCCTACCACACAGTAACTCTCTAAGGAATATTTAACAGCCCCCCCTAGTGTTTCCACCCCTCCCTTTAGATTGTAAGCCTCTGGCAGGGTCCTCCACTCCCTAGTGTAATCTACAGGATCATGTGCTCCTGTCCTATGACAGCCTGTACTTGTATTACTGGGCCTACCTAACCAGCCCATATTGCATGATCATGTATTTTGTACAATTTGTATGTATAACTTTGTTCTATGTGTATAACCCTATGTATGTCATCCTTGTATCATTGTATATATTTATTGTCCAGCGCTGCGTAATATGTTGGCGCTTTATAAATACAATAAATAATAATAATAATAATTTGGGTCAGGGTGTCATGGCCCTCCTCACAATCGGCCATATGCCTGAGTTTTCTCCTAGGTGATATTCTTAAACTTCTCAATAAAATGCCTTTTAAAGAGAACCCGAGGTGGGTTTGAAGAATATTATCTGCATACAGAGGCTGGATCTGCCTATACAGCCCAGCCTCTGTTGCTTTCCCAAACCCCCCTAAGGTCCCCCTGCACTCTGCAATCCCTCATAAATCACAGCCACGCTGCTGACAAACAGCTTGTCAGAGCTGGCTGTGTTTATCTCTATAGTGTCAGGCTGCTGCTCTCCCCGCCTCCTGCAGAACTCCGGTCCCCGCCTGCATCCCTTCCCTCCCTGCTGATTGGAGGAAAGGGACAGGGGCAGGGACCGGAGCTATGCAGGAGGCGGGGGAGCAGCTGAGATTGACACTACAGATGTAAACACAGCCTCACAGCAATGCTGTGATTTATGAGGGATTGCAGAGTGCAGGGGGACCTTAGTGGGGTTTGGGATAGCAACAGAGGCTGGGCTGTATAGGCAGATCCAGCCTCTGTATGCAGATAACATTCTTTAAACACACCTCGGGTTCTCTTTAAGCCACCAGAAAGCAAGAAAATACTCAACATAATTTTTATAGTACTATTTCACCTACTTTTTGGTACATTTTTAGTTGAAAAGTGCTGAGAAGTTACTTTAAATTGGATGTGAAAAGTTATCTCCTGGGAGAAAAGTCAGGTAAAAAAGTGAATTGCATATGGCCCCGTGTATTGTATTGAGACTTGTCCTAATCAGCATTCATAAACCACATTTCAAAAATTCCCACTGAATGATACAATCTTGATTGTACCATCTTATCACTTCTATGTAATATGAGTGACTACCTAAAGTAGCCATTCAGAGCATACATGTCACCTTTCCATTCTGAGTACATATGTCACTTTCTCCAGTCACATTATACTTGGCTTAATGTGTGGGAAACCTCTGTGGTTGTAAATTTCTATGTCATTTGCAAGCTAGCATTGTAAAATGAAAGTTGGAAGCAGGACAAATAATTCAGGGAAACTAACAGTCCTTCTCACATACACTGAGGTACACAAATGTAGAGCACAGAGCCACTAAAAACATTAATTAAAAAAATGTACAGACCACTGATAAGAAAACAAATAGCAGACAGGTCCTTATTATACCTAATTTATTCATACATAATTTCAACTCATTAACGTATTTAACTCTCTCTTCTGGCAAGTAGTTAGTAGGTAGTTAACAGATCTGTAATTAGAAAGAGCTTCTCACTTCAAATATGGGAAAAGGTCATAGCAAGGTGCAGATCAGGGAAGGTCAGTCTTTGTTTTTTAAAAATCCATTATACCGGTAAATCACAAGACTGCTAGTCAAACATGCTAATTGCCATAAGGCATAGTATTAATGGTTTAAAAAAAATCAATAAAAAGAGCATTTACATAACAAATACAAAAAGTGTTCACATCTAGATTAGCTTTTTCTGGTATCTAATATAATAAAAGCTTGAAGAATAGATTATAGAAAATATAAAGGAATATCACTGCCTCTACGTTATATATTTTACTATAAAGGTTAATATTTCATTGGCACACCATGTGGTATTTCAGAGCAAAACCCATTCTGTTAAAGCAGATGGCCAGGATTCATCTTACGGGGCACTGCCTCAGGGTCCTGCCTCCCCAATAAATTCCTGCTCACTTTCCCTAAAATAATCCCTCAACTTACCTAACTGGTGGTGACCATCTAGTGATGATATCAGATCACATCTTCTGGTTAGGTTTCCTGCATCTTCTGGAAGCAGACTATAGTAGCCTGGCCTCCGGCAGTGACTTTGGGAAGGAAGGTGGAGAACATGGTACTAACCACCCAGTCACTTGCTATTCACTGTTCAATGATAGCCACTCACTCAGTCACTCACTAAAGGGGCATGACCAAGCCAAGGGTGATGGGGCAGAGGGAGGCACACCATTGAAGGATGTGGTGGGGGCTTTCTGGAATGTGGCATTGAGGTTGTGGGAGGGATGAGGCCTGCCTGCCACTCATCTTCCCTCCTGTTCATCTTTGGGAGAAAGGGTGGATCAGGGATGGAGGTGGTGTGCAGACACCCTAAAGCTAGCTCTGGTGTAGAAAGGAGCAGTGTGGTCCACTGGGATTGAAGATGAGGACTAGCCTTTGACATTGCTTATTGACTGTGTAGTGGTGAGTTACTTAGAGATGGGTTGCCATGGTTACATAAAACTACTCCAATGCTCAGCCAAAAATAATCCATTATGATGTCCAGGTCTGTGGCTGAGAAAGGTTTTTATTCTAATAAAAGAGATCTTTCGTATACCAGATGGTCAGTAGAGTTGGGCCGAACCTCCGATTTTAGGTTCGCGAACCGGGTTCGCGAACTTTCGTGGAAGGTTCGGTTCGCGTTAAAGTTCGCGAACCGCAATAGACTTCAATGGGGATGCGAACTTTGAAAAAAAAAAAAAATTATGCTGGCCACAAAAGTGATGGAAAAGATGTTTCAAGGGGTCTAACACCTGGAGGGGGGCATGGCGGAGTGGGATAGATGCCAAAAGTCCCCGGGAAAAATCTGGATTTGACGCAAAGCAGCGTTTTAAGGGCAGAAATCACATTGAATGCTAAATGACAGGCCTAAAGTGCTTTAAAACATCTTGCATGTGTATACATCAATCAGGTAGTGTAATTAAGGTACTGCTTCACACTGACACACCAAACTGTTCACTGAACAGAACAGGTATGCAGTGGCGGGTTCACTGAACAGGTATGCAGTGGCAGGATCAATGAACAGGTATGCAGTGGCAGGATCACTGAACAGGTACGCAGTGGCAGGATCACTGAACAGGTATGCAGTGGCAGGATCAATGAACAGGTATGCACTGGCAGGATCACTGAACAGGTATGCAGTGGCAGGATCAATGAACAGGTATGCAGTGGCAGGATCAATGAACAGGTATGCAGTGGCAGGATCAATGAACAGGTATGCACTGGCAGGATCACTGAACAGGTATGCAGTGGCAGGATCAATGAACAGGTATGCACTGGCAGGATCACTGAACAGGTATGCAGTGGCAGGATCAATGAACAGGTATGCACTGGCAGGATCACTGAACAGGTATGCAGTGGCAGGATCAATGAACAGGTATGCACTGGCAGGATCACTGAACAGGTATGCTGTGGCAGGATCACAGTACAGGTATGCAGTGGGCTGAGGGCTCACTGAACAGAACAGGTATGCAGCCAGGAAGAAGTTAAGCCTAACTAATCTTTCCCTATGAGAGACTGCAGCAGCTCGCCCTACTCTCACTAATGCAGGCACACGAGTGGCCATAACGGCCGCCCGCTGCCTGCCTTATATAAGGGGGGGTGGGGCTCCAGGGGCTAGTGTAGCCTAATTGGCTACACTGGGCCTGCTGACTGTGATGTAGAGGGTCAAAGTTGACCCTCAGGTGCATTATGGGGCGAACCGATTTTTTGCGAACTTTTGCCGCAAAACGTTCGCGTGCGACACCCGCACGCGAACCACCTAAGTTCGCGCGAACCACGTTCGCCGGCGAACCGTTCGGCCCAACTCTAATGGTCAGCAGAAAATGACAATATTTACTCTTCAGTCAACTTATCTGTCAAGTTTGTGTGTACCTTTACTAACACCGAACAGTTGATTAGAACAGTCGCAACATTTGTCTAAGATCTATGTCGTTAGATCTTTCTGGTATGATCAATGTTGGTTTTTGAAAGTGAAAACAAATAGAAAAGTTCTTCAATTATTAATAACAGCAGCGGCAAATACAAAAACACCTTATATAAAATAAAAATACTGTATGTTACATTTATCCAGCAGTTCAATAGTTAATCTTCAACTCAAAAACTCCTGGGCACTTCACACAAAGAGGAGGAAATTGCATTTCCCAATTATTGGTTCTATGTCCCACTTTCCTTTTTTCTTTCTGCCAATACACGCATCTAATAGCAATGCTCTTCTAGCCCTTACCTTGCTTTCACTGCTGTAATCTGTACTTATCCAAACAGCCAGCGCACATAAAAGCTTCTCTCATGAGGAAGGATCATTTTGTAAAGATAACAAAGAAGATGCACCTGCAAATGTGTTTCCTACACAAGAACCCACTATATTATCTCAGAGGGCTGCTATTTTCTATGTGGAACAGAAGAAAATGAAAGGAGGAAGGATTCCCGAGAAAAAATACATATGCTGGTGATTGAGTGACAAGCAGAGTAAGAATGCAAGTGGTTTCCTAGAAGATGTACAGTATAATAACACAAGTCTTATGGCCCATACACACTAAGTGATTTTCCCAAACAGTTTTACGCAACAAACTTTTTCTTTACCATATCGTGCAACACCATTTACAGAAAGTTTGTTAATCGATGTTCAGCAATGGCCAATTACGCATGATAATCGTTCACTCTGAACAACCGCTATGATGGATTCGATTGTGGGCTGTCCTTATGATCACCAGTGATCCCTTCGCTAATTATCCCAATCGTTCAACATCACATTTGTGCCCATCATATGTCGCTGCGGTACGCGATTGCAGAAGATGGATCGGCGAACGATCATTCGTCACATCGTTCAACGCCACATTTACCTTGATCTATCTTCCACTGTCTTTGTGGTGAGTATTTAGCCTAAGGGCTTTCAGTGCCTGATGTTAACAAAATAAAATAATTTTGAAGTGTTTTACAATGAACAGATTTTGGAGGGGATCTACAGCTTTGAGCCCATAATAACCTTCTCTTCTAAATCATCAATCTTTAGGTGAAGTATAGAAGGATAAATAGTGCACCAAATCTATGTATGTTTGAGATGGTTTCTGGTGCATAACTACGCTATATCAGAGAAAAGACCGAGGCCTTTTTCTTCAAGGGAACCCAGCTCAAAAAGGGCTCTGGTGAGCTCTATTGCTAACATGATATACCGAGGCCTCTTAACTTTACTTTATTAGCGTACCTATATGTTTCTTATTTTCACTGTATTAATTAAGTTGCAATTACATTTTTCAGGAAAATAAGTTTTACAAAAAGAATTGTAGGGGGATATGACATCATGCAAGCACCACACAAATACTATATACATCTACCAGACACTCAGTCCACACCCATCACCATCCACATGCTTCCTCCACACAGACATCATGTGCAGCTAAAATCTTCTGCCCTGAGCCCCTCCCCTCACACAAACATGCATAAACTGCTTTCTCTGTCATGTTTGTAGCAGCCATCATTAATGTTCTCCATTTTCTGGTGTGTGAAGTCCTATTCCCACCAGCCGCGCAGTATTCTTGTCAGCGCAGCAGCAGTATGGCATGTCAGTCATCATTGTTATCAGCTGCTGGCTGTTGTCTTTCCACACACTTACAGTAAATATCCAGACTTTAGGCCAGCTGGATACACTTTAAGTGCTGCAGGTGGTGGGAATGCTGTGGCAGGCAGCTGATAATGATGATAACCAATGCACCAAGCCCTGTGTACCACAAGGAACTTTTTTTTTACTTTTCTTATGTTGAACAAAGGCTTTATTAGAACATAACATATTTTTTGTATCTGGAAACAGCATACATTACACATCTTGTAAGGCACCTTAAAATGACAAACAATAATGACTGTGTATCAAAAGGAAAATATGAACTGACTGTGTCACACTTACCATTATTCAGTGTGATCTACCACAGCCTGCCCCTTGGAGTACATGTAAGAAAAGGCGTCGGAGATATAATGGCTAGTAAAGTATGGGTAAACTACTGATATTCTATTATGAAATTATGAATCAGTGGGTAATTCTTACAGATATTTTACTATGGCCTAACGCAGTGGTTCCCAACCCATGTGCCGCGACACATACATGTGTCGCGGCAGCTTCAGGTATGTGTCGCAGTGTCAGCTCTCGGAGGAGAGCAGTGCAGTGGAGGGAGAGCTGTGGGCAGTGGCGGAGAAGGGGGCCATCTCCCCCCCCTTCTCTCACCTTAGGGTGCTCTCCCTCCCTCGCTCTCTCCTCCGGAACTAACTGCGGTCAGGCGTTTGCAGCGGGCGGGACTTACCTTCCGTGTCGCTCCAAGCGCCGGAAGTTCTGGTGCCGCAGCCGCTGCTCTGGTCTGGATCAGACCAGAGTAGTGGCAAATCATCCCGCGCCTGCGACGACGAGACCAGATGGAGACACGGAAGGTAAGTTCCGCCCCTCTGCCAGCCACCGCACTTCGTTCCCGGAGGAGAGAGCGAGGGAGGGAGAGCACTCTGAGGTGCCGCTCTCCTTCCCTCGCTCTCTCCTCCTGGGGGGGGGGGGGGGGGGGCGCCTGGCTACATATACTGAGCACATATACCCCTGGCTACATTTACTGGGCACATATACCCCTGGCTACATATACTGTGCACATTACATTTACTGGGCACATATACCCCTGGCTACATATACTGTGCACATATACCCCTGGCTACATATACTGGGCACATATACCCCTGGCTACATATACTGGGCACATATACCCCTGGCTACATATACTGAGCACATATAACCCTGGCTACATATACTGGGCACATATACCCCTGGCTACATATACTGGGCACATATACCTCTGGCTACAAATACTGAGCACATATACCCCTGGCTACATATACTGGGCACATATACCCCTGGCTACATATACTGGGCACATATACCCCTGGCTACATATACTGGGTACATATACCCCTGGCTACATATACTGGGCACATATACACCTGACTAC
Organism: Hyperolius riggenbachi; assembly: GCF_040937935.1. Classification (NCBI taxonomy): domain Eukaryota; kingdom Metazoa; phylum Chordata; class Amphibia; order Anura; family Hyperoliidae; genus Hyperolius; species Hyperolius riggenbachi. The sequence goes on along the minus strand of NC_090646.1, from coordinate 192,720,026 downwards.
ATATACTGGGCACATATACCCCTGGCTACATATACTGGGCACATATACCCCTGGCTACATATACTGGGCACATATACCTCTGGCTACATATACTGGGCACATATACTGGGCTCATATACACCTGCCTACATATACTGGCCACATATACACCTGCCTACATATACTGGGGACATATACCTCTGGCTACATATACTGGGCATATATATCCCTGGCTACATATACTGGGGACAACTGGCTGTTTGTCATTATGTGCATTTACTGGTGAAAAGCTGTCTCTTATTATGTGCATTTACTGGTGAAAAGCTGTCTCTTATTATGTGCATTTACTGGTGAAAAGCTGTCTCTTATGTACATTTACTGGTGAAAAGCTGTCTCTTATTATGTGCATTTACTGGTGAAAAGCTGTCTCTTATTATGTGCATTTACTGGTGAAAAGCTGTCTCTTATTATGTGCATTTACTGGTGAAAAGAGGTCTCTTATTATGTACATTTACTGGCGAAAAGCTGTCTTTTATTATGTGCATTTACTGGTGAAAAGCTGTCTCTTATTATGTGCATTTACTGGTGAAAAGCTGTCTCTTATTATGTGCATTTACTGATGAAAAGCTGTCTCTTATTATGTGCATTTACTGGGGAAACGCTGTTTCTCATTACGTGCATTTACTGGTGAAAGGCTGTCTGTCATTACCTGCATTTACTGGTGAAACGCTGTCTCTTATGTGCATTTAGTGGGAAAACGCTGTCTCTCATTACATGCATTTAGTCTACGTGTCACGGAGATCTGAACGTTTGGTTTGATGTGTCACGACTCCAAAAAGGTTGGGAACCACTGGCCTAACGTAAACTTACTCTCATCTGAGCCTTTCCTTTACCAATGCCTACCCCTAACCAACTCCCCTCCCCCCTGCGCACACTTCCCCGCTGATGCCTAGCCCTAACAGACCAGTCCCCCCCATGCCGATGCCTAACACTAACCTTGTCGTCCCCTCGGATGGCTGAGTGCCACCATAAGTGCCCATGTCTATAGCCATGATTTACCACTATTTGTAGCTATAGTTTGTATCACAGGCAGCCAAATTTCCTGCTATAGCCGTAAGTCATGGCTATAAACATTGGCAGCACCCAAACTTCCCTGGTGCCTTCGTCACCCACATTACCTGCTTTGGGTGTGATAGGCAGTTTTACTCATGAAAAACAAGTATTAATTTATATTTCCATTTTATGAGTATATCTTTTTTGTCTTCCTACCCTGCAAATTTTCACTTAAAACACACTTATTCTTGGAAAACATTTACCATAATATAATGCCTGATTCTGTCTATTTGCATTCATATTTCGGGATGGACTGTTGGACACTAGTTCCTTTGCAGTCAAATGTATGAGGTCAATTTTATCTCTCTCACTGTTGAATGAAGTGGACTATTTTATTTTCTTAATCTACCTCTGACTTATCCACCATCTACGCACGCTCTCGTTTTACCTTGTTGTTTCTGAAAAAGGGTCATTTACACTAATCCTCAAAGGAGTCTGTGAAAGAGGCCTAAGAAAGCTTACCTTTGTTGTCTGTCTACAGGGGATGCAAACCTTTTCTTTTTACCCTGCCCTTCAAGTAAGTCTTTGTACACTGATTGAGTGTGTGGTATACAGCATGAGCAGGAAATTTATGATTAGGCCCACAATTCATAAGATCATGTTCCCAGACACAGGTGCTTCTTACACTGCCTTTAAAGATATGAATAGGCTGAGACCTTGCATACCCCAAATATATAATAGTTGTGCTGCAGCAGTGTAACCCCCACCATAAAACTGTCATTTTACAAGAGGCCCATTCATGCAGAAATGGCAGAGTAGCTAAGTGCATTTTGGGTGAGTTGTTTTTAGACTACAAGGAATCACATTTAAGCCAATGTGACAAACTGCGTGTACACCACATTATTTCATTTTGAATCACTGACGAGAAAAGCTCATGAAACTAATGTGTTAAAATAAATAAGTTGCATGTAAAATATTCAACATTTCTAATCATGGCAAAGTTTGGTATTCTAGAGAGTTTGGCATTTCAAGAGAAACTATACTGGTTTTCCTTCAGTTTTCCATGATCTTTTAACATTTCAGTTCAGAGTGAGATCTTATTTTTCTATTACGGGTATTTGTGTTAATACTTCCTTAAGGCTCGTACACACGCTTGATAGTCTGGAACGACGGGTCCGTTGGACCCTCCCGCTGGGCGGGCATTCCAGCGATAGCAGAGCGTGAGCGTGACAGCTACTACTGCGAGTGAAATGTCTATGTACTCTGTAAAGCACTGTAGAGAATAAATACATAATAATGAGCTCTTCTGAGCACGGCCAGTGACATGACTATGTATTCTGTAAAGTGCTGCAGAAGATGTCAGAGCCATATAAATACATAATAATAATATGGTAGCACATTAGATTATGACTATATAAATACATAATAATAATATGGTAGGACATTAGACTAGGACTATGGTAGGATTAGATTGTGAGCTCCTCTGAGGACAGCCAGTGACAGGACTATACACTCTGTAAAGTGCTGCAGAAGATGTCAGTGCTATAAAAATAAATAATAACAATATGGTAGGACACGAAACTGTGGCTATGGTAGGTCTAGATTATGAGCTCCTCTGAGATGGGATGGGATCACTAGAGATGGGAAGTTCAGATCTTTTCAATGATCCGGATGATTCGAATCGGATCATTGAAAAGATCCGGATCTTTGATCCGAATCTCGGATCATTTTACAAGGGAAGCATTCGGAGTTGAAATGACTAGCAGGGCAGGAGAAGGGGAGGGGGGTGGACACACAGAGAAGGGGAGGGGGGTGGACACACAGAGAAGGGGAGAAGATGCACAGAGGGCAGGGAGTGGACAGAGAAGGGAGGAGGGACGAGCAGAGAGCAGAAATGTTTGCTTGCACAAAATACCCACATGCTGCAATCATATGCTTTACATATATTTCACCTACATGTTCATCTGTATACCTTGAATGGAAACGTCGCACAGTGAAAGAAAGCATTCCCCAAAGATAAGTGCAGCTGTGCCGAGTGCAGGAAGATCATATTACGCTGCAATCACAGTGCCTGCAAAGTTACTGAGCTGTGCTGAGCTGAGCCAAAAGTTTCCAATGTGTTCACTGTGCACAACTACGGAACAGACAGCCTGTAATGAGCAGCACGTTATAGCCAGTATGTGTGCTCTACTACACATATCTGGCAGTGGTACCCATGTCCCCTCTACCTGTCCCTGTGCAAGGCTGGCTCCCCTGAGTCCCCTCCAACAGAGCGATCCATCCCTGCTCTGCTTCCAGGACCCCGCTGCCCGCTGAGAGGGGGCGTGTCACTCATGGCCCCGCCCCTTTTGCGATCTGAATCACTCATTTTGATGATTCGGATGATTCGACTCACAAAATAGATTCGGATCAAAGATCCGAATCGTTCATGATCCGGACAACACTAGAGGGAAGGAGAAATGGAGTTGGCCTCTCCTCCCTGCGTCCTCAATACATTTCCGTGCAATCACTGGACTTCTGCCCGGGTGTCACCCCCTTCCCATGATGACACCCGGAGCGCCCTGCCCCCTGCGCCCGCCCCTAGAGACGCCACTCTAAGGAAAGTCCTGAGTAGAGATGGTCAATGAGATGACAATAATTTTGACTTTCATGCAATTTACTGTAAATTGTACACAGATTGCAACTGGTTTACATGCAGTTCCTGTTGATTTTGCCTGGCCCAGTTGCAAGTTATACAAGAAAAGGAACAGATCAGCGCTCCAATAGCATGACTCAGTTTTATGAAAAGTATAAATGCAATAAAATTACATTTACTAGTAGTGAACAGGAAACATTAGTGTCATTTTATTGCGTCTATCCTTTTGAATAGAGTCTGAAGTGTTGTTTTTTTCTCTCTCTTTTTATTAATCAGTCATCTTCAGCATTAAGTTACAAGTTGATTTGCAGCATCCCCGCGGCAGGACTGAAATACCAGGGCAAAATTCCACAACTTTTAAGTCGCAGATTTTGCTGCCCGGGAGAGGCAGAGCTGTGCGCAGTAGCTCTGCCTCTTATTCCAGTCAATCTCTACTGATCTCCGCCTCTCGGCGCCCTTCTCAGTGAAAGAAGACTGAGAGGGGCGGGGAGAGGCGGAGATCGGCGGAGATTGACTGGAGAGGAGGCAGAGCTACAGCACAAAGTTCTGCCTCTACCAGGAAGGGTATTACAGGAGGACAAATACCTTGTTCTGCCGCGGGATGCGGTGAATCAGCTTGTATCTTAAAGCTGAAGATGACAACTTAATAAAAAGAGAGATTAAAAAACACTCCAGACTCTCTTTAACCACTTGCCGACCGCACACTCATAACGTGCGTCGGCAAAGTGGCAGCTGCAGGACCAGCGACGCAGTACTGCGTCGCCAGCTGCAGCCTAATTAATCAGGAAGCAGCCGCTCGTACGAGCGGCTGCTTCCTGTCAAATCACGGCGGGGGGCTCCGTGAATAGCCTGCGGGCCGCCGATGGCGGCTCGCAGGCTAGATGTAAACACAAGCGGAAATAATCCGCTTTGTTTACATTTGTACGGCGCTGCTGCGCAGCAGCGCCGTAAGGCAGATCGGCGATCCCCGGCCAATCAGCGGCCGGGGATCGCCGCCATGTGACAGGAGACAGCCTGTCACTGGCTGCACAGGACGGATAGCGTCCTGTGCAGCCCGGCTTACCAAAGGGGGCCAGGTAGGAGAGGGAGGGGGAGCATTTCGCCGCGGAGGGGGGCTTTGAGGTGCCCCCCCCCGCCAGCCACTCGCAGGCAGCAGAGATCAGACCCCCCCAGCACATCATCCCCATAGGGGGGAAAAAAGGGGGGCAATCTGATCTCCCTGCCTGCACCCTGATCTGTGCTGGGGGCTGCAGAGCCCACCCAGCACAGATCAATCAAACCAGCGCTGGTCCTTAAGGGGGGGTAAAGGGTGGGTCCTCAAGTGGTTAATAAAGGCGTGGCCTGTTATTGGAGCGCTGCTCCATTCTTTTTTTTGTATACCATCTAAAAGCCACCTCACAGCCGGGTTGGAGGAGCTGCACAAGGAATGAAACATCATTCCAAGGCTTCTGCTGAATCAGCACAGGGCTCTTCCACTTCTCAGTTGCATACAATTTGTATTAAAGGGGAACTCTAACCAAGGATTGAACTTCCTTCCAATCAGTAGCTGATATACCCTTTCTCACAATAAATCTTTACCTTTTTTCAAATAGATCATCCCCCCCCTGAACTGTGTGACTGATATTGTGGTGAAACCCCTCCCACAGTGTGATGTCATGACCACGGTCCTGACAATTTACTGTCTTGGAACCTCATTGCATTGTGGGAAATGACAGCTTTTTCCAACTGCCAAACAAGCAATTTCTCCCTCTATGCGTAAAACTCTTAGCAATAAACATTCTGCACAATTCACCTGGCAGAACTAAAGATGTCACCGCCAGTGATACATTTCAGAATGTATATCAGGAAGAGGAAAGATTTTACAATGAGCAAACACTGACTAAATAATCTGTAAATGAATATTGTGAATAATAAGCAATTATATTGATTATTATTTTCACTACAGTTCCTCTATAAATATGCATTGCAAATTGGAATTGTTTGCATCTCACAGACCTTCTTCATCCCTGAGCCAGTCAGAAAAGTGGCAGCATTTTGTATTATAAGTATGTATATAGTGCTAACATATAAAGTTTTGTAACTTTTAAAAGGCTAGCAACGTCAGCCATTTCTCCAGCTTGCAGTGGATTGCTAACTCTAGATACTAGACTGATAAGCAAATAGAAGCTGCATGACTGCAAATGTATCATCAGCATCCTGTTTGGATTTGATGCTTGTAGCAATCACAATGCAGAATAGATAAACAGATTTCTAATAAAATGCAGCTCTGGGATGCACATCAGAGCACAGCGGTAATTCTGTGATCTCATTTCTCACAATAAATAACACAGAGGTGGACTGGCCATGGGAAGCTGACTCTGAAACAACTGATCTCCTAAGTGGATTTCTCATCTCAACTAGGTAACACAAAATCAAACTTAGGAGGAAAATGGTCCTTTTATCCTATTAAATCCTCTTTTATTCCTCTATCCT